>NW_020653200.1:7959525-8032152 GCF_003589595.1 Hyposmocoma kahamanoa
CCTATTGCAATAAAACGGCAATTTCATACTTTAACCCCTAATATTATTGCTCAACAATAAGTGTTTCGTTTGAAAGCTCTCGTGACGTTGTTTGTAGACGATATTCTCATTCTATAATAATAAGTACATTTTTTTTTGCAATATTTTATTGTCCGTTTGTCCGTCCATCTGTATATTATGTAGAAAGATTGTCGAGCCGGTTTTAAACATTGATTGTCAGGCTTAACAGTTTATGTACGATTTACGAAATTATAAACGGTAAAGCGACTATTTTGCGTGAGTTGCGTGTTGGGAACACCCCTGCGGCCCAAGTAAAAGTTATTAAGAAATTTTTAAAATACCTACATATTTAGGTATAAAGTAGAACAAAATTACGGCTTGAATTGTCATGTATAACAAGCGCCTACTAATTTAAAAGCTATTTATCAATCAACCAAGTTGTGGAAAGTTAAAAATATTGACTTCGTACGATCCGATCGTGATTACACCAAAACTTCGTAAATGTCGCCTAAGAGACCCCACATTAAGTATGTTTTTTACTTGCACAGCAAATAAATTTTGTTTCAATTTCGTTTGCTTCTGTACACATTTTATTGAGTTAATAAACAATAACCTGTATATTTACTTTTTTATATACTCATTATCAACGCGGCTTAATACTTCGATAATCCTTGAATTCAACCCTTCTGTGTGGCTAGCGTGTTCAACTAGGTTAAGGCCTAGATCGTAATTAACGTTACTACCGTACAATGGCAACGAGTTTGCGAACATTGTCTATTTTTAATGTTGCTTTGAAATCATTCAACTAAATTAATTTTTTGGTTGTTGTTTAAATTAAATGTTTTCGATGTTTTATTGCTATTATCATTATTTTTTTAAGAAATAGTAAGTGCTGAAAAATGTTGATTTGTATTAAAAATTAAGTCGAGAAATATTTTATGAATGAAATTGATTATAATATAATTATAACACTTTTTAGGGGCAAAAATCATATTCAAGTTGTTACAAAACTGTTATGTAATTAACCTGCAAAAAACAAAATACAAGGTGGAGAATCAATATGTAACAATAATGTTAATCTCAACGCCAATGTAAGTAAATTTTCATAGCAGATTCGTACCAAAAATCAATAGTAGTCCAAGATGAAGTTGGGAAGAATACTCAAGGTATATCTAAATATATTTCTTAGTTTATACGCCTTCAATGAACTTTCAAAAAGTTTTAATGACGCGTAAACCACGCCGTAAAAGTTAAAATTGCATATTGAGTTACAATAACTGTATAGTGGTTATACAAACATGACAAAATTGTATGTAAGTGCTTACAGAGACTGCGATGATAAGCTCTTTGTGTATTTTGCGTGATTCTACGTCTTTGTTGCGCACTTACGAATTCAATATTTAAATAAAAATGTTTTTGCCACAGTTTTATTAAATATCACCAATTTTCCAAGTAAACAGCGGACTTCATATGTATATCTAAAAAGTAATGCATTCCGTTTTACTACCACTCTGAGATTTACGATCGTTTCAGCTTATCGAGGGAACTGCACTAAACTTTACTGTTAGCGAAGATCCGCAAGAAAACGATTTTGATGCGAATATAAATACTTACGCGACATGGTTGGCTTGTGGTAGAAAGGCAGCTGCAAGCGCCAAAAGCAGCGGCGCGCTGCGGGGGCGGGCGCCGCTCATGGCACGAGCGGTGGTCGCATGGAGTCGCTCGCGTTCTTATGTCAGCCGCGCTCGCACGCCGCCGACGTCGCGCGGCGGACTGCCTGGCCCCTGCCAACGCGCCTTGTGCTCGTTCAGCGACTGCTTCGCCGCCGCCGCGCCGCTATCGATTGCCAGGCGTGACCCGGGCCGGCACCGCCTGTCGTTCCAGCTATCGACCGTCGCGTCGTCGCAGCCGATGCGACGTGTACCTACTCACCTCCTAATTACTACACTGCCGAATTCCTTCGCATGAAATCTTCAAACGTGTGGCGACGCTACCGACAAATAAATTTTCCTTCGCTTCGAAGAGAGTTTTTCAAATGAAATTTTACAAGCAACCATTTTAATTACTTCAGAAAATATTTTCTCGTTGTTGAAAACTTGAAAAACTTATTTATTTTTCAATATTAAATCTTATTTATTTATTAAATATCGCATAGATATTACGAGTTCTGTGGCAGAATAACTGTCTACTGACAGATTAAATACCTGACGCGAAGCGCAATTAAACTCTCTCTCTATTCATGTTGAATTTTTTATATTGGCATCGCTTTGTCATATTTGTAATTAATATGAATTGAAAATGAGATAAGTATTGTCGATTTCACGGAATTTTTATTTAAAGTAAACACTGTTCTGTTTTTTATACACAAATTTTGTACAATGATTTTATTTATAAAAAACAATACAGTTAATCTCCTTTTTGCTGCGTGGTTCGCCGAGTGTCATACTGAAAATTGTCATTTTTTTTTCGTATATTTTAAAGAACGACTGTTTTAAGATTTAAAATGGTGCTATCTTAAAATTGTGGGATACTTATCTCAAAAATATTTATTAAAGGGCTATGAATACAATAAAACTTTTTTAACAAATTGAAACTTGACTTTCTATAAAGAATTTTGTTTTACTATTGGATTCAATTGGCTGAGTCAGGCAGGCGGGTCAGGTGTCTGAGATGTCAACACTTCTCATTGTGAAGAGCCAATCTACTAGAAGTCGTCCCCTATTTCCCCCTTCCAAGCCACCTTGTCATGGCGCACGTAACCTAACACAGGTAAGGTTGCGGTCTCACTCGTGATGACGCGTGGCATAGGCGAATGAACCTGTGTGTGGAGTATAACTTTGGCGCCCATACGTCTGGCGCGTTACGTTAACGAACTCGCTCTCCGACGAACTGAACAAAGGATGTTTTTTCTATCTGTATACTACGTACTATCTTGAATATTGATTGTTTATTTTGTGCATCGCCACCTAGTAGGTTCAGTGACGCAAATAAAGGACTAAATTGAAATTTAATCTACTAAATATTAGAAGCTTGCATAGTAAAAAATATAACTACAACTACCTCTCCTCTTGGCAATGTTACCTCTACCACTTAGAACAATTATTTACTGTCCACTTTATGTCAACCATAAATCTGAAGGCAATAAATAATGATTGCATTAAAACTATGTTAACATAGTTAGTTATGATTTGATGATGATGAATGGAAAGATTGCTGAGTGACTCATTTAAACAGAAAAGAGTTATAATATGATAGCATTAAATCTGGAGTAAATTTTATTTTAATGCAACAACTGCTACGCTTTAGCCTACGGTGTAAATGCTACGCCGTAGCAATTTGAAGAAGAAATATTTTTAATAATACCAAGTGACGGCACGAACAACTCGTGACTCGTAAGCGACACGCCTATCCATAACAGTTGTAGTGCCACTCAGAGCTATTAATCGCAAAAATCTTAGGGGCACTGCCACTATGCCCATCACTTTGAGACATAAGTAGACAAGTCCCATGTACCTGTAATTTCACCATACTTATTACACTACAATAATTACGCATATCCATGCAATACATTAAGATTTATTAAAACATACAAACCTATTATCTTAGCACCCCACGTAGTAAGTAGTTCCTCTAACGTTTGAATAGAAAAACGGTTAGATAACAATATTGCAGAAGTTTGTTTATACTAAAGTTTAAAACAGAATATTATGAACTAGAAAACTACTCATGCGAGATAATTCAAAAAGAGAAATGAATAAACATTTTATGGAAAGTACTGAAACGATATCAATTATTACATTTTCCCATAAATGTTATAAAGTGGCATTCGGAGTATTTAAAAACCATCGAGTGTTGTTAAAACAAACAATACAAAGAGATTAATTATATCAGATTCACGTCACGATATTCATTGTGACAATTGAGATTAAATTTTAAAGTTAAAATGATTGCAAATCTGAATCGTTACATTATAATTAAATTTTTACATTAACGCTTTATTGGGTATCATACAGTGAATGAAATAATAGGGGTTTAAATATGAAAATGCCGATTTATCGTACTAGCCACTTTCAATTAAAATTCATCCTGCATGGCGTCAGATTTCAGAGTGAAACTTTTTTCACATGAAAACTTAAATATTCTTAATTTAAAAAAAGCATTATATTTTGATTGTTCGGCTTTCAATTGTTTTTACATTCAGCTTGTAGTGTGAAGATGGATACAGCGACGATCAGAGTTAATTTTCTACAACAAGTTCCCGTATGGGGTTAACGCAGCACATACTGGTCGTAATGTCAATACTGGAAAAATTTGGAAAGGATGCGGATAACGAGCGCACAGTCAGATTTTCGACAATTTTCGAAATTTGGACTTGAAGAATGGGCCACGAGGAAGAATAGTCACTCAGTTAAATAACGATGAATTGAAGGTGTTGAAGATGATCCATATCAAGCTACCAAGGAATTAGCGGAATTAACATTAACATACTCACAATAAGACATAATGGCATTTGAACAATGACGGCGATATTTGCAGCAAAACAGCTTCACCATTATTGTACCATGATAACGCAACAGCTCACACTGTTCGAGAAACAGTTTTAACACTACAAGGCTTGCAGTTAGAAATTTACTACATACATACTCGCCGGATCTCACTCCAATCAACTACCATTTTTCTGCGAATTGAACTATTTTTCGCACGAAAAAATTTCTTCCCAGGAAGCAGCACGAAATGGTTTCACACAGCTTGTGGAGTTCGGGTCTCCGGTTTAAATAACCTTCCGATTAGATGGCAGAACTGTATAGACAACGAAGGTAAACACTTTGATTAAACAAATATTTATCTTACAAAAATGTTTTAATTTTTCAGAACGAAACGGCAATTTCATACTTTAACTTCTAATATATTAATGCAGTACTGTATATAACATTTACAAATTTACTTTTTATTATATGACAGTACTATAATAAAAAGTAAAGTTGCAATGAATATTTGCGTCACTATTCGGTACTCCGCTTATTCGGCCGAATATTGTGCCACTATTCGGCCAAATACCGAATACCTAACAGGCGGAAGAAGTAAGAAAATGCACAGTACATTATTAGGTAACTTTTATTAAATGCAGAACACACACTGTATCTTCGTGAAAAAAAATGCTACATAATTAAGTTGTTTTTGTAAGTAATCAAAAAAGATAACATGTCAAATGAAAACTTTCTACTTACTATGTAGTTTACTCATGACTAAATAAACACTAACAAAATCACACATGTATTTGCAAACCAAAATAAAATTATGTATTCGAAGGTTAATCAAATTGAAGTTTGATAAATAATTACTTTATTAAGCCACGTTTCAATAATGAAGTAGGAAATAAAAATACATTTTTTGATTTATCGTTCGAAATTATTTGTCATACGTAACTGAAATTAATAAACTAGTGGTATTTGTCCTCCCAATTTTCGTACGTGCGTTATTCAGGCCGAATTGTTTGGCTGAACATACGGTTAGGTGGCCACGCTCTTACCCAAACATTCCGTATTCGGCCAGAGACCGAATATTCTACATGTTACAACACTAATAAAAAGTATTCTGATGACGGAACTCACGCGAGAAGGCTAAAAGTTTTTTGTAAAGTCATGTCTATCGAATCCGTAAGGAGATTTTAGGAGCGCAGCAGTTTTTAAAACGATATTTCTGTTCCACGGGTTGAATTCTCTACGCTAATATATACATGAGTAAGTATTAGTTTAATTTTGTTCAAAAACAACACTACTAGTCGTATTGTGCTGTTTTCATAGTCACAGGAAATCACGTAGTGTTCATGTAGTCGTCATAGTCGTACACGTTATTTTACGAAGCTTTATCACTGATGACATAGATTTTTTGTAATGGCGTACTACTCGTATATCGCGACTTTGAATACATTGTAACTGAACAACTACGTTTCCGTTCGATATATCTCGCACCCTTGGTATCTTGTATTTGAGCGCGTACACAAAGCCGGTGGTGACGTCTGGGAATAAGCGACATATTTACGTAACTATCGTTTTTGTTTTTTTTTTTTTCACATATAAATTACAGGATGGACATTGTAGAGAATGTTAACTTAATAGCGGCATACGAGTGAGAATAATACCAACATTACGAACAAAATATTTTTTCAAAGAAATCCAATCAATAATTCTTTTATGGCGTTTTTAAAACACACCATTTGGGCGAACACGTTTCTTCGTCTTTACTTCAAGGGCAAGAGCAAGTCCATTTTTTTTATCTAGTGGGTACGGACATACAATACTTAATGTCAAAGCTAGACATTTCAATTAGTCATCCCTGCTGAAATTATATCCTATTATGAATTTGGTAGGTGTAAACAGTCGCGTTTCACTTAACAGGAATATCGTGTTATCTGCGATGCATGTATTATAATAGTCGGCAGCGATGTTTAATTTTATTGTCTAAAATAAAATAAAAATTGTCAATTTGGAATAATTGTCGTCTTATATAACATGACGTAAATAAAATTGTTATAAGATTGTAAAACAATTTTTTTTTACTAAAAAGAAAATAAAATATTGTAAATTAAACAATTTTCTCGGATGTAAATGGCGTCTATTTGTTTTTTCAAATTAACCAAAACTGGTTGATGACTTTATTACCTTGTACAGCTGCATTTCTAGATATAATATTAGCTTCTAAATTGCATTGGGCTCCAAATACAAATAACTTATTAAAACGGCTCAGTTCTGCAGTGTCCGCGATTTAAAAAATACGCAAACTTTCAGAAGTCGAAACAAGATTGATTTACTTCAGCTACTTTCACAGGGGCCCAGAGAGAAATAAGTTTCAAGAGATTTACTATTCTTACACTAACATCACGATATATTTATGAAAATGTTATTTATGTTAAGATAAATATATTTTTTTTAATGAAAAATAGTGACAGACATAACATTAATATGAGATATAAAAATAAACTAGCTGTTCTTGACAGTTGTCTTCATAAAGTCTCAAATTCGTTTAATCGTATACGCTTCTATTATAAGATTCTGATTGACATTCCATATAATTTGCCACTTACAAGGTTTGAAACTATAGTGAAACAAAAACTTTATATTAAAGTTATTATACAGCTTCTGCGTCCTTGGATGACAAAAATCCGTGGTAGTGACCGTTTAGCTCTTGGAAGTAGTCTCGATCTAAGACGTTTAAATTAAATATTGTAATGATAAATGTATTCAAATGTATATTTACAAAGAGCAACCCCTAGAGTTTCTTGCTCATTCTTCTCAGGGGAATCTGCCTTATGAATGAACAGTAGAGTTTAATCAGTATGACGATTTCAAGTGTAATTTGCTTACATATGAATTTGCTACCTTTAGCAATGGAATATTTTCTTCAAATTTGAACGGGATCATTAGTGAGGCACTCCCTTTCCAATAAAAAAGGAATCATAGAAATCTATTCACCAATGTTGGAGTAATCGTGTAACACACACAAAAAAATGCGGTCGAATTCCTCCTCTATTTTTGCAGTTAGTTAAAAACGTAAGTCGTCCATTCTAATTTGTGATTGTTACACTAGGTCGATTGTGGATTATGGTTTTTGAAATAGATATTATTTTGTGGCGCGAGGTAAACCACAACTTATAATTGGATACACGGCAACGCAAACTGTACCTGTTCATGTATAGAGATTTCCTGAATACCCGAACGAACATAACGTTTGTGAAAATTTACGGCCCCAGGGGTTCTGGCACGTTCAGTGGCGCTCGGGCAATATGAACCGCATTGCGACTTTTAAATTCGGGAAGTTATACTGCGTCATTTTTTATTTTGAATTTTCGTTTAATAGCATGTTCTATATATTTATTTAGGACAACCAACAAGTTATACACTTAATACATAAAATTTTTGATTCCACAATTCAAATGGAGTAGTAAAAAAGTATTGATTCGTTTAAAGGTAGCCACAATATGCAACAGTCAAACACACCTAATTATTTACATACATATTGCGTAAAGGTATTCATATTTTAATTATACAACATGTGATCAATTTAGAGACCTCTGAGTATTATATGAAGTTAACTTTCGTCACACATATAGAAAATGTTGTCTAGAGAGTTATGGGAAACACCAAGAATTTTAAAAATATTAAAAGAAAAATATTACTCTACCAGAGTTTAGTTCGTACAGGGTCAAGAGCACGTCAAGCTTGACACTTAAGATTTAAATCCCGCTCTATGCCGCTTACGATAAGAACGGTTCAGAATACAAAGTGTCAAGCTTGACGTGCTTTTGACTGTACCGTATTAGAATATTGTGTGGTGTGGTGTGGCAGCCGCATTTTGAAGTTCATTCGTTGCGATTGGAACGAATACAGAGGCGCTTCATGTGGTACCTCGTTAAACTCTACTTTATAATGATGGGTTTCATAATTTTAAATTGTTTTCACTTGACTAACGAAAAAAACTCCATGATTTTTTTACTACTTTTTAATGTACTGCCTAACCACATAAATTCGCGTCTAGCTCTTTTCAATTACCGTGTCCCGTTGAGACTTCATACCGTCACCTCGTCACATCTCCCTGTCCTCCGTACATACCTCACCTGTACCCACACTGTACAATCTGTTCAATGGAATCACCTACCATAATAGTGATGTACACCATTATGTCACTTGGCAAACTCCGCGCGATTTTTCTCAACAATTGTTAAACAAGCAGATTTTTTCGGTTCTGTTTTTCCTTCTTTTATATTGTTAAATAATAAAATGTAGTTACTATTTAATCATAATTTACTTAATTACGTGCTTATAATTATAGCATACGATGTTTGCCAGTAATTAACTATATTAAGCAATGTTTTGTACTTAGTTGTAGTTTTAGTGTAAGCAGTAGTTGGTGAACTAGTAACAAAATACAATATAGTCCAATATATAGCATAGGACGTACATAACATGGAGAAATATGATTAAAAAAGTAAGATGTTAATAAAGCGTTTGTTAATAAAATTACTTGTAAAACTATAATTATATTTACAGCCAAATAAAATAAAGCACATACATAATGAAAGATTTACAGACAGACAGACAATTATCTTTGTTAACTATTATATATAGTATAAACCTACATTGTACGTCGCTTGTGAATGTGTGTGTATAAAGACGAAATATTAATTTCAGGACAATTTATGTACTTAGATTTTATATCTATATTTATCAGCAATTAATTAGCTCTTTGGTCATAGATAAGTGGATATAAGAAGTAGTAATGCAACAGACTTCTGCTTCTGCTTCCGCAACTGAGGAAGTTCCGCGCGCTTTTTCACATCTTGTTTCTTCCGCAATTTATAACGGAAGTTTAATCGGAAGTTTATAACATTCGCAATGCATCAGGTGCTAGTGCGGATTAGTTGACGGTGGAGGGCATGTTTTTTAATAGCTTTGTGTTGTGTATGTTATATTGGACTTAAAATATGAAACCAAAAACAGGCCCTGTTGGGCACTATTTTATAGCGTTCTTTATAGTACTTACACTTCTTTTCTTCCGTTTCTGCTAAAATTTAATTTAAACATCTGTGTCCGTTTCTATTTCCGTTGCATCACTAATGAGAAGATAAATTAGTATTTAGAATCATCTCGTTAATTCGTAATGTAAAAAAGACCTGCTGCTATATATTTTGTTTTAGAAAACGCTCCCACTTCTTCCAGTGTCACAAATTGAAAGTAAAGACCCTTGTTGAATAAAGTAAAGTGCAACTTGTGAAGTGCGGCACACTGCTGATATACGCACACAAATATATATATACAAATGTACGAGTTACGCACACCATATATAATTTTTGTGGCTCAAGACAAAAGGATACGTCTCTAGTTTTTTAACTACCTATTTTAAATAGTAGTAGAGCTCCTTGTGAAAGAGTTCGTCCAGGGAAGTACTGCCACTTTAACTATTTCTGCGGCCAAGCTGTAATATGGGCATTACA
This sequence comes from Hyposmocoma kahamanoa, assembly GCF_003589595.1. Taxonomy (NCBI): domain Eukaryota; kingdom Metazoa; phylum Arthropoda; class Insecta; order Lepidoptera; family Cosmopterigidae; genus Hyposmocoma; species Hyposmocoma kahamanoa. The sequence goes on from NW_020653200.1 coordinate 7,969,517, forward strand.
GTGTTTTGGTTTTAAAGGGTATAGGTACTGGTGAAATTACAGACAGACATGGGACTTGTCAACTTATGTCTCAAGGTGACACGTGCAATTGCAGTGTCCCTTAGATCTTTTTGATTTCTATTTCTGAGTGGCACTGCAACTGCTATATGCCTATTATATGCAGCGCCGTTGCAAGGTTTATGTTGGGCCATGTTCATAATTTTAAGACCTTTTTTGTACCACATGGGGCAATACATGATATGACTATGACGTACGTACTATATATACGTACGGGTCCTCGGCGTATTTTAATTAACACTTCAATGCAAACAATATTTGCAAAATGTCGAAATATGACATAAATTTTTCCTGAAACTTTTAAACATGTTAAACACTCAATAAAACAGAGTTGTCCCTCCGGCTCGCTGGATTGATGATTTTATAATAAGCGCTTGTATTAAATTAAGCCAACGGCCGTGATGAAACTTATTTATTTACGGACTTTGTAAACTATTGGTATTTATTTACACTTGTTTTAAGGTCAAATTGATGTTTTGTCAGTTATTTCCGTCTCATATACATAGATTATGTAAAAAAGTTCGATCGTTTATTATGAGCATTTTGTTAACGATTTGATAACATGGAATAAAACTTAGATAGACTCTAACGGATCCAGAACTACAATCTAAGAAACAAAGAGAAAATAGCATGACTGTCGATTAAAATAAAATGACTTTATATAGTACATTATTGCAGAGGCCGGGAAGTAAGGGATTGCTGGACGAGTATGAGTTAGAAGGAAGCTTTGAATTAATGCAAGTCAAGCAATCCCCGTTCCCGCGGCGGCATGTATGTAATTTTTCTCAAACAATGCGAGGAAATAATAAAAGACTAAAGGGAGGAAGATGTTTAATAGAAAAAGTAAAAACAATATATTAAAAGTAATCTTTGAAGTGTTACGACAATTCCTAAAAAAATGTTATTGTTTTTCCAGGCACATTAATAGTAGTCTGCTGAACTTCTGATGATGTATTTGAATGTGTATCTATTACTGTATTTTCGTTATCGCTCTTCTCACTAGCACTCATTTTCACGACCAAAATACAAAAACAAAAAACGAAAAAACAAAAGAATACCAAAACTCCTTAGTTCATTTTACCGCCATTTTCTTTTTTTAAGTAAGCAGTATAGGTCGGTATTTTTAATTCTCGCAACTATGAACACTGGGCAGTTGGCTATATGAGATTTTCTCTTGCCTGTTTGCTCAGTTCATTATTAGTAGGTAGATTTAAAAGTTTAGAGAAGTGGACAGTAATGGATTTTCATACTTACGTTGCAGGCCTTGGAAATATTTGCATTATGTTCAAAAAACGAACACGGAAAGTTTGTCGTTTATGGACCGCGAGACTTCTTCCCGGTCAAGGCCTGAAAGTAAGTAGGAAAATCCATTACTGTTCGCTGCTCTTTTAAACTTTTAAATCTATCTACTCACAATGAACTATGTAAACAGACAAAAGAAAAATTCATACAATCTGCCAACTTCTTTACGTTCGTAATTGCAAGAATTAAAAATACCTACTTGGTACTGCTTACTATTAAAAAAAAGGTGGTAAAATAAACTAAAGTGCTTGAGCATTCTTTTCTGTTTTTTCTTTTTTATTTATTTTCGTTGTGGAAATTAGCTGCAGTGATAAGAGCGACAATGATAATACAATAATGGATGGTACTCTGCCCAATTTAAAGCTAGAAGCAATAAGAAAAACTGGTTGCCGGCTATGAGCAAAATAAAGTTTCATGAAAACTTATGAAACTTTCATATACAACTAGAAGACTACATGAAACACATAATCAGAAGTTCAGCAGACTACTATTAATGTGCCTGGAAAAACAATAACATTTTCTTTCAGCAAAATTGTCCTAACGTGTCAAATATTACTTTTGATATTAATTAATATTTTTAACTTTTTCTTTTACAATATCTACCTCTCTTAAGTCTTTTATTATTTTCTCACATTGTTTGAGAAAAGCACTATATAAGCCTCGGCGGACTCTGGATTGCTTGACTCGTATGTAACACACGGACTCGCTGGTGTTTGCCTTGTAACTAATATTCGCCCAAAAAACCCTTACTTCCCGTTCTCTGCAATAATGTGTTATATTATTCATACTTCAAAAATAAAATATAATGGTCTTTTTATTAAACAAATATTTCACAAAATTGAGTAAATTCCCAGAACTGTATATAAAGAGAACCAATTTTAATAATTCGTAACATAATTTGTCTTTGACATGACTTTTACTATTTTGTTGGTATTTTGATGAATTTATTTTGTTTTATGTTTTCATTAAAAAGTTTAAAATTTTTATTAAATGAAATTGTATTTGTTATTTAAAGACTTACCAAAGGTGACTTTTTTTGTAACAAAAAGCAAGCAGTAACTATTGAATTGTTGTATATTAGGCACTCTGAAGGGAGCTCTATATAGAAATAAAAAAAAAACTGTACTCATTTATCTTAAGTAGGCAGTCTAGACCGTGCCGCCTGATCAGACCGGAATAAGTCGTTACAATGTGACTTTTAATGAAATTTTGAGGAGTTAAACATCACCTGGGAAAATGGATTTTAAACAAGTCGGTATAATTATTATTAACACAATGATCGAACATTTAGAAAAATATTTTCGATGTATTCCAACATTAACTTTTTTCCGTCTGACGTAACTTTATCGTTGTGAAAATAAACATTAATAAAGATGTATCAAAGATTTATGAATTTTAATTGCTTTGTTATTATGTATAAAATACTATAGTTATTTTACATATTTTTGTAGGACGCTGTTATAAGATTACGCTGTCTTAATTTTGCAAACCTATCTATTCTAATCAAGTTAAACTCTACGGCGTATAATAATAATGCATAAGAAATTTAATATATAACTGCCTCCATGCCCGAACGGTTACCATGCCGGACTGCCACGCAGAGGTCCCACTTTCGATTCCCGGTCCGGGAGAAATATTTGTAAGGCCTACATTTATTCCTCTCGTGAGTATGGGTGTAATTTGTAGTTGCTTAAGTGGCACCCGCGACACAGGGTTTCCCTAGTGCGGGGCTATGTTGAGTGTGGGCGTTATCATTATTACTTTCCAATTTTTAACCGAATTCAAGAAAAGGAGGACATTTGTGAACCGATTTCGATAATTCTTTTTGTTGGAAAAGAGGGACCTTAATAGTGGTTCCATTCAAATTAAAGGATGAATCCAGTTTATTCGATTTCACCCACTTTCCGTTAACCAATTTCAGTAAAACTTGACACATAGATTGAATTCCAATAAAAATCAAAATTTATGAGATCGAGGAGACGCTAAGAACTTCCCAACAGAACAGCTACCTTGTGTTTGGGTTGAAATGATACGATTTGTGTAATAGGTTTCAATCACAGTTAAGGAGACCGCGGTAACAAATGCAGCGAAACACAATAAACAAACTTTTGAAAAACTATTTTTTTTAAAAACAGTTTGTAGTGTAATATAAGCTTAGAACTTAATGTCGGCGGTCTTTGTAAGTTAGTATGTATACAATGTACGTAATTGTTAATTTTAAATAAAAAATAACAATGTTAGACACTAGAAGAAGTTTTGCAAAAGCCAACTAATTCCGTTTCACCAAAGCCATTTAAGACTGTAATAAAATTTTACCCACAGCACAATGAGTTTTGTCGGCAGACGCGTGTCCTATTGCAACGCAATATTAACTTAGCATGAATGATAATTGGATCAGTAAACCTCGACGTGTCGAACAGTTTACAAATAGCCTTAAATCTCTATGCATCGTATGACGTTCGCAGAATGTTATTTTTTTATTTCTGAATAAATTATTCTTAACATTATAAGATAGACCTAGTTTTAACTATCAAAGGATCCCAGACTCGATCTCTGAGATTAAATAGTTTACTCCATGGAATGTTCGATAACATTCTAATATCATTTGCAAACCACTTGTGGGAGTTAAAGTTAGTAGTGAGATTCGGAGTTTATCAACTCCATGCTGAATTGAATGTCGACACGATAAGAGCACTGTAATACACCTGGACTACTGGATGAGTGGGTTGACAAGTATATAAGGAGTTCCTAGGTTTACGAGGTTCTTACCCATTGGAAATGAACCTATTTTTTCGGATCTGATTGGTGGTATATTTTTGTTTTTTCACGAACTCTTCAGGCCTTTTACAAATCCTATCGTCACGGCAGGTTGGGTCATGGAAAAATTTCCTTTTTGAAAAATAAATATTTTAGTTAAAAAAATACAATTTTCTTCTTTTTTTAAATGCTATGGCTCCATCGAAATAATCAATGATTTTGCCAATGTCAAGTAAAAATAACTATGTACGGTAGTTTAATATTATTATAAAAATTATACAAAAAAAATGGCGATTTCGCCAATGTCCTGTGAGTTTTTTTAAAATATAATTTTACGAATGTTTTTCCGCATTTCACAGTTGACACCTGTCAAAAGTTGAAGAAAAAAAAAGTATGGAATCATTATAAAGATTTCTTTACCTATGATTCTTTTTTCCGCTGTTGTCCAATAATTTTAAATCTCGTTTTACTGTAAGTTGATTGTAGCTATACAATTTTGTTTTACAATTCACGGTAAATGAAACTTTAAAGATATAAATGTAGAGCTTAAATTGAGCGAGAGTGTGTTTGTGACTCTCTCTCTCTCTCTCTGTATGTGTGTGTGTGTGTACGTGTATGTGTACATTGTTTCAATGTTTAATGTTACTGAATGATACAAACACGCCTACAGGTAAGGTACAATAAAAACTGAAATACTAGAAAGTAAATCTAAAATTTTTAAATTATATGAATAAAATTGGCTCCCTGGGTAAGGTGCTCAAGATGCTGGTAGCGTTACACTGGTTTCGGTGCTGTTTAAGTATAATAGAGGTGGTGAACGAATGGTGTATTTTTCCCTAGCACTTCTTGTCTCTAGAAATAACATTGCCGTGACTTGCTTTATAAAACTTTAGAATGTGTGTGTGAGTGTGTTTGTGTGTTGTTGTTATTTTACAACAAAAAGCCACAGGCTTCGTATACTATGTGTTTATATCTTTTCCAGACCACTTTAAAGGAATTAAATTAAATTTACAGCTTTGCGGTTTCCTTGAAAATTTCTGACAACGCGACAAACGATAGCAATGAGTTTTGCTCAGCGTATTTCGCGAAAACCGGATCTTTTATAAGTAAGGTTATTTGTCGGTTCTCGATATTACGAGCATTCAGATTTTCTGTACATATGTGAGACACTTCTCTTCTCTGCCCATGTAAGCAAAACACACTAAATATTTTTATTCTGAGTCTGTATAAATTGCATATTAAGCTGGGCAATATGCAGCAGTATGATATTTATTTCGTTCAATAAAATTATCTCTCGGTCAGTTGCATTTTGCATTGTTAGCACAAGACTGGTTGTTGTGGCGATATATCCAGCAGTGGACGTCTGTCGGTTGAAATGAAGATGATGATAAATAGCATGCATTTTTCCCCAAATTCACTCTCTTATCTCTATCTATACCTAGTTTTAATCCTTGCTATCCCAGAGATACTAAAAAAGCATTTAATGTAACTATTTTTCTATCCGAGGATAGACACCATTCTTCAGCATCGTCATCAAACCAATTATATAATATATTTATGCATATATTTAAGTTACATTATCCACACCTAAAATATCGAATACATAGTATGCTGAAAATAAAAAAGTATATCTGATAGAGAAAAACAGCTTTCATATTTAGATTAAGAGTCCCTAATACAGTTAAAATCAGGTAAAAGTTTTTGGCATCAAAATCAAAAATTTTCCCACGCCTGTTTCATAATTTGTATGTACAAATGGTGGATGTCACACATAATTGGGAAAATATTACTTTCACAATGGACATGAAATGCAGTTAGATTATTTTACGTAAATGTTTTTGAACAACTGGGTCATTTTGCGGGGACTGCTTTAGAAGCGTAATCAAAAAAGACCGCGCACCGTTTTGTTACTTTGTTTATTTAACATTATAATGGCATGAAATAACGTATAATGGTACTTCTTTGTGAACACAATGGATGGCGTCTATTACTAGATATATTCCAGAATAATGTTGCGATGTAATGTATAAAAAGCAGTGGTAGCTTAATGGTTTGACCTTACCGTCTCGCATGCAGAAGCTGTGGGTTTGGATCCGGCCTCGCTCTTCTAAGTTTTTCGGAATCTATGTGCGAAATTCAATTGAAAATTTACCTTGACTTTTTCGGTGAAGAAAAACTTCGTGATGAACCTGCACGTTGCAGGAGGTTCACAACCCTCGGAAAACTTGAACAGTTCCCAACGCGCATTGGGCCAGCATTTTGGTCTGAGAGGAGACCCGTGCCCAACAGTTGGGCGTATAAATAATGATGATAATAAATAATATTTCACGATCGCCTATTGGTTTGCAATGTGAGCGCTGTGCAAGGAGTTTCGGGTTCGATACCCGGAATTATCAACTTCAACTTGGTAAATGAAGTTTTCCAAATAGGTTCTAGTATCGGTGTTCTGGGTATGCCGTTGCTTTGGTACTCATAATACTGACACATTATTACATTATTATTATATTGAAAGCAAAGCGCTAAAATTCTTAGCAAAGCTCTTTTCGAGGGTTTGAAAACGTTGTAAGATGTAGTCGTAAATGAATCTGCTGTATTTAAGACTTATTTAAGTCCAGATTGAGCGGAAATTTGACTTCAAGACGACTAATTTTATATAAAGTTATTATTTCATCAAATAATTACTTGAATTTCGATTCTAAATAAACTTCAAGAACATTATCGGTGTCTAATAATTTTGAAATGTGTACGTAATATTAAAATCAATTGTTGTCTTAAGCTTAGTTAATAAATAGATTGGAATGGTGACAACCATTACTGCGTTTTGGAAACATGCATGTTGAGTATTGATTAGTATTTATTTAACATACTTACCATCTATATTTTATTTTATTAAGAAATTAACAACAATATGTTGGGACACTTGAATTCATTTTATACAGCAGTTTTTGCTTGTCTTGTACGATGCACTGACTATTGACAAACTGTCAATGGGTAGGAGAGCCTTACTTTTCAAACATTTCACGACGAAATAAGGTCTTGAAACTGGACAGGCAATCATTTTTATGCACCGTAGTCTCAAACAATTCTGTGAATGGTTTGTACGTAGGTATGCCTTTCAAATATTGAAATATCTAGAGAGGCAAATATTTTTGTATGCTCTTTTTTATTTAGTCTGTTGACTCTTAAAATATATTTCTTAAATTCGTTTTCCCACACGTTGAATATGTCCAACTATTTCTGTGAAATGCGACTCTTCATATACTTTTCTCCAACAACTTTTTTATATTTTAGCCGGCTTTTCGAAGCTTCTCGTAACAATAGGTAGGTTTTTGAGATTGTTACACATTGGAAATGAACCTATTTTTTTCGAATTTAACTTCCGTACTTGATTTTTCAAACAAACCAAGTCAGCCGTGCCATGGGACTTGTAAAGTGCGAAACGTTGGTTTGGTGGAAACGATTGGAAACGGTGGAACGGTGTTCACGATTTAAACCCGAAAAATAATGTTGTTATAAATTATAATTTCATTTCCTAAATAATGGGTAGGAGAGCTAAGGCTCTGTTTGAAAAGTAAGCTTTTCAAACATTTCACGACGAAATAAGGTAACATAATTTGTACCCGATTTTAAATTAGGTTCTCTGAAATAAGTAGAAAATTATAATATTTCCTAGTTCCCTTAGATAAGCTTCTAGTGGATTTATTTATTTATTGCAATCAATGTACAGGCACTACACAGGTTGTTACTAAGTACAACATACCCCGTTCGGTTGTAGCTAATAATTAGTACTGTCTAATAATTAACAAAAATAAACATAGCCTTCTTAGTACTTAAAATACATACAAAATTAACAGGAAAGTGTACTGTAACATTATGGAAGAGTTGAATAGTTCATCAGCTCTTTCACATCATCTTATAGGAGAGTCCATGAAGTCTCACACTGTAGTAGCATCCATTTATCAAGAGAGACTATTGTACTTTCTTAAGGGAGTTTGGTATTTTATTATAAATTAATATACGATTATAAAGCGGGTTTTCTCTAAACATTTTCTAATCTCGGAGTCGGTAGTAGGTAGGGGAAAGTCTGGTAATTTGGGCCATTTTTTTTTTCAAACGCGTTTTAAATACTTATATTTTCAAATTTTTAGAAACATCTTTCATGCGATATGAAACAACAATTATCAGACTTTGTATTTATTAAGCATTAATCAACATAATTATTAAAGATGTTTAAAAAATCAACAAAATGTGAGATCCGAGCTTTGTTGAAATTTAACTAACTGGTTCTGTAATTTGGACCACGGGGTCGCTAAATTGATCTTCAATAGGCTCTGAGGTAAAACAAATAAAAAATTGCAATGAAACATAATATAACATATACATACATATACATATACATATATAACAGTAATTATTGTTAGTCTAGATAACAAATCTATTAATAAAAAAATAAGCTCTTCATATAAATCTATCATCGCAAATGTCAGGATTTTAAGTACATGGTTCATGATTCCTTGATGGAACCACACTCATTGTGTCCAATCAACTTTGGGAGCTTTTTATCATGGCAATTTCTTTTGCATTTAGCAAATACATTATCCTTGTCTTCTCATCCAAGGCTGCTATCCGAATCTTCCAAGAACATTTTAATATCTATGTATTCACTTCACACTATTGGGCCATTTTAACCAAATGTACGATTATGTTCTAAAAACAAATCTAATAAAATAACCTATAAATGCCGGCAATCGTTCCATGTAAGTTGATTGTAGATAAATTACACTTCTATGACGTAAAATACAGTCAACGTATGCTTACTTTTAAGTTAACTACACTCTTAGCACGGATCAATGAAATTTACATTGAAAATAACAAAATGATTTTTCAATATAGAACACAGACGTTCAATATCACAATAAAAACGACATGGCCAAAATGCAATGAACGTAGACACATGTAGCTGGGTTATGTCAATATAGCAATTTAAAAAATACTTTTTGAGATATGAGGGTGGTCCAATTTAGTTCCCGGTCCAATATCCCGTACTTTCACCTACTAGTTTTGTATTTCGACGGTTGCTTTTAACAAATTTCAATAGATGTAAATGTTGTTTAACAAACATGACATATTCTAAAATGTGATTAGACGCAGGATTTAAATAAATTTTCTTACTTATAAAATGCGGCCTGCACGTATCTCTCATATTATATTGTTTATGGTTTTTTGAACACGTTGTATTGAACGAGGGTGTGTAACGTATCATATAAATACACTCCCGGACATATGATTCGAGCCACTTTGCATTTTTATCCTTAAAGGGCTAGAATATAAAAATATAGTTAGCATCAAACAAAAAGTTTTCACCGGTTCTTTAAATTCACATTTTCAATAAGGACTTAAGGAAATGACGTTTAGTATACCAGTTTCAAAATTGCGTAATAGTTCTTGATCAATAAAGTACTGTTTAAACTAGGGGCATTTAATATTGAAAATGCGAGGTGGCTCGAATTACGTGTCAGGGAGTATATTATTAGCCTAAGGCTCAATTAAAATAATTTTACTTAATATAACCTTTTTTCATATAAACAATGCACTCAATATAACCAATGCAATGTTTAATATATACTTACATTCGATAATTTCATTTTTGATAATAATCATTAACCCTAACATTCACATTACGTAAAAATGATCTGAAATGGCAATATATAAAAAGATTGATATATAAAAATAACTTTAATTAAAATGAGAAATTACGTTTATAGGAACTGTTGAAAAACGATCTTATCACCAGTTAAACATATAAATGAAGAAATAAATATGTAATTACTTAAAATATAAAATATTATATTATTGAAAGGATTTCATTACAATGTAAACTTTTCAAAAATATATAAAAATATAAGATTTTCAAATTACGTAAATAATAATATATCAATGGCTTTCTAGAACAGCCACCTACATATCTCTCAATTAATTATTTTAAGAAAGACACATTTTAAGTACAACACCTACGAATCCTATACAGCTCTATAAATTTGTGACTATTTTAGTCAATGGAAAGCTCTGTCTTTTTCACAATAAATTTTAGTACTTTCTGAATACAGCTGTGCAATTAGTAAAAATGAACTATTTTGATTTAGGCCAATATTCTTGAAATGCAGCGATATAGTACCTCTCAGTTATTGTCGTACAGTTTCCATAAATGTACTTAAAAGGATTGTCACATATGTTTTAGTTATGGAGATCAATAAAATTATTGAGTATTGAAATTTACACATCCTAAGTTCCTTTCTTGCCATGTTTTGTGTCAACAGTGTTATCGATTGTTACCTTGCGTGTTTTATATGTTTCTGATGAACGAGTCAACGAAATATGTTATTGTCAATACTTGTTATTCGTCGTGAAAAGTCAAGTAAAGAAATCTTGTAAAGAAAAGAAAAGAAAAGAAAAGAAAAGTTATGTCTTGAATATTGTTCAAAGTGCTTTTCTGGGTCATGTGCAATCTGCATTCAAAGTGCAGAATTGTTCGGTCGGTGGCACACTCATACACAAAGCTCAATGTACTCGTAAAACTCGATAATGTGTGAAATTCAAAAAAGCTTCAGGTTTCGTAGGCAGTGATATAATCATATCACTTTTTGATAAACTACAAATTATACTTCATTACGTATAATTAGGGAAAATAGCACTGAAATTAAACTGAATTTGAAGTCCAATGTTTTTAAATTTCGTTTATCATCGAAACACCTCGAATAGTATTATTAAAGGTTATTATTTAAAGTGTAGAACATTAATTAGAGCTTAATGAAATGAAACAAAAACGAATGTAAAAGTGCTGTTAGCAATGATTAAAAGTATTAAAGATTATAATTACTAACTAAATCGTACAACCCAGTTTTATAGATGCCTGTTGTTTTAAGTAAACACATTAAATATCTGAATTGAAACACCTTCTTTTATATGACACAATCTAAGCTAATAAATCGTTTCAAAATTGGTATAATACTTTTCGAGAAAAATACAGTTAAGTAAAAGCCAAATAATCCTGCGGCTAAGGAGAATAAAATAAAATTTAAAACGCTTGTCTGTATTCCAGCAAAAAAACATGACCTCTATTTAAATTCCGATCTTGGCTCTCGACATTTGAGAATTTTCCTAATCACATAAAGCACTGTAGAACAGGTATGAAGAAAAGAAGATTTATCTTACATGTAAAAGGACGTGTGCCTAAGACCACGTAACGTGTGCTTTACGCAGAAAATTTCAACGTTGGAAAATTACGCACTAAATTATTATTGCAGAAATATTCTATCTATACTAAACAGACTTTGTTTTTTACTAAAATCGTTTGGTATTCCCTGGATATTCTCTCGATAAAATAGATTAATTCAACAAAATTCAGATAGACTGTCAAGCTATGCGATAATGGCACTATGGAAATGTGTGCGACATTATTTCAACTCAGCTATACTGACGTCACGTCTGTAACATAAATTTTCCATGGCGCGTCTGACGCGTTGTTCGAACCTGGAAAACGCCCGTGTCAGGAATTAAACCCGTAATTATTTGCTCATAAGTCACGCATGCTTTCACAGGGCTCAAAGTGCAAAATGGGTGCCTTGACAGACAATGGTGCTAATTACACAATAGCCGTAAGTATCACATTGTATGTGTAATGTTCCTTTATGGGTACATACAATAGCGTGTCTAAAATCTCGTGCCCATAATGAAATGGATTAACTTTACATGCAACTGTGACCTAGAAATGTATCAGCAATCTATTACTTTATGCTTACTAGAACGCCAACACACGCGAATAAAAATGCCGATATATAAAATCATTTCCCATATCTACTGAACACAAAACGTAACCAACGAAAATCCTAAAACTTCAACTAGAAAGTAAAGTTTTATGCAAATAAAGCCACATAATTATGATCAGACGTCAAAAGAGCTTTCATCTCATGAGAGTCATGAATGTAATACGAACTACATGAAAAGAATTATGTATTTCGAAATTTTATCGCATAAATTTAAGCATAAAAGTTATCTACTAGTTTTGATTTTTATTATACAACTCTGTATTTACACGCCTGTCGACCTGGTGTAAATACGCCATCAGTATGACAGTGGCAGTACCCCTCAGATCAGAACATACAGTTGAATTGAATGTCTTGCAATATGATAAGATAGCTATGTTGTTTGTATAAAAATGATAACATTCGTGTCACGTTCTCGATAGATATTGTCTTTCCAGGTTTCGTACAAATTGAGTATCTCCAGAATTAAACCATGCGCGGTGTCTAAAACATGGCAAGTGCTAATTTTAAAATCATCTTGTATTTTTTCATAGAACCGTTCACAAAAAATTTTACCCTAAAAAAAAATTCTCGTTCGGTTTCTCTCGTTCATACAAATATGCAGGAGTTTAAAAGTGACATCAGCAAACCAGATTTTAAAATGGTTTCCATTCCATTGGGAGCATTGCTCGTCTTTGTTTATGCCATCTTATACTTGTTCACTTATAAGTATAGGGGACTACAGGTTTAGTAATAAGCTAAATGTTTTTTTTATAATTTGTATAAAACTGTTTGTTCCTCAATAAAAAGAAAAAAAATATGCCAGTGCTTTGAAATTGCAAGCCTTTATTGGCAGGTTAGTGTAATAAAAACATCTGTTTCCATTTTCTTCAATTTTATTGAGAGCTTCGTTTAAACGTTCCATTTTTTATTTATAATGTTGATGCAACCGACCAATTTCTAGTATTGTAATAAAGTACTCGACTCAGTTTAGTTCAGATGAAGACTATACTTTTAAGTTACATTTTTTTTATTTGACCATTACGACTTTAACTAACATTTGATTAACCTTAATTAATTTACAGAGTTTTGAAACTTTTCAGATATATTCAATTTGTATGAATGTTGAACGTAAGTTAGAATTGGAGAATTGCCCATTCAGACAAGTTGCATTGGCATATTGTGGAAAATGTTCACTAAATCACTAACTGCCATGTGTAAGTTTAATACCTAGTGAGTGTCTTCATTTTACTTATGTATACAGACGATTCGTTTAATACCAGTGTACCAGAACCGTCTTTGTACTCGGATTTAATGGTGGGAACATCGTAGGTACGATATCAAAGACAATGGCAGATTTAACTTTTCAGGTAGAGCTTGCAGGATTACATATTTTACCACGTTTTGTCTAGTGGAGTCTCGAAAGCAGTGACGTATAAAGTATTATAGCGATTTTTATAACTTGTGGTCTCGTTCTCTCGTAAAAGCTATATTTCAACTATTTTCGTTTTCAAACCAATAATAGTAGATAGATAAATGGTTTATTTATCCCAAAACATGCACATGCAATTCACATAAACAAAAATAAATAAATAATCGAAAAAACAATAGCATAAAAAAGTAACACTGCACAAATATAATATAAGCATGAAAACAAAATATTAAAATTAAATTTTAAAAATCTCAATACAGAGTACTAAGAAAACCGATCTCAAAAGTACGTGGAATTACATGTCTTTGCCCAGTTTTTTTGAAATCGGTTACCGGAAAGTGCGCTAACCAGGATTTATCCCCTAGTTCGCCACTATACGGAACTCGACACAGGAGATAATAAAAGTCGTTTCTCACTACTCAAAGTATATTGAGATAAAAACGCCTTGAATTAGAGAATAGCAAAGTCAACCATTAACATAATTGCTCCTTATAACAAAATTTTGGCGCTATTTATAAAAATGAATCTTCACGCGTGAACAGTCACTCTTAGAGGTGGATGATTTTCTTCAAAATTAAATGGGACCACTATGGAGGTACCCTCTTTCCAACAAAAAAAAAAGAATCATGAAAGTCGGTGCATAAATACCGGTGTATGTTACGCGATAACTCCGGAGTTATCGCGTAACTCAAAGTATATTATAAGTATAGATACAACGCGCGCGAGCCGCAGAGCGAACAACAAGTGATTTGTAGTGCTGTTCAAAAAAAAATCCCAACTCATATATAGCTTTCGATTACAAAAGTCAAATTACCATCATATTAAAAAACAAGTGATAACCCGTGCAATTGTATAACTATTTTCGGTAATATCGATGTGTAAGTCCTTCAATTATTGAATTTAAAAGTGGAAATTTAAAAGTCAACGTCGAAGTGTACGCGCCGCCGCTCAGCTGTTCGGGTGAGTCACCGTTACACCCAGCTGACTGCGCGCCAACGTGCCTTTACTACCCGCTTACAAATTGTAAGCGCCCGATGACAAAATGAGGAACTGCATGGCTTGCCATAGTCATATCAACATCAGAGATATATTAAAATGCAATAAATGTAGAGGAGATTTCCATTACGCCTGTGTGGGCATACAAAAGGCTACCTTTGTTAATAAAAGTCATGAATTAGAACGTACTTGGACATGTCCCGAATGCTCAATGGTAACAAGGCGGCATCCTAAAAATGATGATACCCCAGTGCGATCACAAAAGCTTGATGATACCAATATGTCAGTAGACGAGCGATTGTGCGAGGGTCATAGTGTATCGGGAGACACTCTAAATACGAACGTGTGTAGTCCTGGTAGTCCTCATCAATGTTTAAAACAACTAACACCTACACTCGAGCAGATAGGAAACCTCTTGGATGAAAAACTTAGTGCCCATACTAAATTCCTTCTGTCGGAAATGGCAGCTTTAAAATCTACGGTTAAAACAGATATTTTATTAGCTTTGAATGAATTTAAATTAGAAATTACAAATGAAACAAAAACGCTACCGCTTGAACAGGAAAAAATAAGGGCGGTAACGGAAGAATTAAACAATAAAATTAGAAAACTAGAATCTGAGAAGAAAGTATTTGAACAACAACTAGCCAACCTACAAGAAAAAATCATAATAACGCCAAATGACTCCTATACCCTCAGTTGTGAATGTGAGGTCACTCGAAAATTTGTTATATATGGACTTGAAGAATACCAACACGAAACTGACTCTGATTTACACGATAGAATAGTAGACCTATTCGGTAATATTTTGAATATTAACCTAATGGGATACATTGAAGAAATACGGCGAATAGGGAGAGTGGGATACCGTAGGCCACTTATGATTGAATTAATCAGTAAAAAAATGACGAAGTATATACTTCAAAATACCCGTCATTTCAGAAATACTGGTATAGACATTTCCGAATTCCTTGACAAGAAATCTGTCCAAGAACGTAAAAAAATGATTGACATCTTACGCGAAGAACGGAAAAAAGGTAAACATGCGGTTATTCGAAATAATAAATTATATATAGAAGGAAAGGAATACGACCGCCTACGAAAACCACAAGACATACGCCGAACTTATCCCCAGAGTCACGAATTAAGCACATCTTTTAGCGAAAGGGGTTCTACGTCTCACCAATCTAATAAAAACAATTCCTTTCGTAAATACCTATAGATTTACGATGATTGTGCAAAACGTCCAAAGTATCAACAATAAGATAAACATATTACAAAGCTGGCTAAAGGAGCACAATTTCGATGTGATTTGCCTATCGGAAACCTGGATTAAACAGGACCAACATCAGTATGTCCAGGTGGACGGTTATGAATTCGCGGCTTCTTTCAACCGACGGCATCGGGCAGGAGGTGGAGTAGCTATTCTGGCGCGTGAAGGGGTACTATATAGACAACGGACAGATTTCGAGGCACTCTCCATTGAAAGTGTTGTAGAATGTTGCTGTATCGAATTGCCGAATTACAACATCATTATAATTAATGTATATAGGTTAGACCGCAATATTGACATTTTCTTTGACTTTTTGACCATTTTGATGAGCAAAGTTAAACCAATGACTTATAATAAACGTGTAATTGTAGCAGGTGATTTTAATATAAATAATCGGCGAAATTCGGTAAATTACAATAAACTATGTAAAAAATTCTTGGAATGCAACTTACACCAGACTATTCACACACCAACGCGAGTGACAAATAAAACATCGACATGCATCGATCTTCTTTTCACAAATCTAAAAGATTTTGGTATTTCGGTAATTGACAACGGCGTTTCGGACCATATGTGCCTATCATACAGCTGTAACATATCAAATAAAAGTACTGAACCTACCACACAAACATATGTATACAAAAGAAATTTCTTGATTAAAAATATGACATCGTTTAAAAAAGAACTAGTTGAATTAGACTGGAATAAAATAATAATAATTAACAATAACATTAATCACAATTACAATGCTTTCGATAATACGCTACAATCGGCGCTAAACAAATGTATACCAACTAAAAAATCAAAAATAAGAACAAAAACCAAAATTTCATGGTTGACAAAAGGACTTAGGGAATCATGCCGTCACAAAAGACTATTAAAATCATTGGTGAATCAAACGAACAGCGACTTATTAAAATCACATTACAAAACGTACCAAAAACTCCTTAAAAAATGCATAAAGTCTTCTAAAAAATTGAACTATGAAAGAATTATAAAAAAGTTAAAAAATAAAGTCAAAACTATGTGGAACATTGTGAAAGATGTTACTAAAACAAGAAAAATCCGCAACCCATCAAATATAAAGCTGACAGTAGCAGACGTAGTACATGAATGTCCCTCGGCTATCGCAAACTTGTATAACGACTACTTCGTGTCAGTAGGTGAGTCATCGTCATCGCAAAGCGCGAACGGAGTGGATTGTTCGTCGCTTGCGCGTCCGTGCGGCAGGCCGCCTATAAAACCCGCTCTTAATTCTATGTACCTTCAACCTGTCACCGAAGTGGAAGTGTACAAGTTCATAAGGCGATTACCTAACAAGTTTAGTTCTGGCGTAGATGAAATACCCTCCGCGCTCATTAAAATATGTGCCAACGAATTAGTTGCCCCCCTTACAGTTTTAATAAATCAATCTTTTGCTGAAGAATGTTTTCCTGACCAGCTTAAAATAGCGAAAATTAAACCGATTCTTAAAAAAGGAGGTACCAAAGACAACATAACCCATTATCGGCCTATCGCACTACTACCCGTAATTTCTAAGATTTTCGAAAAAGCTATGGCGGATCGTGTATATTACTTTTTGGAAAAATTTGCCCTCTTAAATGAAAACCAGTACGGGTTCCGGAAAAAACGATCAACAAGTCAGGCCGTTTTCAGATACGTACAGGAAGCGCTATCGTACATAAATGACAAATATTACGCGGTTGGAGTCTTGTTGGATATGACTAAGGCGTACGACAAAGTCCTTCATGGCGTTTTGCTTTCGAAACTCTATGGGATTGGAATACGCGGTAAACCTCACCGATGGTTCCAGTCTTATTTGGGGAATAGAAAGCAATATGTCGAAATAAATTCTCAAAACAACTGTGAGACTGAAATGGTTCGATCCGCCATGCGTACCACAAACTGTTCTATTCCGCAAGGCAGTGTACTGGGAAGTATACTATTTTTGATATATATTAACGACCTACCGGATACTCTAAATCCGCTATGTATCATGTTTGCCGATGACATATCCCTGCTATTTAAATGCCAAAACAACAACCAGAGTCTAAACAATGTAGTACATAATTTTAAATCTGTCCAAAATTGGTTAACTGAGCATAATCTGGAAGTGAATATAAAAAAGACTAGAATAATGCAATTCCGACCGTACCAGAAAGCAAACCTAGATCTTAACTTAATAACAACATGCATTAATGTAGAAGAAGTAACCAAATTTGACTTATTAGGTGTAACAATTGACTCCCACCTCGACTGGAAAAATCATATCGAAAAACTTAAGTCAAAATTGTCTCAATTCACCTACGCACTAGCTGTATTAAAATCTAACTCCGACTTTAAAACGGCACTAACCGTGTACTACGCGTACGCCTACTCATGGTTACGGTATGGAATCATGTTGTGGGGACACACCACGGAAGCAAATAACGTGTTTATTCTGCAAAAGAAATGCCTACGTATTTTAACTAACGTTGGCCCTACGTTCAGTTGCAAACCGTTATTTAAAAAATTGAAACTGTTGACCGTCCCATGCATATACGTACTTGACATTGCTACATTTGTTAGAAATAATATTACTGATTTCAAATTTACAAGTAGACTGCGTCGCAATGATCAGTTAGTGCTTCCTACACCTAGGTTGGAAATATTGAAAACTGGTCCGTATTATAGAGCAATTAATATATATAATAAAATTCCTCTCACTATTAGAAACGAATCGAAAGACAAATCCTTCAATATAAAATTGCGTAATTTACTAGCCGAAAAATGTTATTATTCCATAGACGAGTTTTTTAACGATAGTTATTAATATTTTAATTATAGATTTTCATTTTGACATTATTTTAGATTTTGAATTTCATTTTAATGTAATTTAATTTTTTATTTGTACCTATCTTAAATTTTAATGTATTCTAATTGTTGTTGATGGTTTTTGCATGTTAACTTATAATTTGCTACAATGTATAATATAATTAGTAATTTTACATGCGAACAAATGACATAATATTGCAATACCCAACAGGGTGTATGTACGTAACAGTGACTATTTTTAAGATCGTATTACACAAATTGTACATGCTAGCAATAAGATAAATAAATAAATAAATAAATAAATAAACATACATCCAAAAAAAGCATACAGTCGAATTGAGAACCTCCTCCTTTTTTGAAGTCGGTTAAAAACAAAAGATGAAATAACAAAAATGACAAATATAGAAATATGTAAGGCATTACAATAATAGTTGTAAATGAAACTGGTTTTACCGGGTCTTAATTGCGTATAATTGTTTTTTCAATATTTTTTGCAAATAAACCTATTGCGGACTTTTTACAGGTCCTATGGTCACGGCTGATTAGCATGGCAACGTCATCAATCAGTTCTTTTTTTAATTTATCTCAGTAATTACGAAAACATTAACCCGGTTTTACTTTACGCACTTCTCTAACGTAATATGCAAAATAACAATTTTATTGAATGTAAACAATGCACGAAAAAAATGTGTCTAATATTAATGCAAACCAGGGTGGTTTGCATTAATATTAGACATATTTTTTTCGCACATTCTGCAGTATACGTTAGTTTGTTTGAAAAAAAAAAACAATTAAACATGATTTAGATCCGGAAGAAACAAAGGAAAAAAAGAAAGAAAAGAAAAAAGCAAATCGCGGAAACCTAAGAACTCGATCTATAATATAGTTTTTATGAGAATTGTTTTCTATATAAATAACTGCTTATAAAAAAATCCGACATCAAAAGTTTGTTTGTCTGTTTTCGGTATGTTCATTATCGCGGTTTCCTCAACGATAATTGAAATGGATATGGAAGTACTCGTCAACTTGAATCATATGTGCCCAAATACAAAGTAGTTGCTGTACATTGTTGAGGAGCCACACATCTGTCTGCCATTTCTATCATCATACCAGCCCGTGGTCACCATAACGTTTTATTTTTATTGGAATTTCATCTGTGTACCTAAGTTTTATTGAAATCGGTTAACGAAAAGTAGGTGAAATAAGTAAACCGGACTTATACCCTAAACTAAAGGCTAAAGTCACTACCGACGTACTTCCTTTCCAACTAAAAAGAATCATCACAAATGTCGGCGTAATCACGTAACACACACACACACACATTTTTACGATCAGAAATACAGTCGAATTCATAACCTCGTCTTTTTTTAAGTCAGTTAATTTATCAGTCAGTCAGTTACGAGTAGTTGGTATCCGAGTTTTAATATCTGTCCTACTATGCGGGTACTTTGTGCTTAGTCAACAGACAAATAAATGCAATGACCTAACAAAATAAAACATCAGATGTCGAAAGTACTTTATTATGATAAATTCAGTGGAAGCTTATTAAGTTCTACAGGCAGTTGGCATTTAAAAGTAATATGTGTTGAATTGGTGGTAGCTTCCACGCGGTTGTTCCGGATTCGCTAAAGAGGAATTTCATCCGTCATTTCTATTCTCTCCGGGGTGCATTTTCTTCTTATTCTCATTCTTTCTATTGCACCGGGTTGAATAAGCTAATTCGCCTTAACAGGGCTTTTACTCAAGCAAGTTTACTTTTATTACACATAAAATGCTCTGTTTATTACTTCATGACAACTCACTAAGACTAGAATAACAAAGTAATAAAAATCTATTCATAGTAATAAAACTAGATATCCGTTTAAGTTAAATTAAAACATAATGCGATACTTATCTTGCACTACCGAAATAATGTGGACCTATTTCCAACTGTATACTACTATTGTTTTACTTAGTACATTTACGTCTAGATATTCGTGTGCAGAATATGTGCCGGTTTTATCCAGGTATCCTGTAAACTTGGCACATCTTTGTGTAGTAAATATGCGGTTGCATTAAAATGTACAAATAGCTGCAACGTACGGGTGTAGAGGTGATTATACAAGGTAGAATAATTCATAATAACAGGTATTTGTTTAGCGTGATAACTATTTTATTTAAAACCACTGCTATTTAATTGTACGTAGCTAATGAACTAATAGTGTGGCGAATACAAAATGAGGTTCACAACTTACAGGTAAGTTTGAAATAATGTCAAAATAGATGTGGACAATAATCACAATTATAAGGTGTACCAGCATCTCATGGCAATATCAGCGAAATCGAACGACGTTCACCTGACAATGTTAACTTGTCATAACGATTTTGTAGCAATAATTACTGAGAGTCTGCTTCAATCTAATGCTTCAATAAACATTGTAATAATGTTTATTACAAAATCAGCGACATATTAGGTGCATCAAAGCACAATTCGCGATATAGAAGCGGGTCTCAATCTCTTGCCGATTAGTAGGAGTAAATAAACTTGATCTTTTAAATTTTAACAATCCAAATCAATGTATGGGGTATATAATTTGTATTGGTACCTACTGCTTGGCAAGACTACAGTGTGTAAACAATGATTGGTAAAGATAAATGGCGCAAATACGAGTTACATCAAATTGCAAACGTAAATAAATTTATCACCCACAATTCAATTGATATGTTTTCGTTTAATTTTAAAATGTGTCAGGAGTTACTCACCTTTCTTACACACTAAATTTATACAGATCTTAAAACATAATACGAGAATAGATTAATTCTGGTTCATTAAAATAATAATGAAGTATGTAACACATTTTTCCTACTATACTGATGTTGCCCACTACAAATTTAAATTTGTTTAAGTGCCATTAGATTCTGGTACATCAACTTATTTTGTAACGGCTGTTAACAAACACAAAATTAAATAAGATAATTAAAACTACAACATTAGCAAAATATTAATACTTAGATACTATTAATATTTTTATTTTATTGATTGAGTGAAGAAAATACTCATAGGCGGCATTACGGCAAAAAGCTCGCTAAATTCAAATTAAGGATCAAGGATCAAGAATCAAGGATCTGTAATAAACGCATAGAAAAAATCATATGGTCTGCTGACTTTAGGAAACTATAAAATAATGTCACAAAAAATAAATGAATATCATGGTTATAAAACATCATAATATTAATTACAGTCAATATTACTATTAATATATTATGTTAAATAAATAATAACAATAAACATCTTTGATTATTTAAGAAAGTGTTGAAGGTTAGTATGATTTTCACCAGTCATATTACACTCGTTTCACAGAGTTACAACGAACCCTTGCCTTTGTAATGATATTGCACGTAAGGGAGCGCCTCGGTTGACATTGATTGATATGATTGGTTTGTGCGGATTGATAGGAACTCCGAATTTTACAGATGAACCTCTAGATATAATTGTATTCAATCGTGTTACATAATATTTAAATATGGATCAGTTTAGGCCATGAGGAAATTTGCGATCATAACGTTCCATGCTTTATGAAATCCAGCCAGCGTGGAAGACTGAACCTTTATCTCTGAAGTCCCGCTCATGTGGAGTCCTGTGGACACGTATAGCACCCGTTACGTATACATATAGCACAGTATAGTTTTCGAAGCAGTAGAGCTAAGGAGCTCTCAAACAACAACAACAACAAGGGTGAAAGAGATTGTCTAGGGAATTATTGCCACCTTACTTCTTTCTGCGCCAAGTAGTAATGTGAGCATTACTGCGATCCGATTTTGAAGGGTAAGGGTGATGGTGAAATTAAAGACTGGCGCATGGGACTTTTCGACATATTACTCTGGGTAACGAGCGCGTTGGCAGTGCACGTCAAATCTTTGCGATTTAAAGCTCGGAGTGGCAGAGCAATTGTCAAAGAAAAACCAAAAGTTTGTTTCACATATCGGTATTTAACGCCCTTTCATAATATTCCCTACGGATATTATCTGAATCATTGACTCAAAATTATAAAAGAATAAGTGATAAAACCTATAAGAGGAAGCTCCATATTCTAATATCAACACACATACAATATATTGTATTCTATAGTAGCATTTTATTAACTGTTGTGTTCGTCCAGGACAGTACTACCACCTTACCTATTTCTGCAGTAACGTAAGCATTATTGCGTTCTGGTTTTGGAGCGTAAGGGTGTTGGTGAAACTACAGGTACACGGGACTTGTCAACTTATGTCTCTGGGCCCCTCAGATCTATGTAATTTAAAGTTCTGAGTGACACTGCAACTGGACAGGCGTGTTGCTTACCAGGGGACCTACCACAACCTCTTAAAACAATATTACTTTAACCTTACATTGACTTTTCGTACCATGACTCACTTAAAGTAAGCTTATTATAATGTTACAACTATGGCAGCTTTGTGACTATTCATTCACTCAGTTCGTACTAGTACGCGAGTAAAACATTAAAGTGATAATGTTCTTATGTCAAATTTAGTGATCTTAAAATAGTTACACGGATGCAATGGAAACAATATTATTTTCAGTTTTATTGTCTTACTATTGATTTGTAATAATTAAAAGTTAAGTTGAACTTATTTATTTATATATATCTCTTCAATATTTTGTTTATTTTTTATTTAATAGTACCAAGGAAATAATTTTTCGTTAATTAAAAATAAGTAATGTTTATGATCCTTGGCTACACTAAAAGTTGACACTAGACTATAATTCCGAATTCACAGCGTGACAATCAACACTCAGCTTGTTTTATATATTTTTCTTCCTGAAAATGCGGAAAAATAATTAAAAATAACGTATATTTAATAGATTTTAGCATTACATACTTTTCTTTTTTTAACTGTTAAAATTCTCTGAATGTAAATAAGTTAATTACATAAACATTATACTACGATAAGACGATTCGGAACATCAAAAAGAAAGAGATGGCATTATATAGTTCATACAGCATTATTTCTTTCCTATTTTTAGTAAGGAATAGACAAT
Source organism: Hyposmocoma kahamanoa (assembly GCF_003589595.1). Lineage (NCBI taxonomy): Eukaryota > Metazoa > Arthropoda > Insecta > Lepidoptera > Cosmopterigidae > Hyposmocoma > Hyposmocoma kahamanoa. The sequence goes on from NW_020653200.1 coordinate 7,992,973, forward strand.
ATTGGAATATCATTCGTTCTTTTAATCACTTTAGCAATAATACATTACTTGGTTGACAGGTTTGTCGTGGTACCAATATGAGTAATGTTATAATAAGCTTACTTTAAGCTTACATTGAAATAATATTGTTTTTGGAACGGTTATGGTAGGCCCCCAGGCGCACGCACCGCTCATCCCGTCATTTGGTATCATAAAAAAGCTATATTACGTAGTAAGAACGCAAAAAACAGTGCACGTTACGTTTTCGCTTGGACACGCATGTCTTTTTCGCTATTATAGACATAAAGCTTTTTCTGAAGGGACTAATGCGATTCGGTGCCGATAATTCTTGTGACACTCGTATACATGCTCGTATTCGAAATTACTAATAGTCGTGAATAAGTTTTTTGGAGAAAGTTCGAAGATAATACACTAGTACATTACCTTATTTATTTCGCAGTGCCCCGGTGTCTATATCATTCACTTTTTTTTCGCGGATATTTAATTTCTTGTATGTAGTCGTAGTCAAAGGGAGCTTATTCAATACTTTCATTCGCGTTTTGCCATATTGAAACCAGCTCCTTTACACAGAATTGACTATGAAATCTGTATACGGGACTTCTAAAGGAAAAAAAGCAATATATGTTCAAATAGATTATTTATAATACTCTCAACAATAGGGGCTATTTTCCTTTGACATGTATTTTTAGTTTTCGAATTTCACTGATGTAGGGATAAGCAGACTTAACATCGTGTCTTTGCGATTTGAAGTAGTTTTCCCTTATTTGTAAAAAATGTATGGCAAGGTTGTCAGAAAAGATTAAAAAAAAAGAAATTACTATAATAAATATTCATCTATTTAAATTATACGTAGAGAAAATATGGTGGGCCTTAAGATTATTTTCGGTGTTTCGGTGACTTAAACCTTAGTGCGAAAAAAATGAAATAGTCGATCTTAAGCCATTGTCATTTTTCTAAATAAAATAAAGACTTTTAAACATAAACAGTTTCTTTTAACTTCTTTATTAAAAAATTTAACGTTATTAGTTTCTTCACATTTCGTTTAATTTCGCATTTGCTAAGAAATCAACATGAATGTTGCCAAAATTTTTATAATTTTTTAATGCGAGTTCCGACGTGGTACTAATGCTACGCAAATGACCTTAAGAGCGACGCCACACAGGCTCTGCCGTTGCGTTGGGTCGCCGCAACGTTATAATTCAGCGCACCGAGTGATTTGGGCTGTGAGGAGCAGAACGCAGAACCCCTCTCCGCTTCGTCTCTGGTTCCTTGTTTGATGCGCACGCGGTCCATCGCCGTGCGTCGTTTCAATGCACCTTGTGGCATGTAGTTCTAATTTAAATGTAGGACAACACTGCGATACCGCTCAGACGCTAGGCGTCACAACGCTGACGCAACGCATCGTGTGGTATCGCTCCAAATGTCAACAGCGTGTATTGAGTGGCAACAACTCACGAAACCACTGTGTGTTATTTATTAATTTATTCGATTCTTCAGTGGATAGTATAACCTGTAAAATGATCCTCAGAATTTAACGTTAACAACATGGCGAGCAACATGTTGAACCCGAATTTGCAGCATGGTTTGATGTAACTATACAATGAACTATACCCACAATATTGACATCACATATGACTTATTTTCGTATAAATTTGGACTACTCACAAATTATACGAAATACAATGGGCAACGCGCACTGATGCATGTATATTGTAATAAATCGACGCAGCGATGGAGTTTTAGACCGTATCATTACTTGTAATTGCAAACCATTAATATCGTGATTGAATTCTGGTGGCAAGCCCGAGCAGTACCCAAAAAAATAAAGGTAGTAACTATTTTGTGATCCCGATGCGAACTAATCCACCATAACTGATTTTTAGATCAGTTACAACCAAGTCAACAATTCGCTTTTACGTAGAAGTGCGGACGATGTGCCAAGACTCGCTGAGAAACAACTGCGACTAGTCACGCAATGCTCATCATCACCGTTGTTTCTGAGCAATGATGACGCCAGCGCGCATATTGTCGGACAAACCATATCCTTTATTGATTTATTTAGAAGAAGGAAATTTTAATGATTGCCATAGGGCGCAGGTAAGGTAAGAATTGAACTGAAGGTAGTAAGGACTTTGTTAGTTACTTGCTGCTTTTGCTGTTGCTGCTATCTTGAATATGCTACTTATTTTCGGTCATTTGTTAGTTTTTTCTGTTTATAAATAAAAACAGAAAAAACTAACAAATGACCGATTGTTATTATTGGTTATTGACATTGTTAACATTCATTTTTATTTTAGCTTTATTATAACATAATATAGTCCCAGAGGTAACATGTTGGCCCCAGTTGGCAGTTGGTAATTAAATACGTATTCTTTTATTATTATACTACATTATTATTATAAGTGATCAGCAATTGAGGCCCGCAGTAATTGTAGTTGGCTACTTTACTCAAGGCGTTTACGCCTACAGTAAGATTCATTTTACTCTCACACTCGGACCGTTACACGCCAAATCATAGACATTATTATAAAAGGTTTTTATCTCTCTCGCCATCCCAGGAGCTGATGGGTTCTGACCAAGATGAAACTTGTATAAATAGGCCTTGAATGCTCCGTGCTCTGTGAAAATCTGGGCTCTCAAATCGATTATTTTGTATACAACACTGATACTGGAAAAGAAGCGCTGCGATACCGCAATGACTACTCCACGCTTGTAGAAACCGTGTTTGTTCTTTGGTAAAACGGTACCATCTCCACCTCACAAAAGTTGCAGATTAAAGCTCCACTCCACCCTCCATACTACACAATTACATACACTGGAAACAATTTAGTTTCTGTAAAGCAGTTTGTATAAAATTAAAGATAGCATAAGATAATTGCTGGTGGGTCTCGCCGGTACTTGTTGCTCGTGAGGGATAAACTGACCTCGCGAAGACGCCACCGTCAATGAACAACAAATTATGAATAATTAGTTTATAATTTTGTTGAGCAATATATACTTAATGTAATTGAGGTCTCGTTAATGCGGAGTAAGTTGACATAATTTTACTAAAGCTCAATCCTTTTACATATACTCTCCTCTTTAAAAAAAAAGGACTTGTGTGTGCATGGCTGAACTCGTGAACGGCTTTCAAAATTGATAGATGGTTTTACAGTGATATATCGGGCCGTATTCCTGACTAGAACGATGGTATTTCTTTGGCTGGATAGGTATTTAATATCCGAACAAATTAAGCTGCGGCTTGCTGCCGCAGTTAGCTGTTGGGCATACCGTTATTGGAACTTTGTTATTGCATAGTTGGCAGTGAAATAACTGAAATTTGAGTGTATACTCGTATGGTGACTTCAGTGGCTTGGTTATGTAATCTCCTCGTATGTAGGTGGATAATAGTTTATTATTTCTAGGAATTTTGGAGTCAATTATGTCCATTTATATAATAAATGTCTATCTGGTATTCCGTTCGCGGCAAACAAAGCGTAGCCTTTGGTGAGATATGGTTTGTAGAAGTTTTGTTCCCATGTTTATTGTGTTCCACTGATTGAGCCGGTAACATATGCATAGCTAGTTTTAATTACTAATTACTAATGTAGTGGAGACCGAGGCTGGAAGTTCCCGGAGTATGTTGTTCCGACAGCAATACTTTGTAAGAAAAAGAGGTAGCAATAAGTACCCGTGAAGCGCGTCGTTAAAGCGTCAGGTTTCGCGTCTTGCCGGCAGGCGACTACGGATGAGTGTCTATTATTATCTTAGGGTCGTATTCCAGAACTCTACTCAATACTTAAGTCAGGACCCAATACTACACCATACTCAAGTATGGTGAGTTCGGTGGCTTGGTTTATGTAATCAGGACTTGAGTATTGCAGTGAGTACTGAAAATCATACAATATCAAGTCCTTGCCATTAGGGCCGTATTTCCAGTGCTTGAAATCATACTCAAGTCTGCTCTAATCCTGACTTGAGCATTGAGTAGAGTTCTAGAATACGACCCTTAGACTATGGAAACTAAAGGACATGTTATGTTGACTTATATAACTCAGACGTTATGTGTGTATGATGCACTTCTACGTTGAAAACATAATCATGTTATTGTCTTTGTTTAACTAGTGCGTGCCGTCTTAAGTCAAAAGAGATAGCATTACATTGGTCTGTGTCAAACACGGGAATCGAAAATACGTAACGTTATCTTAAATACCGACCGTGTCCATTTCGCAGTACATGAGGTATATGATACGATTGTCAAAGGGAAGTACGTCAAATGTCAAAACAAATAATAATAAACAAAACTCTAGAAAAATACCCACAGTTTTGTTACCCTTGTCTAGTTCCCTTGCTACAAAATTCGTAAGGTGATGCACGGCGTCAGATGTCGATAATTTAGATCTAAAACCGAACTGTGTTTTAGATAATATGGAATGTCTCTCCAAATACAAGACAAGTCTATTGTTAATAAGTTTTTCTAATATTTTAGATATTGCTGGCAGTAACGAAATAGGTCTATAATTAGTTATTTGTTCTTGGTTACCAGATTTATGTACCGGGACCACAACAGCTTTTTTTAAACACGTGGGGAATATTCCTTTTGTTAAACATTTTTGCAAAATGACCGTAAGCGGTGAAAGTAGAATGTGCCTGAATTGTTTTAGTATTTTGTTAGATATGTTATCACAACCAGTAGCACTATCGTTTTTTAAGCTTACAATTATTCTTTCAACCTCACTTTCATCCGTATCTAATAATACAAATGATCCCAGAGACTTACTACAGATTGATTGAGAGCAACGTGGTTGAGCAAGCGGAAAACTCTGGATTTTTTGTGCCAGATTTTTACCTGCATTAACGAAAAATTCATTTGCTTTGTTAATAGCAATACGATCAGATGAGTGGCTTTTTAATAATCCTGTAGATGATTTATGCTGTTTCGATATGTAGGTTACCTTTTTTATATATTTTTTATATTTTCCAAACCTTTTTATTGTCTGTACCAGCTTTTTCCAATTCTTTTTTATCATAACAGCTTTTAACTTTTTTAAGTAGATTGTTACAAAAGTTCCTATATCTTTTGTATGATATTTGTAGAATTAAATTAGCTGGATTACTTTTTGCCTTCATATGTAGTTTATCCCTATGACGCATACAGCGAATAAGTCCTGGTGTAATCCAAGGTTTGATATTGTAATTTTTACTATTTAATCGCATGACCTTGCTATTACTTAATATTGATTGCTGTACATTATTTACTAAGTAAGACATACAATAATCCGCGTCATCAGAATTATAAACTGGGTTAAAGTCAATGTTGCATAAATCTTCTTCAAGTTTATTTATATTAATTTTAGAAATTATTTGCGTGCGAGTCGAATTAAGCAATTTATAATTTAAGGTTAGTAGGGCAGCTTTATGATCGGTTATTGTAGAGTTAGTAACTAATGTTATTGATTTAAAAATAGATTTAAGCATAATATGGTCTAAGCAAGAGCCGCTTTGATGTGTAGGGAGAGTGTGGGCGGGTAGTAATCCATGAAAAGAGCATAGGTTTAGGTATTCTTGCGCACAGGAATCGATGCTATGTGGGAGAATGTTTATGTTTATGTCTCCTATTAATACTACATTTTTAAAAGTTGATAAAAGTTGTAACGTATCGTTAAGTGAGTCAGTAAACATTTTGGTATTTCTAAAAGAGGGGGGTCTGTACAATGCTAATATTGCAATGTCTGTTCCAATTTTGATTAGGAGCCGATTGCAGTCCAACATACTTGGTTCTTCAACCGAGATAATTATGGAACGACACTGAAGCAATCCGCCATTTGTTCATTCCGTAGTTAGGGCAGCTCCTTTCTTTTATTTTTTCCATCCTCTAAGATTATTATATATATTATTATGTGCTTGGAGCCGTCAAAACATCACGTAAGCGAATTGTTTCTTGCTGAAATTTTTTGGTCTGTCCTTACTTACTATGGTCCGATTCATACGTAATTTTTAAAAATTATATTAACATTATGAAGGTATCTTCTTGTTCGAGCATTTTCTTATTTGATTCTTTTGCCTTGCCTCTCTCGAGTGTTGGTTGTTCCTAGGAACTAGGGGGGTATGGGGTAACGATTGACCTGCAATCGTAGGTACTTAAACTTTATAAAACCATTTTTTTTAAGGATGCGAAACTACAAACAGGCTCATGTCACATGTTACGCAAAGATGATATGGTCACTTATGTGTGTCCCAACTGTGATTCAGATGAAGAAATGAGTGATGAATTATATTACAGATGAATAAGAATGAAGTTGTTTTTTGAAGTTAGCTTGTGCATTAGGTACATATATACAAATATAGAAAAAGGTTTTATATTTAAGAAAACCTTTGTTATCCTGACAGAATTTATTTTGTCATAATCTAAGCGGAACAATTTGCCTTAAAGGCGGAACAAAGCGCCCCAAAGTTGTTCCGTTCCTAAATTTGTCAAAAATATGCTTCGGTAAAAAAACTATTGAGATGTTACTAGAAGTGACTATAATATTACAAAAAACGTTAAACATTTGTTACATATTTCCATGTGTTGACTATCAAACCCTTCATTTTCATTATAAAACTTCATGTTGTTTGGAAATCGGAACGTTTAGCTCCGCCCTCCCCTACACAGAGTGCTACCAAGGTAATTTATTTAATATGCGGAAAAGCTTTTTTGCTGCATTTCGTAGCGTTTTAACGGAATTGTAGCGGTGGTAGCAAAACCCGTTCCACAGGGGGAACTTTGATCGAGAACTAAACTGTATGCCTTCCACGTACAATGCTTTTTCTGTTATATACAGTAATACCCGAGCGGTAAACCTGAGAGTTGAGTAACCTTGTTATTAAACGAGACAGCTCTTGCGCGAGCATCTGGAACCTCTTCCTCAGCGCCGACCCAATAAAAGGATAGGGTTGTTCATCGTCGTAGTTGGCTATGATAATGTCGCCGCCATATTGCTGTTTCTCGTTGAAATATAACTCAGAGTCTCTGTTCCTCGTCGAAATTCAAGTCAGGTCGGAGTCTACAGTTTTCCTGTCACTTCAAATCTGTGATGGCGGAGTGGAACGGTGTACGTATAGACACACAATCACAATATTACTTCATGAGATACATTTTTCCCCAACAAATAACATGGTTAAACGAATAAGTCCGACTACCTACATTTGAATAAATTTCGCTTACGCCGATAATTTACTTTTCGCAATGGGTAAAACTGTTTCATGAGCCAGTGTACGTAGCATTAGTGTTGTAGCATAGTTACGTAGACCATAGGTACTTCATCCTTTACATAAAACAACACATTTGGATGAATGCGCATGCGAATGAAGTTTGGGTACTTGTCGCATTACAATAAAGCGTTGAGGCCGCCATAACCGAAACGTGCGAGCTGATGACATCACTAGGTTGTCTAGTTGAATTCATCGAATATTGATATTAATAATAATAATATTATATATTTATTCAGTGAAAAATGTGCATCATTACAACGCTAAGCTATAGAAACTTAAGTTCTTCTATTAGAAGAAGCCATTATATTCTAACTAGGAAGTCCTGTATCTCAACATATAGTGCCTTTCCCCTCGGTAAAAGCTATGTACAGGCTATTTGCAGTAGGAAAGTGGTGTAGGTACACGTAACCGAGTTTTAAGAGATTAAATTGCTAATTACGGAAAAGAAAAGAAAAATGTGTGTACACACATTTTAATTACTAACTAGCAATAAAAGAGCGAGGGAGCGGGCGCGCATGCGTGCGTGCTTGCGTTCGTGCGTGCGTGCGTGCGTGATGCAATTCGTTTGAATGATTTTTGATGAAATGGAGTAAAATGATTGCCAATTAATATGTACATGTTGAAGTATCATTGTATTAATTTATTTTATTACAAGGATATTCTCAGTGTCCTCGTAGCTAAAGGCTTGTAGTCAATTTGATACCTTTTTTACACTCTCTGGTAGTTACGCTGTAGAAACAGATGCTTTTAATAATTTTGATATATAAAAATGGGCCCAAGAAGAACGACCTTTGAATAAATGTACTTTTTATTGGGAACGCTGAAGAACATACTATATCACTTGTTCATCTTTTCTGTCAATTTAGGATAAAAAAATAAAGTCCCTTGTGCGTTTGTACTACGATGCTTAATAATATAAAAGTTAAGTTCTTACGTTTTCGCGATTGTTACACATAGGAAATGAAACTATTTTTTCCGGATTTACATCGCGTATATTAGTTTTTCAAACAAACCTAGCCAGTTAGCTACCGTGGTCAAATCTTTGTTTCAGAGAGCATATGGTGTCTGCGACAGTAATCATCTGGCAGGGGAACTTCAGCATATAAAACAAGTCCTATATGCGAATAGTTGAAGATTCCACGCCAATGCCGCAGGCCCCGTGTGAAACCACCAACAGTCGAGCGAAGACATGCCATCTTACCTTACGTGAAAGGTGTTACAGACAAGATCGGAAGAGTCCTCAGGCGTGCATCCATCAAGACCTATTTCAAGCCCCTGAGGAAGATTTCTCAGTTCCTGAGACCCGTGAAATGTAACATCCCCTTACAGGATGCAGGAGTTTACAAGCTTCACTGTGAGTGCGGTCTCTCTTATATTGGACAAACAAAGCGAAGTATTTGTACCTGCGACAAAGAACATATAGCTGATGTCAAACACCGTCGCGTAAACAAGTCTGCAGTCTACGAGCATGTCATGGATAAACCTACACATTCAATGAAGTTTGACAAACCCCATGTCCCTGCAGAAGAAGTCCGTTATCTACCCAGTATGCTGCGAGAGGCCATTGATATTAAAAAACATCCTAATTTCAACAGGGAAGATGGTTTCTCCGTACCACCAGTTTGGGATCCAGTATTTACTCTAATGAAAAATCCCAAACAGACATAAGACTGCAGTACTAATTAATATGTTTTAGTTTATTCAAATTTCTATTAATAATTAATAATAAATTAAACTTAATAAAAATTCATTCAATAAACTAATTAAACAAATTATTTGTAAAATTTAATGTAGCGTAAATTGGAATGTTTTCTTTGTAAAATTAAAAATAAGGTATTTAATTAATAACTATTGTAACTATAGTGAAAAAATAGGGTGGTTTGCATTAATATTAGACATAACTGGTTGAAGACTGTACCACCTCAGTCAACCGTGACCATAAGACCTGTAAAGGGCCCGAAACGTTGGTTTGTTTGAAAAAACAAATATACGCCATTTAAATCTGGAAAAATAGTTTCATTCCCATATATTTTTTATAATTTCATTTTGTAAATCGAATGTTAATAATAAAATATACATGATTTCTATTTAATGAACCACGGTTGTTAAAATTGTATAAAATACAAATATAACGTGGTTCTCGTGGATGATTATAATGTTTTAAAGATGTGTTGGGTGCGTAGTTTGCGTGTTTGAAGTTGAATAGCATATTATTTTCAATATGCTGTATAGTGTAGTATAATTATAATAAATATGACAAAAAGGCATGCAATTAAACGCGTAATACAAAATATAAATAAAAAGTTAAAACAAAGTATACAATAAAAACTTGTATCTTCATCATCAGTCATTCCATTTAATGCAAATAATATCAAAATTTCAAGTGCGTGTTCTGTATCAATTTTTATTTGTGGTGATTTTTCATTTTTTCGAATATAAACTATACTTCGAGCAGTCCAGCAAAAATCATACATCATCAAACTTGTGACTTAAAATCAACAATAAGTTATTTTTGCAAATGGATTAAATCCAAACTTGATGACGTCATGAGATTGTTAGTTACATCGCATACGACAAAGGTGCGGCCATATACAGGCACTCTACTATTGGCGATATTCTATAGTAGACAATATTCGATCATACATTACACATGGACAGGACATGACCAAAGATAATCAAGCTCCCTTATCTCATTTTATACTTATTTCTATATCACAGGCCATATATAAATCGTCATAATTTTTCAACAAAAGATTACTAAGCTGTATGAAGAAAAATAATACAGACTTTGATAATATTTCTATATTTGTAATATATATAATTTCAGTTCTTAATTTTCTATAATATCTCCATACAGGACATCCATTTCTATACAGGATCTCCGTTTAAAAAAGAGTAAACATACGACATCTAGTGGCGGCTCGAGCAGGAAACGTTTTGCAGCAAAAATTTCATTTCACAATTTACGAGGCATGGTGTGTCTAAGCTTGCAAAGGCTTTGGTTATGATTTGTGAAAAATCCTTCAGATGGCAGTATTTTGGTTCGACTAGCGATCAGCGCCACCTAATTGAACTTGGTTGAACTATACTGGCGTACCAGGTAGCCAAACTAAAGCTGCGCTTGGATATGCTCCTTCGTTTTAAGTTCCGAATAATAGCTGTGGCATACAGAGCAACATCTGAACACTTCCATCTTGTGGTTTACTCATTAGGTCATTCTGAACAACATTTTTGTAACAGTAGAGCTCCTAGTGAAAGAGTCCGTCAAGGGAAGTACTGACACCTCACCTATTTCTGTCGCCAAGTAGTAATGTGAACATGTGCGTTCCGGTTTTGAAGGGTAAGGATGCTGATAAAATTACAGGCTTGCCACTTGTCAATTTGTTTCCTTCATATATTTGTGATTTAAAGCTTTGCGTAGCACTGCGACAGTTATGGGCAAGCTTGTCGCTTACCACCAATACAAAAAAAAACAATAATAAGGGCGATAAAGTACAGCAAATGGACAAATTTTCTTTTTATGTGAGGCAAGTGGTTACATATAAAAGAATGTTCAGAATTTCGAATAAAATAGAGTAGAGAGTTTATAATGTTAATTTTTGTTTAACAACGTGTAGAGAAATGATTGAAACCAAATAGTTCTGTTACACGAAAGTTTATTGAAGAAAAAGTTATAACTAGAATTAAATATAGTGTGATGTAGAGTATTAACTTGAAATATTTATCACTTATGGATATGCTTTACTACTGGTAGTATATAGTACCACATGTAAACAATGTCGTTGGTATATTTTAAATTTTATCGAAAAAAGGAGCTATTGGTACTAATGTTTATGTGAAACACGTGACTACACAACAATTACTACAATATAGTTAAAATACTATTCGTAATTAAAATACACACATTTTATGAATTAGGGTCACATTAATTGTTGTCCAGAATTTCGAAGGCCACAACACATAGATTGAAATTAAACAAACGTTTAATTTCCATAAAATAAGACAACACTTATGAAACAACTCTAGTAATAAAATTACCGGCAAAAACTCTAATAAATTATAAAATAAAATACAAAAACAAAAATTTTTATTTGTGCGTATTATGTTTCTATGCCGTATATTTTTCACATTTCTTTTTTCTTAAACATTTTTGCAGATCCTAATTTATTGCTCTTGAGTGTCCTTGGAAGTTAAAGAAAATAGGTGTAAAATATTTTAACATACTAGGGCGCCTTCAAATTAGACGCTCGTGGAAGCACAGCAGTGGTGCGGTAGTGACGCGGTAGACACGCGTCTGTAGCGCGTCTGTAATTTTCAGTTCATTAGTTTGTTAATTCACTGAAACTGCGCTCTAAATATTGTATGAAAATTAGAATTGGCGCGGTTGCAGCGCCACAGTGCCGCTACTGCAGCACTTCTACGAGGGGCATACTGAAAGTTCCTGGAACTGGCCACTTGTGAAAGAAACTAGCAAAAAAGCAAATACGAATTTTGAAAAAGGAACTCTCTGTGAGTAGGTTTTCTCGTAGTGGCGTCGTTTTGAAAACTGTGAGTCGCTATTGTAATGAATTACAGTCGTGAACATTTTCGGTCCATGATTTTCTATCATTTACGATGTGACATCAAGAGGTTGTCAGAGGTTTCAGTTGGCATTTGGTGATAAGCCCCATATCGTAGCTCTGTCTATTGTGGTTCAGTCAATTTAGACGTGGACGTGATAATCTCCATGACGATGTACGTGAAGGTCGGCCGGCGACTGCGGTTACCGAATTAACATTGATACCGTACGACAACTGATTGAAACTGACAAAAAAATTACTTGTCAATAAATTCGTACTGTATTAGGCATTGGAATGAGCCAGGTGCAAGAGATATTGTATGTGCATCTGAAGGTTCGGAAACTTTACACTCGATGGATACCGCATGATTTAACGCAGTACCAGAAACGACTGTGTGTGGTGTGGTGCCGTAAAATGATAAAAGAGTTTAATGGAGGACAATTATTGGCTGTATATAACATCGTGACATGTGACGAAACCTGGGTGTACTGCTTTAAACCGAAAAAAAATCCAGTCCGCAGAATGGGTCTTTCCTTTTGAAGATTCGCCGACGAAAGTTAAAAAAAGTCGGAGCACGGAGAATGATTGCTCTTTCTTCAGAAAATCAGGACATTTCACTAACATAGCGCTTGAAGACCAAAGGGTAGTGACTGCTGATTGGTGTGTGAATATCTGCTTACCCAGAGTGTTAGAAAAAGTTCGCGAAAAGCGTCCCCGAAGCAAAATCGTTCTTCACTTCTTCTTCTTTTTATTTCCAAAATTGAGAGATAAACTTGGAGGTTTTCGATTTACAAACCCGGAAGCGGCGGTGAATGCGTTTCGCGAAGCCATTGAAGAGGTCCCCACGGAAGACTGGTCGCACTGCCTTTCACAATGGTTCCAACGAATGCAAAATTGTGCGAATAGCAAGGCAATATACTTTGAAAAACAATAAATCTATTATAAATATAATATCTGGCCTTACTTCCGAGTATCCAGAAACTTTAAGTATGGCCTAATTATAAGCGTCCATTTTGAAGTCCCTTATTATTTGAAGAAATAAAATGTAGTAAATAGTTAAGTACTTAGTAAGTCTTATTTCCAAATTACAAAACGCGACATGTTTGATTTCAAAAAGCTATTAGAATAACTCATTTTTATATAATAAGTATGCCTTTCTAACACTACGAGAATTAAAAATTCTTATTACACATAATCAAATCTAATGTTACGTTTGGAAATTCCAAGTCTAGATTAACTGATATAGGTCTTATGTAGGGTACGTCAGATTGATACAAAAAATTATGAAGTAAATCTATACCTCAACAACAACAGAGATTTAAAATAAAAACATACAAGAAGTTTTCAAAAAAACATAGCGTATAATTATTTTAATATACACCAACACTGATATGAAAACGTTGCATTCTGTTACATTGATTATTTCAATTAAGACAACATTAACAGTACATTCAAATAAAAATTTAAGTGTAAAAATTCTTTGTAGATTAAGTAAGTAATTATATTTAGAATGCAATCCATACAAACGGTACATGTACAAATAGAGATTCCAAAATCAATCGATGGAACGTCTTTATTTTACGACATTTTCTGTTGGCATTGAGAATACGTCGTAATAAATATGTACCAAGTCGATGTTAAAAAATGTTAATTTAATCGCCACTGTAACACAATAACTTTAGCAACATTTGTAACAATTGTTCCGAAGTTTACCTCTAGTTGGCATTGCCATGAAAACATGACTTCTTTATCGCGATGTTAAGATTTTCCCTAATGTAATAACAATGGCTAGTGTTTTGTAACAATAGTTCCGATGTTTACCGCTAGAAGGCATTGGCATAAGAAACGCAATTTCTGAATGGCGATGTAAGATTTTCCCTAATGTAATGAACTGTTACTAGTATTTTGTATGAAAGAGATCTATTCTTCTACTTGTCCATAGTTATCTGTGATCTATTCAACGATTGCATTTCTACGGTTATCCTCATTACTAAGGAAGCGTCTCAAACTCGCGCTCATCTTTCGGGACAAGTTAAGAGAACACCTCTGAGTTAGTGTCTTTTTGTAATATTCGCACCCACCGGGACGACCACCCACTCTTGTCGCAGACTCTGCGCCGCGCTTGCAACCAACGGGACGTATCCCTTTTATTGGACACAATTGTATTGTAAGCTTCTGTACAATAAATCAAGTTATCTTCACCGAATTCCGCCGTTTAATTCCTGGACGTAGTAATGGGGCACCAGCAAACCTGTACCCACCGGCCACTCCCCGTCTTACTACACCACTTATTTGCTTACGTATAACGTTACTATTACATAATCTCTCATTGTTTTTATTCCGCTAAATGAGTGCGTGTATAGTTTACTACAATGCAATTTCTATGATCACTAACTTGTTATTCCATTATAGGTATTAGTAACAATAATGCATATATATGGCTGTACCTAATATTATTAAATTGTAAGTATTTAACCACAAAGTTGACACGAAGTAATACCTAGTCTATCAATAATCATTGTTGAATGAAGTTTCACAATTTGTAATGGACAGTTCAAAATAATTACTACTTCTGGGTATATGTACATGAATTTATGACTTATAAAATTGGCGGAATATTCTATAGAAGTCACCTTCCATGTTCCTAAATTAATTATATTGTAAGACAAAATTTACTAAAGTATAAAATCGTATCAATGATATAGCATAGTCCCATTACTTAATAATATAACAACACATACACTCATAGCCCCGCACCAAGGATGCCCTGTGTAGCGGGTGTCATGGACACACACATTATAGACAACCACAAATTACATCAAAACTCACGAGAGAAATAAAAGTAGGCTTTCCAAATATTTCTCCCGGCCCGGCAATCAAACCCGGGACCTCTGCGTGGCCGTCCAGCATGGTAACCATTCGGCCACAGAGGCAGTTAACTTATATGTATTTATACGTGAAATAAGGAAAATTAGGGAAACTGTTTTGAAAAAACACCCAAGAAAAAACCGACTAGAAAAAATGTCTAACAAATACATATTTTTTATGACTAGGAGATGAGATATTATCAGATTACAATTCTCTACTTAAAATCAATGGCATTTATTATTATTTAAGTATTAGAGTATAGTATCGTGAAATATTATATAATAATAATAGTCTACATTACTAGTTTAAAATTATATAAAGTTTATAAATGTTCATTAGCTATAATATTTCAGACCTCGAAAACTCTTCTTATTACAAAGTTAATAAAATATCATAAACAGTGGAATTATTCTATAATGTTGACGACATTTAAACACCAACTAGCTTTTATTACCCTTATTGTATACGTGCTACATATCTATACTAACAATAAATCTAACACTATAAAATGTCATAAAGCATGACGAATAAATATAAAGCATCTCTATGAGGTATGCATTTAGAATACTTTTTTTGTTTTATTTATCAATAATCATGATGAACAAATACTAAGGCTTTTTATGAGGTATACATGTATAGTAACTTTCTTTTTATTATGTCAATAAGCATAATGAACTAGTAAAGGCTCTCATGAGGTAGTATATCAATCAGTATTTCATAGACAGTCTCTCGCGCTCGGTCATTAGCTTGCTAGACAACCTTCTTGACGGTACTCATAGCGCAAACGTGTAGCTGTATTAGAGCCTTTAAGGGTCACACAAAGCTTTATATCCATGAAATAGAAGCGAAAAAGCCGTTGTGCGTTTTGAAACGTACGACGCAGCTCGACACAAATCTGCAACGAATCTGGCGAATCTCCGATCCCGTCCGTACGCAGATGATGACGGCTGATCAGTATTGACACACATGAGCGGTTTTTACATTTACTACATGTTTTTGAACACAACACAGAGTAGGTACTCGTTTTTGAAATATCTAATATTTACATACTGTAGTAGACACTAGTGTAGTGTAGTGTTGTGATCTGTTTTGTTTTTTTTCCTGCATTTAGCGATGGGAAACTGTCTAACAATTACGAAACTGTTTGACACGAAACAGTGGACTTATGACACTGTCAAAACACTTGTCCAAAAACATACCATGGATTTTCACCTCCAATATAAGGGCAACAACAAGATTGCAGTTTTATGCTATACCGCTGAAAGCCATGGACTGCTGAAAACTGGTCTTCAATCAGATAATGTGCCATATCATACTTTCTCCCGCAAAGATGAGAAAAGCTTCAAGGCAGTCATCTTCGGTCTCCCAGCTTATGCCGAGGATCAAGTGAAAGAAGAACTCAATGCTATTGGATTTCAGGACGTTGTAATACGTAAGATGAAACTTTCGGAAGGCAAAAAATCTTTTAGTCCACCGTTTATTGTGCAACTTCCTCCAAATACTGATATGAAAAGTTTCCGGCAAATAAAGTACCTATGTAACTGCGTCGTACAAGTCGCCAGATGTCAGCCAAATAACATTTACGGCACTCAGTGCTTTAGATGCCAGAGATTTGGGCACGCGTCGAAAAATTGCAATCTACAGCCACGCTGCGTTAAATGTACAGAACACAATCTCACTTGCGACTGACCCAAGAGGATCGCAATGAACCAACTCGCTGCTTTAACTGCAACGAAAACCACCCAGCAAACCGGCAGTGCAGAGAAAGGCATAAATATCTAGCTCTCATGAGAGATAGGCAAGACCAAGCTACCTACAAAAAGGATTGCTAAGAAAATTGATGGTCGCACCTGGAGCTCCGTTGTAGTTAATGCTGCGACTAAGATAGCAAATTCTATTTCATAAAACCCCCACAGGATGACGCAACTTCAGATATGTTATCGATTCTAATGACTATTAGGTCCATCAAAAGCCAATTTGTAGCTTGCAGAAACATGATGGACAAAGTAATATTAATACTTACGCACCTTGGTAAATATGTCTAACGTAGGCAAAATATGCGTCTTATACTGGAATGCTGATGGTATTCGAACAAAAATAGATGAACTTCTATACTTAGTCAATGAACGCTCTGTAGATATAATAGCCGTGAATGAGACGAGAATTACGTCTAAGATTACCTTACTTACACCCGGTTTCAAATGTTACCGCCAGGATAAGTTGGCTAACGTTCGCAGCCAAGGAGTAGCAATCCTTATTAGGTCCCACCTCTCACATACACCTGTGACCCTACCTATTATGAATAGCTTGGAGTGTGTTGTTGGAGTGAGTTGTGTTGTCTAACAATAATTTCCACGTACCAATCGCCTAACCTACCGCTTCTGATTTGTGACCTAAACAAAATGAAATATGAGCGCAAATATGTTAATTATGGGAGATTAAAACAGTAAACACCCTTATTGGCATTGTTTTAACTCCAACGTACATGGTGAAGTTCTTTTTGATCACATGATTGACAGGGAGTACGATATCGTTGCGCCGCGTAATCCTACATTGGTGCACTATGACGCCTGTCATGAAGCATCGATTCCTGATCTGTTTATTGTCAAGGGTATTGATACTCTATCTGAACCGCGTACTTTGACACGTTTCTTGTCAAATCACTTTCCCGTTGTTCTTGACATTGGTGGTGCTTACGTAAGTAAAACCACTGAAACTCTTGACTATGGTAACGCTGATTGGAAAAACTTCAGAATCCTACTCGATCGGAAACTTGTCTTGACCACCTCTACATTACGTACTGTAGCGGACATTGATGCTGCCATTGTTTTTATAACAGAATCTATAATTGACGCACGTGATCTAACAATACCAAAAATATCACACGGCACGGAAGCATTTCCGAGTAATATGAAGTTTACTGGAGACTGGGTCTCGGATCCTGAAACTGAAGCAGCTGTTAAAAACTCCATTGAATATCTAGATAATTGTAACACATCTGGTTTTTGGGAACTTGTTACACCTCATGAAATAATTAAACTACTCAAAAGACTCAAACCCCGTAAAGCACCAGGTTTTGATGGATTCCATAATATGTTACTTAAAAACACTACCCAAAAATATGTAATCTGGCTTACTAAAATATTCAATGGTTGTCTCAAGCTTGGTTATTTCCCTACTGCCTTTAAGCATTCTAAAGTTATACCTATCAAAAAACCTGGAAAAAACGATAATCATGCTCATAGCTATAGACCAATAAGTCTTTTGCCTGGTCTGGGCAAACTCTGAATCCGTGATCTCGACTCGAATCTCTCGTTTTGCTGAAGGCTCACTTTTGCCTGAACAGTTTGGATTTAGGAAAATGCATTCTACAGGTCAACAATTAGCAAGAGTTTCTGAGCACATTTCTCATTCTCTTAACTTAAAAAAGTCTACTGGCATGATCCTATTAGATATTGAGAAGGCATTTGACACAGTGTGGCATGCTGGTCTCCTTCATAAGCTCGATATAACTGACATTCCATTAAGGCTTGTTAAAATGATTCAAACTTACCTCACAAATAGAACGTTGTCAATATGATTGGATGATCGAACTTCCTGTGCCAAATATATACCAGCCGGTGTACCACAGGGCTCCATTCTTGGGCCATATTTATTCATAATGTACTTAAATGACACCCCCAAACAGTCTCATACGCACCTGGCCATATACGCTGATGATACGGCCACATATTCATCCGCAGAGGATATAAATCTAATCATAAGTCGCCTTCAATTATCAGTTGAACTGCTAAGTGGCTACTTCTCTAAGTGGAAACAAAAATTGAACTCGAATAAAACCGAAGCAATCATGTTTTCTAGAATAAGGTCTTTACCAAAAAGATTGGTCACGATAGACAGCTTTTCAATGCCATGGAGCAAAAGTGTCAGATAACTAGGAATCACTCTACATAATAAATTAAACTGGTCACATATCGGCAACCAATGAAGGCTACTTGTCCATTGCGATTTTAAATCGTAAAGCAAATTTAAGCGCTCAAACAAAATTACGTATTTATTCGACTCTTATTCGACCCTGTTTAACGTATGCCGCGCCTGTTTGGAGCAGTTTAGCTGACACAAACTATAATAAACTTCAAGTTGTTCAGAACAAAGTTTTATAAGTAGCGTATAATACACCGTTCAGAACCAACCTAAAAACTCTCCACCGTAAAATTAGAAATATAATTTTACGTTAATTAAAAATTTTGTTTTAAAAATATTTCGTAATTTTTCTCTATGCAAAAATCCAGCTCACTCTAATTCTATAGTTTCATCAATCGTCAAATCTAGGCTAAATACGCTTTCGTACTCTGAAACTTATAATAGATACAAGTTGCTCCATCACTGTTTCTTGAACAGCTAACCAAACCTGTTTACCGGCTGGTCGATCGAACTATGAGTTGGTCGACAAATACTTAGACGTACCAAATTTTGTGCGAATCTCACATTCTCGCCTTTTTTTAAATATTGTTGTCTTTTTGTTTATTCCTTAAATCCGTCTTTATTGTAATGTATAGCTCTTTCAAAGCTGTACAAAACTGTTTTACAATGGCAAATATATCTCTTTCCTTGTAGTACTATTATCATGCCTGGTTAAACGACAAAATATGTTAAGTCAAATGTTTGTAAAAGCGTTATAGCCTAGTAAACGCAGCGAATTTTATTCTAATTTTAATTTAATTATAATTGTAAACATTGTTTATGATAAAAATAAAGACTTTTTAGTTAAAAAAACAAAATTCAGTATCGACACCGGGACGGCTGTGTCGATGGTGAATTGGCTTACTGCTACAAATAAGGCAAAGCATGATTACCTCATACCGATTCCGCGTTGATAAATGTATTGTAATGACTCCTTATAGGTGAGCTATTTAACCAAGCTCTAATCGGCCCCGTTTTTAGTAATAATATTTTAATATTTTGACTTCCCCACGCCACTGGGACAAATTATCGAAATTCTGCTTGTACTTTTTGCTTATTGGCTTTTTGCCCTTTTTCAGATTTTATGCCTTTCGGAGTTTTTCCAGTGACGTTTTGAATTAGAAGAACTTACTGTATATTGTTTTTCATTAAAATTTGGAATGGAAGATTGCTGCATGTTCATATTAAATTAATTATGAGGTGTACAAATATTGCTCTCGCTCTCTATAACATCGAACAAAATTTGTAGTTCTAATATTAAATTAGTAATAGCATTTGATTGTGACTTAGTATGAATGTGCTGGGGTTATAAAACAGATACACCTAAATTTGTGGAAGTTGATGCATTTTCTTTTGCAGCTTTCGAGAGCTCTCCCTACGTAGTTCTATATTATTCCATGGATGGCGCCTCAAAATGGTTTGTGGAATTTAAATGGTAGATTGTACGCATGATATACAAATCAAAAACAACTGCATTGGGTTTCTTTACTCGTATGTAAGAATTCTATTGAAGAAAGTTTTTAGAATAAGTTATTTTGATAATAATTTTCACCTATACTTATCTAAAACCTTCTACATCTATGTATTTGCTATATATTTGTATCGTTTATAGGAATCATCTTTAGGAAGCTGTACGAGAACTACTCCGTGAGACGGAGTAGTTTCACCACACAGCCTCTTTATATTAGTTAGCATCTTTCCTTGTTTTGATGGAAAAGACGGCAAGCACATGTTCTTATATAGTTTATTTCCAAGATATCCCGCGCGAAACAAAAGACCTATTCTAAAACATAGACGCTTACACTGTCGTGTACAATTATGTAGTTTGGCTGTAAGTTAGATTTCAATTTCTGTAGGGCTACCACGACAGCGCGCGACTAGCGCGAGAGCGACATAAAGCACGAGATGTCTTTGCGAGAACAGTAGGGCTAACACGATAGGGCGCAACTAGCGCGAGAGCGACATAAAGCGCGAGATGTCTTTGCGAGAACAGTAGGGCTAACACGATAGAGCGCGACTTGGACGAGAACAATTTAAAGGGCGAGGTACTGCTATTCTCGCTGAAAGTCTCTCTCGCTTTATGTCGCACTCGTACAAGTCGTGCTCTATCGTGCTAGCCCTACAGCAGTATCTCGCGCTTTATGTCGCTCTCGCGCAATCTCTAGCCCAACAGGATGGACAAGGGCTTTTCGTCACATTCCAAATTTATTTTTATGTATTTGATTTTTAATATTATGTTTGACATGGTTTTGTACGCGGTCTCGCTCATTTCATTAAATATATAGGCATCAGCTGGCTATAATGTAGTGCACAGTCAAGTATTACTCATGAAAATGTCGTACTTAGAACACATCACAGTATCGGAGATTTGATTTCCTAGAATCTAGAAATATCGAATGTAATCGGTGTCTGCCGTCTATCTTTTGTGGTGTAGTTTCGGTGTACCTTCATCTCGTACTGCAATCTTAAGAGCCGACACTATCTTAGCTCAAATTCAAATTTATCCCGCACTAATACGGTTCATTTTGCACAATTCGTACGGCAGGAACACTGGCTTTATTTCAGGATTTATTTTTTTACAAAACGAAAATAAAGCCATTTGAAAAATGTATATCGTATAGTTATACGTGTTCTATTCAGTTCACTTGATATAAAAAAAAAATCATTGCTATATGCAAAGTATCTATTGAATACAGCGGTTTCCTTGTAAAATTGTAAGGTAAGTTTCGGTCATTCACACCTTCGTTGCTCTCAGCCTAATTTTGTTTGTGTTTTGTTTCTATCGAAAAAATTTTTAGGAATCTTGTTTTCACTGAATCAGTGTATATCCCTAATTTTACTATATATTTTTTCGAGTGATTGATTCAACCCTTTCACTGTTATGCGGAATCAGCCAAAGCCATTTGATGTGGTATAGACTCTTAAGTGTAAATTAGTTAAATGCTATAATTTCAACAATGCATCATCTATAAATAATAAATATTTTTTCATTACTAGCGTTCTAGTGATTACATTATGTCTATTTAATAGTAATCAATTTTACAAATATGTTGTACTAAATTGTTACTATTAACTCACACAGTTTGCACATCGTTTAACAATTACGGTACGAAAAATATCTACAAGTATTATATTTAAAATGTTAATATATATAATTCATCTTTTTATTGCTTGTTAAATTCAATTCTGAATATTATTGTAACTATGTATTAAGTTATTGTATGTGTCATTTAATTAAATAAGATTATATTAATTTGGTATAATTTGCAGTAGATTGGTAGTCAATTGTGCAATATTTTATAGGGATTCATTTAAAAAGAAAATTAATAAAGAATTTGAGAAGCGTATACCGTATTAAGTATAATTCGAATTTAGAAATTCTTTCATTACGCAAGCAATGCTTTAACTATACCATTTGCCATAATATTAGATTGAAATTAACTTCACACATCACATATACAATAGTTTTTTTGGGTTACTTATTGTACGTAAACAAGTTACCAAAAAAAAAACTATTTTATGTGAAGTATGAATTATTAAATCATAGTAATTTAATAAAAGCAATTCATTTTACACTTACACAATTAGTATGATCAAATGGAATTATATAAAAGATTAACACGAAGATATTTATAACTACTTTTCGCTCAAATCAAGAACTTAACGTGTTAACAAATCCGATTTACAATTTCTACCTGTGTTCAATTGAGTGTGGGTTAAATCAGTACTAAATTAATTAATATTACAAAAACTTCCTACTCGATTTGTGAAAAATATTATATAAAAGTCGCCTAAATTTAGTATGTATGCAGGTTAGATTCTTTAGTCTTTGCTACTGTTCCTTTAACGATATCTAGCGTAGACTACTTAAGAAGATTTTTATTAAATACAAAGGACTACGAAACGTGATTATCCGAAATGCGATTTATTAAAATATTACGAAATTACACCTTAAATCTACTATGTCATAGGTTTTGGGACATTTTTTAATAACTACACGAATCGGCATTAATATTAAATATAATGTATCAACTTGACTGCTCCAGTTGTTTTATAAAATTAATTGCACCGTTGAATATTTCAGCTATTTCTAATTTAGTATAGAAGTCAAAAAGGGAGTAAATATGGATTGGATTTTTTTTCGGATCTTAAATCGCGCGTATTTGTTTTATTGAAACAAGTCAACATTTTGAGCCTTTTGCAGGACTTATGCGGTTGGTAGATATGATAGAGATATCAACACGTTATGTCTAATATTAATGCAATTAAATGTATATACGCGATTAAGATCATAAAAAATCTAACTAGCATTTCTAATTTGTAACAATCGCGAAAACGTAAGAACTCCAAATACAAATGTATTCTGTTGATAATAAATGACGACTTAGCAGTATGCACACGAGTGTATGTTTTATATCAAGTATTAAATTTCAACCTAGTTTTCAGCCTCGCCAAAAGGGTGCCGGATAATTTCATAGACATGTAGAGGTTTATTTTTATAATTACATCGTTTAAATAAAACGAGTAATTCGATGGTGTCTATTATGATATTCTGTTTTTTTAGAGCGGTTACACACGGCGACTTATAGCAGCGATACAAACGCACGTTTAGTAATGTGCAACTTGCGATCTATAGGCGGTTGCATCGATGCCAACACGCGACTGCACTGATGTTGTCGCTTACGTTAAAAATGTGTATCGCGTTTGTATCGCTGCTTAAATCGCGTGCATGTGTAAAGGTACCTAGACGATTAGAGATTGCATCGCTGCAGACGCGTTGCTAAAAGTCGACGTGTGAAACTGCTCTTATAGTTTCTTTCATACTAATCTAGCAAAGCCAGGTACACAATTGTATCATTTTGAAATCGCTAGTTGGAATGCGAAACGACGAGCGATTAGGTAATATGCGCCGAGCCACGTAGTCTTTATGATTAGCATCGGTGACTTGTCACGAGGATCTAATTCGCAAAATGACACAACCGCGGACCAGGTATCATAGTTTATCTTGTGATACTTCACTATTTCCGGTGGCCGTTCTAGAGCTGATAGAGATCGACTGAATTGTTAGGCGGCTTGCTGAGTGAGGAGCGACGAACATTGACGCCGCTCTTTTCTCCGGATCAAACGTGCGTGAAACTAGCGTGCACAGCGTCATCTTGAGATATTTGCGTGTTAGCTGCTGTAAAGTACTGGAATAATAAAAAAAGTTGCTTTCAGGCACAGAGAGAGACAAGTCTATATTCAAAGTGATGCGCTAACATTTTTTAATCTTTTTATTGGGTAGTTGCCTCACATGCATTTTTGGAATAGTCCATACAGTCTGGATAGGTCGTCAACCACCATAACATTATAATTTGTAACAGATTATAACCATTGGAATTGCAACGCACTGTGTAGGGTTCGCTGACATTGACTTAAACATTAATAAATTAGGTCCAGTCAGGTGATTTTTTTACGTTATTCGATGTTTGTACCAATAATAATAATAATGTAGTGGAGTATTTTTACAAAAAATATGAATATCATAGTAGTAACAACATAATAGTATATAAAATGAATAGTAAATTAACACCAGACAATAGTAACACTAGACATATGTACAGACACAAGGAACCTACTTGTAGGTCTTGTAGGTATATAGCAATAGTGGATGCTAATAACTAATAATGTGTCAACAAACATGATCATAGTTTTGCGAAAATGGCACGTAATATTGTATTATTGCAGAGGCCGGCAATTAAGGGATTGCTGGACGAGTATGAGTTACAAGGACGAGCGCCAGAGAGGCCTTGTATTAATACGAGTCAAGCAATCCCCGTTCCCGACGAGGCATGTATAGCATTTTTCTCAAACAATGTGAGGCAATAATGAAAGACTAAAGAGAAGAAAACGTATAATACAAAAATAAAACAATATTAATCAACATTAAAATTTATACAATTCAATTGTTAAAAGAAAAGGTTATTGTTTTTTCGGGCACTTTAATAGTAGTCTGCTGAACTTCAGATGATGTGTTTGAATGTGTATATATTATTCTAATTTCATTATTGCTCTTCTCACTAACACTCATTTTCGCGACCAAAATACAAAAGAAGACGAAAAATCAAAAGAATATCAAAACACTTTAGTTTAAAAGTTACCGCGATTTTCTTTTTTTTTTAAGTAAGCGGTATAGGTAGGTGTTTTTAAATATCGCTGTTTCTAGTTATAAACACTGAGCAGTTGGCTGTATGAGTTTTTCTTTTGCCTGTTTACAAAGTTCATTATCACTAGGTAAATTTAAAAGTTTGGAGAAGTGGACAAAAAGGTGTTTCCACACATATCCGGGCCGTGCCCCGACAGGAGCTCAAAAAAATATCGTTGCGTACATTTTGTATGAACTCGTTCACACATGTCCGTGTCCGGGCCGGCGCCGGGACGGACCTGCAGTTCATACAAACTAGCACGTCCCGTCCACGTTCCGGGCACGGCCCTGGTGTGTGTGGATAGTCCTTAATGGATTTTCATACATACTTTGCAGGCCTTGGCCGGGAAGAAGTCGCACTGTCCATAAATGACAAACTTTCCGTGTTCGTTTTTGAAAGTAATGCAAATATTTACGGAAATATTTACCGTGCATGTTCAGGAAAATAATTTTTTCGTTGGTTTTGATAGTTTATTCTAAAATTGACTTGTAAAAGTCAATGTGTAAAATGAAAACTTTTACTGTTGCGTTTGTTGCAGCTGGGGAATTATAGTAATAAATCACAACAACACAACAATTCATCTTTCCTGAGGTGACAAGCAAAAGTTTTCATTTTACAAGTAAATTTTAGAACAAACTATCTAAAACGACGAAAAAAATTTTAGGTGCCATTTACGCAAAACTATAATCATGATAGTAAAGTTGACACGTTATTGCTAATAAGTATCCAGTTCAGGATTGGAAATGAAACTATTTTATTTTCAGATCTAAACCACGTATACATGTTTTTTTGAAAGAAACCAACATTTGATTGATTGCACTGATTTAGCTTCGGAAAAAAATTGTTTCATATTGAAAATATGTAGCAATCGCGAAAACTTAAAAAGTCGAAATGGTATCCTATTTACTAAATTGATCGAAGTATATAATAAGTATAGTAAGATACATACAAATCAGAGACTAGACCGGTCTGACAATAAATACTAATATATTGTTGAAGTTTTTATAGTGCGCATCTTATTAAGATGGTGCGTGGGTCTTGGATTTGTGGATATGAGTCGCAGGCAATCATGCCAAGGAGATCGAAACGTGTAGTGGTCCTCAAAGGCAGAACTAAGTCTTTAAAACTCACATAATAATGATATTTCTCAATGAATCCTGCGATGGCAACGTCCCAACAATTCTCTGCCTAGTAAGAAGTCATTGTACTGAACGTGAAAGAAAATTATTCATTGTTAATTTTCAAGAAATGAAATTAGAAAAATTTTGCGATTTCAATCACGTTGTACTGTATATTTTAAGATACGGCCGTAAAACACGTAACAACTCAATAAAGGGTTTATTACATTAGCATAGAAGAGTAGAATAATTTCTTATTTACTACCCAATGTATGTTTACATAATGTACTATGTATGAATGGCGGCAAATAAGAAATTATTAACGAGATATTTATAGAAGCCCGAAACCTAAGGGCTTTAATTACTCGTGGTGCGTCATTTTTACCATCCGTTTTTACCATCCGTCCGTACAGTATTTTTCATCACATTAAAATAGATACAATGATAATTTATTATTTGTATAAATAAATATTTACGAACTATGCAAATGTTTTTTTAACAGTTTGCCTGCTATTCTTCCATAGATAATACGACTCGAACTTACATGTTATAAAGACACAAACATATTTTATGTAGCTACGTTGTATTTGATATGAAATAAATAATTTCCAAATTCTAAAAATACTGCACAATTTGAATTCACGAAATAAATTTAGTGAAATAAAGTTAAATTGCAAATATTTAGTTTTTGTTTATATTTTAAGTTTTTGCGAAATATACGTTCATATTTTTCATGCATAAAAACATTTTGCATAATCTTGACGTAAAAAATCCTTAGGGCGATAATGTAATGAAAAAGCTCGCGGGCATAATTTAGGACATTACGTTGGACTTTGCCTGCAAGTCAAGACACTGTTTACGAGCAAGTGTGATGAAAAAGCCCATGACTTTGATTTTGGAATGAGATGTGTGTCATTTCTAAAACTAGCATGTAAATTCAACATCATCGGTATCAGGCTGAATACGAAGGTACAATATTAATTTATTGATTTTTTTTCTATCGAATAACACAAGGTTGTTAGTATCTGTTAGTATCTCTAAAGAAGCGTAGTAACGTTTCCAGCTCATGACTGCTTTTAAGAAGTACAGTCATAGAAAATGAATAATAATAAATTTCAATATTTACCCCAGCGAAAGCGCCGCCGTTCCAAGGCAAACGGTTGTGGTCTCGCTGAGGCGTGCGCTGCGCCCCGTGCTTGCGGTCGGCGCGTGACGCCATACGTGCTTTGGCCGTCAGCGCCGCGCGCAATGGCACATTAGCACGCGCCGCCTCGGCTCGACCATGCTGGCAGAATTCAACCAGAGCCACCCCTAAGGCAATCGCCAAGCCTCCCACAAGTACATAAAAAATCCCCGCTACTTGACTCAATGTCATCTCCGTAATCTTAGTCTCCTGAAATATCATTCGCGAACATTACACATATGAATTAACATAACCATTAAATTAAAAACATTTATATCACATTACCTCATCTTTTACATGTTCGCAATCCGGTTTCCTATTGAGGAGCCATTTACGCCACAATTTCGTGATGACTCCATCTTTCTTCAACTTGACTAGTGCTAAGTTGATTCCTTCCCTGTAGTAAAGATGTTAAAAACAGTTTTCGATTATGAAAAGTCTTAAAATGGCGTGTTCTGAATCCACAAGAGCGTCTGAAATACAATGCAACATAGACTTTTTTCAACGAGTTAAAAGTCACGTCGCAATTCGTATGTAGGTACCATAAAACGAGAGGTATGATATAAATTCGAAATTCAAAGAGGAAAGACTTTCTTACTAACGGGGCTCATGTAAATTTACGACTTTTCAGTATTCAGCTGGGAATTACCGCATAGAGGCGAGATTTCAGCTTGATAGTAGAAACGCCAGTGTATACTGGAAATTTACGCTGTTTGTGCTCGTCCTTCAATACACATACTACATTCACGAGATATGTTTTATTTTCGCTCCACTGGGAACTAGCGGCAGCTTACAAATCATTTGAATTTTTCTATTTCGATAAAATGTATTAAAAAAAGAAACAAAATAATATAGAATTAGACATAAATCATTAAAATAAGCATGAATTTTGTACTGAAAATAGATGTTTATTATCTAGTCGTAACTGCCAATCACTATGTAAATTCAATTTGGGGACAAAATAGGCAAGCTCAACCGCAAAATTTAACAAACTGGAGGGTTTTCCTTAGCACTCAGTGTGAACTTTAACACAGAAAGAGATTTGAGTATTTGAAAAAGATAAATTGTGAACTTTAAAATCAACGATATCTATGTAGTAGATTGAAGTCGTTGTTTAAAATCAAATGTGTTATTTATGTTGGCCCAATTATGCAAGGATAAAGTAAATTAGTTTAAAAAACGTAGCCGCCACAGTATTGGATATTCGCAAAAGTAACCGAATTCGGAACTCCGGGAATGATAAAGGAATCATAAACAATACGAAAGTACTTGATACTTGACACACTCAACAAGGGGTTTGTAAGACTAATCAATGAGACTTGTAATATTTTTCTTTAAACATTGTGTTATATGTGACACAATGTACCTACTGGTTACAGCTTCACGGTTATCAATAAAATGTATGCATACTTTACCGATAATCGTGATGTCCACACGAGGTGTTTATTAAATTTGTTATGAATGCTCTGATAACCAATAAACTCACTTTAGTGGTGACTGCTTTGGCGTCGCGATGGCGAAATTAACGTGCTTATATTGACAAACACGAGACTTGGTATCGCAAGTAATTTGACCTTCATTCGCGAACGCGTAGTGAACTACATCTTCCGTTTGCATTGAATCCTCAACTAAATCGATCCATGGGGCAACGGGGCCTTTCTGAAATATATTTGCAAATACTCGAATGTTGTATGACTAGATTAGAAGCTAAGTGTATTGCTATAAAATTTATCTAAACGAAAATGTCTTTCTTTTTACAATATCGCGTGACGGGACGAACAAGTCGTGTGCCTGGTGGTAAGCTACACGTCTATCCATAACAGTTGCAGTGCCACTTACAGCTTTAAATTGAAAAGATCTGAAGGGCGCTACCACTGCGCCTGTGAAACTATAAATTGTTAGTAGGTATTCCTAGAAAACATCATTCGATGACAGTGAAACAGCTATTTTAAATTCGGAGTCAATGTTACATTTTGTTCGGTAGCAATAAAGTCTTCAGTCGCTTAGCATTTCGCACCGAATACATAACTTAAGTTTGTTTGTTACCTGAAGAATTGGGAAAATGTCATGTGTTTCTTACTTCAGTATGTGCGACACTTGACGGGTAGTTGAGATTCTTAGCCGGCTCTGATATACGCTCCACGATCAAATACGCTGCAAGG
The DNA here is from genome assembly GCF_003589595.1 of Hyposmocoma kahamanoa. Taxonomy (NCBI): domain Eukaryota; kingdom Metazoa; phylum Arthropoda; class Insecta; order Lepidoptera; family Cosmopterigidae; genus Hyposmocoma; species Hyposmocoma kahamanoa. The sequence goes on from NW_020653200.1 coordinate 8,022,244, forward strand.
TTAGCGGTGTATGAACACACTAAGATGAGAGCAAAGAACCACCACACTGTACCCACTATTCTCCCGGACAACGACCTGAAATATGAACAGTTTTAAACAAACAACGCATGAAATCCCTAAAAAAATACTCATAATTGGAATTTTTACATGATCTTATGTCACAACTTTGACGAACAACGAGCCACATAATAATATCGAACGCTGAATCAAGATATTTACATTTATATTATTTTTTCAGCGTCATGTCAAAAGCACTGCGTTTCCAACTCAAGTCTCTCCGGAACATGTTACTTCCTTTTCATTTGAATGCTAGAACGGATCTTTATTTTCTTAGTTTTTAGTTTTATACATATATTATATGATTGCTCGCAAGGGCGAAATACAGATAAGTAATTTTATTACATATAACATTTCACATCGGTAGCCATAACAAGGTGATTATCGGCCTCCCCTTACCCACCGTTCATGCACACGATATACTATCCCTATATCTCAAACACGCACGATTTAACACAAGACATGAAATTTACCCTGGAGTCACCAAGTGTAAAATTCTAGTACGTTTATAAGTTGCACTAGAACAGTGCAGCTTATATGCGTACTACATATCACTGAAAATCAATGACAGTGTTTTAGAAACTAAGGACTAAGTATTTTAAAATAATATTATGACATACATAGATACATCGAAATACGTACCTAGGCACCACATCGCTGCCTTGTTGCATAAACGAACCGAGAGAGAACCAAAACGAGTTCCAAATACTGAATTCGTTGTGCAATATTATCTAGAACAAATATGTGCGAGTTATACACTAAATTTTGTATATGAGCGTTCATTTACTTGATTCACTACGAAAAATTTATCGGTCTACTCTCACAATTTATTTAATTATATTGTCTGTCTAAAGTATAATAGTTACAGCGCACAAACTGTGACAACGATGAGTTAGAAGTTATTCGATTATACCATTTCAAGAAACTTTGTTGGAGAGCCCGTCCCGTATTCTATCCATATTGCATAATAATATGTAATAAGTTACCTCATTCGTACTGGTAATAGGGTGATCCAAATGAGTGTCAGAAATGGATATTGATCGCCACTCATGTGGAGAAAATCTGGACACTAAGAAAAGAACTATGCTCACGGCAAAAAAGCTGAAGAGAACGCAGAGCTGAAAATTCAGAATTGTTTTTATTAAGCGCAGTAAAGCGGGCAAAACGAAAAAGTGGTCAACAGAATTTAAAACACCGTAACTCAGTAGCACGGCGCTGTACTGCAGCCCAAGAGCTGTCATAAACATTCATGTGTAAAATAGTAACATCATTTTATCGGCGAAATGTTTGGATTCTCTCAAAGCGGCATGTGAAGTCGCTTGTTATGGAGATGGTTACTCAAAACCTTTAGCTACATATATATATATACACACACATATATATTTATACTTTTTTTTTGTTGAATTTAGCATTCCGTCTTCTTTTTTAAGCTCCAAGCTAAAGATGAAGATGTTAATTTATTGAAAATTGATTTCCTTTTTATTAAACCTTGATAGTATAATTCACCATAAAACTTAAAAAAAGAAATGATATTACTAAATTTATATTGCTAGTGCACATAATTACCCATATCTCCTTAGATAGTGGTCTCAAAAAACTGAATGTATCCGTCAATTGTTTTGGTATACGACTATTTTCAATTGGATTCTTGGCAGATAGGAAAGGTTCTGTGAAATCTACGACTTCCTCACGTTCCGGAGTTATTGCTAGAGGTGCTACAGCAATATCCGCTTCCTATGAAATGAACAACAAAGTGCTGTCAATACATATATATCTATTGTATTTGGAATACAACAACACAAACTCTGGGCATAAGAATTGGGTCGCTTAGAAAAATTTTAATAACTCGAGCGAAATATGTTGCAGACAATCTAGCAAATGGTGCACTGAAAATCATAGTATTCAAAAAGTTTTAACAAAGAAAAACATTATAAAGCTAAGAAAATACCAAGTGTTTTTGTTTAAAAAAAACCCAACCGAAAAAAACAACTCTAAAAAAATTATAGTAAGATCTTACAAGTAATATTATAACGTAGTAACAAAAAAAAACATTTTTTTACTTTACACATTGGACTAAACTTTTTAGTCTCAAAATTGTCTACTCACAGTTTTCTATAGGATACATTGCAACTTACGTGCACTTCAATATCTGTTGGTAGTTATAAACGTATTTTATTGTATCGAGTTCTTAGGTTTTCGCGATTATTACACATAGGAAATGAAACTATTTTTCCCGGATTTAAATCGCGTATATTCGCGTAAACAAGTCTGCAGTCTACGAGCTTGTCATGGATAAACCTACACATTCAATGAAGTTTGACACACCACAGGTCCTTGCAAAAGAAATCCGTTATCTGCCCATGATGCTGCGAGAGGTCATTGAAATTAAAAAACATCCTAATTTCAACAGGGAAGATGGTTTCTCCGTACCACCAGTTTGGGATCCAGTAATTCCTCTAATGAAAAATCCCAAATAGACATAAGACTGCAGTACTAATTAATATTTTTTAGTTTATTCTAATTTCTATTATTAATTAATAATAAATTGAACTTAATAAAAATTCATTCAATAAAATAATTTGTAAAACTTAATGTTGCGTCAATTAGAATGTTTTCTTTGTAAATTTAAAAATAAGGTATTTAATTAATAACTATTGTAAATGTAGTGAAAAAATAGGGTGGTTTGCATCAATATTAGACATAACTGGTTGAAGACTGTACCACCTCACTCAACCGTGACCATGGCACCTATAAAGGGCCCGAAACGTCCAAAGCGTTGGTTTGTTTGAAAAAACAAATATACGCGATTTAAAACCGGGAAAAATAGTTTCATTTCATATTTTAATGTGTTTTACTTACTTTTACACATGTAAAATAAATACATATTTATCATATAATAAATTATCCATTTGGATAATAAAACAGATAACATTAATAAGAGTTAAATAATGTATTACAAAAATCTTTATCATATTATAATCCATCTTATGTTGACGCATCGTTGTGAAGTAACACGAAAGATCTGCTATTAATAATTTTAATCTGCTATTAAATGCCTGTGTTTTAGTGACGTTAAATTTGACGATTTAACAACTGCTCCTTGAAATATTTTGGAGCCGTAATCAAAAATATCGAAACCGGCGTTTTTCATAGATATTTTGGTGTAAAGCTGACACTTTCTTGGGGGTTATATAAGGAAGTGTTATTCTTATACGTTCGTAAGTAAAATGTCTATTAAAGGTATTCGGGAGTTACGCCTTGTAAAGAGGTCTATTTTACTTAAAAGTCCCGTCTTTTACTGTGAACAAGCAAGGTCACTTTAAATTCGTCAATCCTCTCACAATAGCTAACGAGTCTGCGGCCATAACCACATTTATACTAAGTATCCTGAGAGCTTTACCTTAAACGCTTTCTCTATTATTCGAGTGGACGGAGCAGCAGATACGCAAGCGGACTCTAGAATGCTACGGACAAGGCTTATAGTAGATGGTCGCCTTGATTCACCTTAAAGCCCAGTATTGGAAATTCCTTGTTCTTAAGGTACGCATATTTTTCACGAAACGTTTATTTATAGTCAAATAACACACCAAGATCCTTAGCTAAGAATGTTTACTGTATTGGTGTATAAGTATATAAATTCAGTTTGTTTTGGCAATTACAGGCGAGTAAAGATACAATTTTTCTTGGAGTGCACGTTAGTTTCATTGTCAACTCATTAGGCCACAGTCCACCTTGATGGCCCGATTGGAAATTACAAACGTTTAAAAATTGAAACACGAAGATGATCTAGCCAGAGTGACGAAGGCGAACCATAGCTATAAAGTGTAACCTGTTGGCACGCCGATTTGTTCATTGCTGAGTTCAAGTAAAAATAGCTATATTCGTGATTTATTGTCAGGCGTTCTACATTAGTCAAGCTTTTGATAGACTCTATATTTTCGTGCTATGTTGCGACCTCTCTGGTATTGTGCGTCTGCCATGTTTGCCTTGAATAGCCCTTTATAAGGCAGCGGGAATAATTTTCCAACCATATTATTTTTTTAATTGTCGTTGAATTGATCGAGTGACAAGTTTTTTTTATAGCATCATTTTTTTGCGGATGTCAGCTCACTTTTTTAACTGGGAGTGATGACAGGGCGCCATTATATTTTTTGTATCTGAGACGTTTGAAAATTTGAAATCGGGTGAATTTATTAGGTACTTACATTGACTTACAATTAAATGGACGTCGGGTCCGCGCTAAAAAGTGTCCGAACTTATAGGGCGTTTACAGAGCGTCATTCACGCTTTAGTCTTCGTTTGTTTGACTGACAGCGAAGCAAGCAAAATTAGACAGTACTGCAATAACATTACAATTGAAATCCAACGTTTAAGCTTTTTCATATTCCTTTACATGTCACTACGTTTAAATGGGTTGACTTGGGACACTTTTTTCGTGGTTTTTGTATTAGACCCGTCGTCCATTTATTTGTAAGTCAATGGGTACTTATGATAAATATTTGTTAAATTTGAAATTCCGCGACTTAACAACGGTAAGTTGTTATTATGTTTATGTCCTAATAAGTATACATTCAATATTCATTCATTATTTTGGCTTTGACAGATTTTGATTACCTATATGGTTTTTTGTGGTGGTAAATATATTCCCTTTGCCTGTGGCGTGTGCATGTGCTTTTTTGAATGTTACAGATTTATTAAAAATAAGTCGAAGAATACTGAATGATCAGGAAATAATGAACGAACTAGATGAGATTTTTGGTTTGCTTGATGATCCTGATGTGCCAGGTGACAATTTAGAATCCTATGAAAACGAAGTTCCATTCAGTTCCACGAAAATTCAAAGGATTTTAGAGAATTTTAATAAGCCTAATGATGGGCCTCTAGCACCCACACCCACTCCATCCGATAGCCCAAGACCTGAAATTCAAACCTGTAGACTTGTTGATATTCAACATAGTCTCCAATCATCCCCCAACAATCGTCCTATGCGGACGACAAGAGTTCAAAATTTACGCACTTCTTCTGGAACTCGTCAGATATCAGAGCCAAGAACAATATCACCAGTAAAAGTTTACTCAAATTCAGAAACAGCTGATTGTTTACTCAAATTCAGAAACAGACGGCGAAGAGGAATATATAGGAGAAATATAGAAAAAACTAAGTGGACGGCCTATCAACCTAGTCCTGACGTTTACGACGAAATTCCAATGGCACCTAAAAATATGTTTAGCAACCGAACTAGACCTGTTACTTTATTTGAAAAATTCTTCACTGACGAGGTTTACGATTCAATAATATATCGAACTAACTTATATGCCGAGCCAAACAAAGTTGAAGCATGGAGTACGATAAATAAAAAGGATTTGAAGGCATTCTTAGGGGTAATTATAATTATGGGATACAATAATATTCTTCCTTCTGTTGACCTTTATTGGTCATCTGACCCTGGTTTTAGGGTAGACGAAATAGCAGAAGTAATGCCTGTCAAACGATTAAAAATAATTTGGCAATGTTTGCATCTAATTGATAATGCACAACCACCACCGAAGACAAGCGAGAACTATGACAAACTTTACAAATTACGCCCAGTATTAGATCTTATCAATCACGCTTGTCAGACAAGTGCTAAAGACTCTTGATCTCAAAGTATTGACGAGTCAATGATTCTGTTTAAAAGCTGGTTATCCATGAAACAATATATGCCTGTAAAGCCTATAAAAAGAGGCTACAAAGTATGGTGCCGGTGTGATAGCAATACTGGATACCTATACGAGTTTTACATCTACGCTGGACAATCAGAAACCGGAACAGAAGAGGGACTAGGATGCAAAGTTGTGAAAATGTTGACGGAAAAGCTGATGGATAAAGCATTGGAAGAATTTCATATTATTGTGACATTTGACAATTTCTTCTGTGACTACCATTTCTTGCAATATTTATATGAAAATGGCATGTATGCTAACGGAACCATATGAAGACACAGAAAAACTTACCCGTTATTATAAAACGTAAAATGAAGTTTGCAAAAGGACAATACAAACGGAGTGTCAAGAGTAATGTAGCATTCCCAGTCTGGCAAGATACTAAAGAGGTCCTTCTATTGAGTAGTGCATTTCATCGTAAAGTTAGCAAAACCACTATCTTACGGACACAGAAAGATGGCACAAAAAAGTGATAGACTGCCCTTTAGCTATAAAGGAATATATTAAAAGAATGGGAGGCGTAGATCGCTTTGATCAGCTAAAAAGCACATATTCAGTTGGCAGAAGGAGAAAGAGGTGTTGGCTCCGTATATTTTACTTTCTTCTTGATACGAGTATAACAAATACATTTTTGTTATACTCTCAAACTACAAATGCGACAAAACTCGGCTATCTTGAATTCCGAGTCTCTGTGGCTAGAGAACAGATCAGTGGATTTTGATGCAGAAAACGACGTTCGATTGGTCTAGTGAACTATATCTGCAACAAAAACCTGTTTTGTCTGAGAATCGCCAAAAGGCTTTACAAGTTATTACAGAAGAAATTCGTTTTGCTAATGTTGGAGACCATTTGCCGAAATGCCTTCACATAAACGCTGCAGAATACCAAGGAAAAAGACAAGCGATCTAAAATTATGTGCGAAAAATGTGGTGTTTCGCTCTGTATAGTACTGTAGTCTAGGCTCTACTCTATGAGTAGAATCACTGGCTGAGTGAATATAGTTTTGTAATTAGAATGTGTTTTGAAAAATGAAATAAGAAAAGAATAGAGTATCTTGATAGTTCGTAATGTAACCCAACGCTGAAAATATGTAAAAAAGTGCAATAAAGCAAGTTTTGAAGATTATTCCAGTTTAAATTCATAAAAGTACCTCTCGCTACGCATCCTAAGCTACGCCCCAGTTACAGTACCATGTTTTGGTGCTTTTCATAAGCAATAAGTGGTTTCTTTTTTATGGTAGAAATAGGTAAGAGGGTGAAACCTTACCACTAGTAAAGTTAGAAGTTAGAAAGAAAGAATTTCCCACTGTGTTTTTTTATTCTTTGTTTCTTTTTTTTTTCATTTTATAAAAAAACTATAATAAAACTATCCCAAAAACATCAACAGTATCACTTCCTCACCCGTACATACTTGAGCCTTATAAAGGGATAGAGTAGACGATCTTTTCGAGGAACAGAATAGACGATCTTTTCGCTATAATTCATAAAATATATAGGATTTTCTTACGAGAGAGTGAATCAGCCAATATTATTGTGAGGACAGTACGCCACACGCACTATTTTTTTAAGGAAAGACTCGGTTTATAAACGTAAAATAATAAATTAATTCTTAATTGCATATTAAATATCATTTAATTTAGTGTTGTTCTGAATTTTTTTTAATTATAATTTTCTTTTAATAATTTAAATAGATGTCTTAACTAATTAGAGAAACATTTTATTTTTTTATTTATTATTTATAAAAGTTTTTGTAATCAGAGTTTGTAAACTTCTATCCACGTGTAGGTTTCATTCGAATCTCTCAATTGAGAAGCAGCCGTCTCCCACTAGGCTACCATCGCTGTCTAGTCATGAAATATAAATAAATACAATACTATTATTTATTTAATCCCGACTATAGGTCTCGAATACGGTTAAGATTTACCCTTATTAACGGTGAATCCCAAAAGGTCGAATCCAATGTTGATAAATGAGGCGCTAATTCTCAATACAATTTACTTACCCGTTGAATTATTAAACCGAAATGTATGGATACATACATTTTGGCTTAATAAACTTAGTAACGTTAATATTGGTAGATATTATAGGTATGTATTATAATACTTACCAATATTAATGTTGCTAAGTTTATTACACAAATTGATTTTAAGAAAAATATTGCAAGTCACCTGTACCATCCATCACATATGTACGTACTCGTACATAGTATTTAAATAACTCGTTTAGGCCTTAGTTCAAATTAAAGCGAGATGGAAACTTAATATTAAGTATATCTTGAAGGAGTTTTAGGAACTTTCTCAGCACCTTTAACATGCCACTATATTCCATTTACCAAATAGAATGGGTACCTTGGCTTTTAAAATTTTTACGTTCCATGGTCTCTCAGCCAGGTTACAAAACAATATATAGTAAATTTGTTATAGTATACCAAAAACAAAACAATATTTGTTGCAATTGTGATTTTAAGTAAACATTACGTATATTAAGTAGACAGATAATGAAATGACAAAAAGATAAGTAAATTACCACAAGTACTTTTTTTTGCACACACTCGTAGCCCCGCATTAGGGAAACCCTGTGTCGCGCGTACTTGACAGTACTGGATGCGTAACACGAAATATTTAGCCATAGAAATTTACACCATTGAATCGATAAATCGAATTGGCTATTGTGTAACTAGCGTTAATGTGAGTGCATAGTTCTTGTACGTACGTGGGTCATTTTCTGTTGTTTTAAAATTGCGTGTTGTTTTTGGAGTAATTGTTAGATATCGTTTCGGTGCTGTTCATTTCATACTTTGTTGTTGACTTTCTGCTTTGTTGATATTGATTTTTATTTGTTGTGTAAAATAATAATTGAATCCTTTTTTTGTTTACAATTTGTTCTTATATTATTGTATCTAAATCGAGTCTCTTCTCGTAGCAAATTATCTCGATAAGGTATCTAAATATTTTTTCTTTCATTCAATTTTACATCACTACATATCTAGAAACTTCAAATCTCAAACGTCACCGTACTCATGCTATGTGAAATGAACTACACGTTATTATCAACCAAGACGCCAAATAAATAAATAAGTAAAAGGTGGAGCAGAACAACTAAATTGTAAGGGAAAAAACTTAGATGACATAACCCTCAGATTACAAAAGAATAGGCAGATGGAGTCCGCCGAACACTAAAGTGAAGCCACCAAAGCAAATACAAATTCAAAAGCGAATACAATCTCGCGTCAGTACTAAAACAGCGTCGCGTTGTTTGCACGTCACGAGTGATTAGTTATTTTATGTTTAAAAATGCCTTTTTGTGTCTTTAAACATTGTAAAAATTGTTCACAAAAAAAATAAGATGGAAATTTTTTCACGTGGTGACTAGGTGACTATTGTTAATTTAGCTGTTTTACAGGTTATTTACCCGATATTCGTGTGTGTTGCCAGTTTATATCAAAATTTCCTTAAATTAGGTAAATACGCATGGGTAATAGGAGCATCGAATAATTTATATTTAATTTAAATTAAATAATGCATGCATATACGCACAGAATGGTCCAATTATAGCAGTCCAAAATTATTTTTTAAGTAACTCAGATTTACCTAAATTGTTCTCAAACCAATGTCTAATCGCCATAATGTAACTACATAAAAGAAACCGTTCAAAAACAGCTATAGATACAGAAAAGTGCACATGTCATAAACAAAGTGATTTTGTAAGAAAATATGTCATAAACAGAGTGATTTTGTAAAAAAATTATTATAATGTATGTACATAACTTCAGGTTCGAAAGAGTTTTTTTGGGAACTAAACAATTTTTGTCAAATTAGAAGACAATCGTCAATGCTATGAATATGATTACAAAGTTAATTTAATAAAAAAAAATATAGAAAAGTATATTTTCGTTGTGAGATTGCACTACTAAGATGTGTACAAAGTAAAGGTTATTAAGATATTGTGTAACTGTGATTGTAATAAATATTAGGGGTTAAAGTATGAAATTGCCGTTTTATTGCAATAGGTTCTTTGAATTTTCATAGAATCTTCATGGTTTAAGGTTTTCGAATGAAACTTTTTTCAAATGGTTTCTGTGATTTTTTTTTTAAATTTGAAACATTGAGTATCGACTTTCAATTGTTTTTGTTATTCAATTTAGACAAGAA
>NW_020653200.1:8032552-8086338 GCF_003589595.1 Hyposmocoma kahamanoa
ATTTTCAGTACAAATCGGCAATTTCATACTTTAACCCCTATTATTTTGAACTATCAAAGTGTTCCAATTTTAAAATATCTTGATAAAATATTCTTTAACAAATGTTTAACAATTAAATATTAACTTATATTAAAAGAACATTTTCAGCTTGTAACATTAGTACTATAGAAAGCAACAGAAAAAATGCGGGAGTTTTTTCGCTGCATCTGGTAATCTTCACGCACACAAATGCGCATATCCCTACAGTGCACTTTCTAGTCATCACGCACACAATAAATGAAAAGCGGCTTCGCTTCGTTCGTTGCGTATGGTTCATCTGCCTATTGTTTGGTAGTCTGAATCATAACCTATTATTGAGTTTGTTGTCAAAATCAAACCAGAATACTTGCCCGTGGGCGTAACGCAATATAATCCCTCCATAACTCCTTTAATAGGGTTAAGCTGAATAAATAATGACCTTTCAGCAAGACTGTCGCGTAAGTTTCTATCACAGACCACATAAGTGGTTTCTATGAACTACCTCAGATGAAAGATATCATAGTACACATTATGACTGTCTTGTAGTAATTTAACAAAATAACAATGCAAAATTTATGTGTTCTCTACTTGATAACTAAGAATATATTAGTGAGTAAGACAGTATGTAATTGGAAATAAATTCAGGCTGGTGGTTACCGCATGTTCAAAATAATTATAATTTTCAAAGTTAGAAGCGTGAACTCAATGACAAGTTCAGCACCGGCGATAACTGACCGAGTCATTTCTAACTTAAACTCTGACGCTAGTATACCGATATGACAACTTTTTAATTCCATGTATTAAGCAAACACTGGAATGATAGAGAAAGTGAGAGAGAGACACTTTAGAAGCATTTTTTACAAATGTGACAAAGTCTCATAAATATCAGTTTTGATCTCTCAACCGCAAATATCTTATAAACTTATGACTGTCCATAACCTCCCACTGATGAACTTATGGCGACCGCAATTTCGAATCAGTGATACGAAAATTGGTTAATTGCGATGAAAAACTGTTTACGATTAATGACTTTGAGATGTTTTGAAGCCGTGGTAGCCTAATGATGAAGCTGTAGTAGCTTAATGATTTCATACACAGCCTCTCAAGCATACAGTCGTAGATTCGAATCGAAACTAGCACCTCTTTCGGAATTTATGTGCATAAATTGTATTTGAAATTTACCATGAGCTTTTCGGTGAAGAAAAATATCGTGAGGAAACCTGCACACATATGCAAAGCAATTTGATGATGAGAGAAGTTCCCAATCTCAATATACAGCCATCTCGTTGTGAGCTACACTTTGAGATCGCCAGTCAACACCCTTGAGATAAATTTATTTTATTTATTGTTGAGTGTAAAATTACTTAGTACGGTTCCGATAATCACAGTGTGTTTGTTTTTTTATTTCTGTTCACAAAACAAGTACGTGCACATTGACTCAGTAAATTTTGTGTCAGTGCAAGCACTTTTGATGCAGACAGCAATATAAAAAAACACAAAAGACATTGATTCATAGACTACTAACTTATTATTGCATTAAACAAGATATAAGCAAAACAAAAACAGTGATTGTAACCGAAAAAAAAAATTGTAATAGATAAGTACGAATTCACACCAATTCTATGGAATCGTGCTTATTAACAACGTCGATTAACACGTAAGCTACATTGTTAGCAAACGCCCACTCATTGTTCATTCCTTAAATCACTGGGTACTGACCGGGTTGCCTCCTTTCAGAGATTTGGGATCGGCTGTGATAATCCCTGTCTCATCACAGACTATTAAACGTCCTTGGCAGTCGAACCCGACCCTCGTTTATTCTATTATGGAAATCCGTTCTAGAGAACTTCAGCCGTCGGCAATAAATAGTACGTACCAGACAAGATCAGGTGTAATAATTGTGTAAAGTTAGCAAAATATTCTGTGATTTCCTCGGAAGTACGGTTGAATTCATGCATTCAACAACACAACTTGACAGCGCCCTCCGCAACCCATATCGACAGTGTCCGTAGGTGATATATCGGAAAAAGCCCGTTAATAACCCATCTTTGCAAACGATCGACTCCGTTCAAGGTGTGTACTTACTCTGCACTTTCTGCGAAGTTTGCCCGTAATTTATTTTATTATATAATATGTAGAATACATTTATAAACAACAACGTTGATGTCTACGTAACAATGTATCCTCTTTCACATAAATCAAAGGTCAGAGCCCCGTTTAAGTAAATTGACTCTCTTTGTTCATTTCTCGTGAATGTGGGTTAAAGGACAATACGTACCTTTCTGAGTATTTCGCCCACTATGCCTGTCCAGCCGCCGGAAGGGTTTTCACTGCCGAACGTACCGTCATTGACAAGTCGCAGCTCGTCTACAAAGTATTAATTGATATAATAGGCAGCTACAGTTAAACATCGCTTATTTTGTACAATTTCTGTTATTCAAAAGTAATACTCACATTTAATTTTCATTTGTTTTGCAATTAACTCTATAAGATCCTTGCAAAAACCATAAAAGAGATCGTTTCCTTGGCCATTTTCGGGGGTTGATTTTTGCATCAAGTAAGGATCTTGCAGAATTGACGTCACTATGTAGGTTTTGTTTACATCGTACGAATTGGGCGACTTCAGTTGGACGTATTTTGGTGATAAAGGTACATAACCGTGAGTGTCACTCCACGAGGCGACCTAAATATGTCAAACAATAATTCATAAGAAAATAATATGCTTAACAAAAATATGAAATTGTGGTTATTTATTTCAAAAACAGACACACGCGCTATTTTTACGTAAATTGTAAGTAAACAAAAAAGTTAACCAATAAAATAACAACAGTCAAATACATTCAAAGAGTTTTCGTCTAAAGTGGCGATCCGAAGAATGGCGCTCGAACTTTGAACGTATTGATTTATGAACGCCGAGAAATCATTAGTGAGTTGTGGAACTCGAGTTCGGGAAATAAAGTTAAAATTAACCTTTGCCTGGAGTACCTTTTTACCCAAACTAAAAACTTTCGGGTCACACCAAAGAAATTTCGCTCTAAAGTGTAGGTGAGCTACAACTTGCAAGAACTTCATTATTTCTTCAGGAATTTGAGGGAACGATTGACAATTGATTTTAATTAATAACTACTGCAGTTTAAACAGCATAGGTACCTACTATTAAGCAGACTAACTATAGTAAGTAAAACATTTTCATTTATATTTGTGCAATAGCATACCAACCTGTAACATTGCGCTCTGTACTGTCATTTCCACAACTTGCAAACTAAAATTATGACGATGTCCTTCTTCGTTGAATGAGATGTTTCCAGTAAGCCCTTCAATGTCGGTCTAAAAGAGACTCTATTATTATGATACAAATTATTACAGCTGAAAGATCGGTTCTGAAAAAAACATTCGTCAAAAATATGCCGAAATTTTATACGCATATCATACCTATACATTTACACACTCGCACGCGTATGGACACAGTTATGTACGCACGCACGTATGCACGCACGCATGCATGGACGCACGCACGCACGCACATAACATATGTATGCATGTTTCGGCATGTTTACATGTGGAGAATATGTAATACAGATAAAAATAATTGGCTCTTCCGAAACCATAAAAGTACTCTCACCTTTTTAATTAACCTTGATATTTTGTCGCCATGTTCAAAAGGCACTACCCAGCTTTTTCCAGGGTTACAGTCAATTACTTTTGTATTATTTGCTTGGCCGGCGGCGCGACGCAAGGCGTTTCTGAAAGCGTCAGGTTTTTTCCTCCAGAGTCTTCCTAGGGCATCCATCAAGACTTGCACGCCATCGTACATGAGCGCTGTTTGAGCCTAGAAGAAATATTCCTCTAAAATAAACTTCACTGTTATTTAAAACAGTGGCTAATAAATAAAGGCTTTACAAAGTTACCCACATTAGACTCACTTGAGTTACATTCGAAACGTGTTAACAATCGTGATGAGTTACTCGTAACTTAACTTCGAAACAATTCTCGAGAGTATTACGCGCTGCTGGTGCTAAAAATGGCGTAACCGTAACAAGTAACTACGCATCTATAGTATACGGAACATAGCATGACATAATAATATATGCAGAGGTACCCACTTAAGGTTTCATTAGGCCGCGTGAGAGTTAGTGAAATATACATAAACGTGTTACTCAGTTGAAAATTTCTTCGAACGTGCCTGTTTTATCACTCTGAAGATTCTAAAGTAGCTATATATTATACTTTACGTACATAATAGAATGGGCGTGTTAAACGCACTGTTAAAGCTCACTTCTCTACAGCTATGAGAATAGTTAGTTTCTGAATTGGGAATACTATACATTCTTCTTTTTTTTTATAAAAAATAAGTGCGCATTTGACCTGCATCTCACCTGATGGAAAGTGACGATGAGGTCGAGGATGTAGTATGCACTATGTAGTATGTAGTATGCACTATGTAGTATGCAATGTGGAAGCGAAACGCTTCGTGCGAATCCGGGAAATGTCCACAACATAGGGGTGGAATCCCCACGGAACAGCTGACGTCTAGTCTCCCGATGATAGTCAGGGGAAGGCGGAATCAAATTATGCAATTCCATCGCACACTCTCCGTGATGTATCCTGTAGACTACTGATAAGCTGGCAACTCTACGGCGGTGTTCAAGGCCCTGCAGCTTCGCCGAGTCACCTATAAGCCTCTTAGCACGCTTGTCTATTGAATCCAAGGTGGCTAGTTGATATTTAGCAGAGCCATCCCATAAGTGGCAGCAGTACTCCATACACGACCGGACTTGTGCTTGGTACAGCTGAAGCAACTGTTGGGACAGTTGCTTCAGCGTGAAGAGTGTGAAGTATCGCCTCACCTTGGAAAGGATGCCAAGCTTCTTGGCTGCATTTTTGGCCACGGATTCAATGTGACTGCCGAACCTCAGATTGGACGACAGGTCCATTCCAAGTCGGTCGGTCGATCGGCTATCGGTATAGACTGAGGAGCTCCTGAGGAGCTTCTGAGGAACTCTATCTAATCTATCGCCCTGTGTTCGGAAGAGTAGCCTTCTAAGACCACTCGAATCGATCGTTCACTCAAGAAAACCGAAATCCAATTGCAAAGGTCAGTGGGAAGCTCATAAGAGGGAAGCTCGCCATGCTCTTCTATAGCCTCGCTCCATAAGTGAGAGGCATACACAAGAAGATCCCCAGTAGATCGCCCTCTTCGGAATTCGTATTGGCGATCATTGAGGAGATCGTTGTCTTCAAGGTACGACAGGAGACGGTTGTTAAGCACACGTTCCATAGTCTTGCAGAGTATGGAAGTGACTGAGATAGTTATATAGTCGACACGTTCGGCTCCATCAGGTATCCTGCGGCATCCAGACGCAAACTCTCTGCAAAGAGTGAGGCGAAGAGCGTCTGGCCTCAGCAGAGATGGTAATGAGTGGCTACTAAAGTTTTTTTCGACCGCTTTGGCCAGGGTCCAAAAGGACTTGCCTCTTTTCCAGCTGCCTGCTGGAAAAGAGGCAAGCTTGGCCCCTATGCGGTGCACATACTACTAATAAAAAGACGCCACGACGACGTTACCTTTTATATAATTATGTACGAATACATTACCTACATCAATACATAAACGAGCAAGAAATGATAATACACGTACATAATCTAATTTAATCTAATTCAATCTAATTTGTAATAAATAAATACACATAATGACGCATTTAGTGGAGCACTGGTAAACACCCCAAAATATTGCATTTTTTTTTAATACTGGTTGGTTATACCAGTTTAATATTTTAGATTTAATTTGAAATTAAAATTGTCATTGGGTGACATTTATTTACTTTATTTGTTTTAATTTTCTACTAATACGGGTTTGTCAAGTTACTTTGCGTTCTCTGTACATATAATAAACTTTAATAGAAAAAGTTTTTTATTTACTAAACTTTGATTTAACCAATGTTAAATTGTTACAATTTTCAGATTTTCAGCGATATCTTCTTTGTCATAAAATCTAAAAAAATGCTTATGTTCAATTTCAATTTCTTTTGTGTATATAAATGTTGAGTACCGCTGTACTAAGTCGATGCTAAAGATATTACTTTAATTAGTACTTTATGCCTAATTCAAATTTATGCAACGTTACTATTTTATCCGCTCACGCGATGCGCTCATCCTACCGCAAAATGGCGGCTATTTGGTTTCGCAAATTAGAAAAGGATTCAGTTTAAATACAAGTTTTTATAAATAAAAATTATTATTCTGCATTGCTAAATAAATACCCTCCGTACTACAACAAAAACATCTCAAATAAAATGCAGTAAAACACCGCAAATCCTGCACTTAAAAAGCACTAATGAAATATGATAATATTCCGTTTGAGTGGTTCTAACGTTTACCATGAAATTACTCCTTAAAGTATACTTTATAAACATTTACATTCAGGGTAAACTTAAAAAACGCTACTTACGGTATGTTTTCAATAAATAAACACCGAAGTCACCAGACCAAACAATAACACACACGATTGTCGTGACGTATTTTTGAAGTCGTTTATTTTTTTTAAATGACAGACCCAGGCATTAAAAACTTTATGGTTTGCTAGAGTAGTTACCGAAACAGCAATTAATATTAGCTATTTTACCTGTTATAACTTCGATATCCGATAAATCGGTATAAAATCACCGGCACCTCTAGGTGTGGTATGCGTCTACGGCTGCATGTATCGCGTGAGCGGATAAATATATATTTTTTGTTTCCGTTAAATGTGCCGCTGTGTATACTATACAAGTCTTTAAATACTCGTTTTAATATTAATGGCCTCTGAAGTCAGGGGTTCCTCAGATATAAGAAGTATGTCGACTTAATCTTAATATGAATACATATACATACATACCGTTTTAATTAATAAATCATTGAATGACGGGGTATTTCCAGGAGCGTTGAAGAAGTCGATTGTGGTGCCTGTCTACAAGAGTGGGAATAGAGATTGCATTACAAACTATAGACCGATTTCTCTATTGACAGCTACATCTAAGGTCTTTGAAAAAATAATGAACAAAAGAATTAACAACTTTTTAGAGGCAAAAAACTTACTTTCTGAATCCCAGTTCGGTTTTAGGGCAGGCAGATCGGCTGAGGATGCAATACATAGCTTCACAGACTTTGTAATTCAAAAAATAGATAATAAAAAAAAATGTATAACAATATTCTTAGATTTGGCAAAGGCGTTCGACACTGTTTCTTTTCCCATTCTCATCGATAAACTTGAGGCGCTGGGTATAAGAGGAACCCAACTTTCTCTTATACGCAGCTACCTCGAAGATAGAACTCAGAGAGTAAAAATTGATTCAGTGCTTAGTCAGGATGCAAACGTCTATTACGGAGTGCCTCAAGGTAGCACTGTCGGTCCTACCCTTTTTCTCTGTTACATTAATGAACTGTGTCAAATGAAACTTAGAAACTGCAAAATTATTTCATATGCAGATGACACCACATTGACATTCTACCATGATACTTGAGAGGGCGTCTTTGACTGTGCGCAGGAAGGGTTTAATATAGTAAGAAATTGGCTTGCAGCTAACTATTTAACTCTAAACACCGAGAAAACTAAGTACATTGCATTTTGTGTCGGTGGTCAACAATCCTTAACTTTCAGCTATAACATTCGGGCACATTCTTGCTCTAATTGGAGCTCCACCATTTGTACCTGCGCGTTCATTGAAAAAACCCTAAATATTAAATACTTAGGTATCACTATTGATTACCTCCTCTCCTTCAAAGAACACATCACAAGCCTCACTCAAAGAGTCCGTAAACTCATATACATCTTTAAAAAACTAAGACATGTGTTGGATTTTAAATTGTTTAAATCTGTTTATCTATCGCTATGTCAATCGATCCTATCGTATGGTATTTCCTCATGGGGAGGTGCGGCAAAAACCCATATGTTGCAATTGGAGAGAGTACAAAGGCTAATCCTAAAAGTTAGCCTTTCTAAACCACGTCTATACTACACGATTAGCTTATACCGCGACACAAAGTTACTCTCGGTCAGACAAATATATGTTCTTGCCACGGTGCTAAGACAACATGGGAAGATCATATTTAATGCTCATCATCCAAACGCACATAGGAGGAGGCATTATATGGTATGCGACCCAAAACTATTTAAGACATCCTTTGCACATAGATTCTTTTGCCATCAGGGACCTAGACTGTACAACCTTTTAAACAAAAGTCTTAATATATACAGTATGGTAAAATATAAATGTAAAGATACAGTTGTTACTTGGTTAGTTACTAAAACTTACGACGAAACTGAAAAACTTTTAACCATGTCGTAACAAGCGATAAAGGCCTCAAGTACGCACATCCATTCATCCCACGCATTTACTCACACACATGCACACTTACACACCACATACACACCCACACTAAATACATACAACACACACACTCACATGCACTCCTCACACACACACATACATAAACGCAAACAAATACACACACGCAACCACACTCTATTAGATTATATTTTCTTCTATATTCTATAAATTTGTTAAACTAATCCCTTACCATGTATATTGGAAATTTTAGGTACAGAATTGTTCAACCAAGAGGTGGAGACCAGGAGGCCTAAGATACAGGTCTTACCTAGTTTAGGCTCCTGTCTCTCACAATGTTTAATATGTACGCTCTGTTCCATTACTTTAAATTTATTGTGGGAGAAAATAAACAAATTATTATTATTATTATTATTATATATGTTATTACTTTCTGTTAAGTAATTCTTGCAGGTCTAGATATTTAAAAAACGCAATGAATAATTATTAAAAACGTTTTAATTTTTAATTTTGTATAGTTGTTCTCTTGTTGTGACTTTTTCGAAAGAATATTAACGCGTTTCGTGACATTTCTCACAATTAAATCATTTTTTTTGGAAAGTAACCAATGAAAAAAATCATTAATATTGTTATAAAGTATCTTAATGTTCAAATTAACAATGAAATTCTCTAAAATGTTAATTATGTTATTTATGATTCTCTTTACAGTCGCTTTACCTGCCACAATTTCGAAGTTCGCATTTAACTTTCTTGTTTGTTATGTTTTCGGAATGGTTTGTATACATAATAATCTTAGCTAACTTTGATACGAAAACCTAAATTTACAATCAGCGTAAACTGGAATTCTTTAATTAATCCGGTAGTCGTAGTAGTTCGAAGCGGTATATTCGTATTGGCAATGTTACTACATTTACTTACCGATATGGTTCCTTTGAACCGGGGGTCCATTCTGCGCAAACCGTCCATGAAATCGCGCACAATCTTGCGCGTGTGGTCGACGATCCGGAACCCCGTTATATTGACTGCACCGTACTCGGTTACTTCGTTCTCCCAGTGATCGTCCATAACCTGTTAATGGGAATACCTGAAGTTTTTACTGTGAGTACATCCCCGGTGAGTGGGAAACGAAGCAACTTCGGGCTATCTCAGAGTTTTTGCTCAAGTAATTTCATGTCAAGAGCTAACTACTCATATTGATATGAAAACAAACTTTGAATATTTGTGTGTATAAAACAATGGAACATGTAAACAAGTCGTAACGGCCATATTGAAAATATTCAAAGTTGTATTTATGAGCATTACAAGCCTAATCGAAAACATGTTTTGAATTTGCACCCTGTCACAGTTTTGGAACATTGTCGGTAAACAAGTGCATTGTAGACTAAAAAGTTTACTTTATCACTGCCCACATTGAATGAACTAGTTGTATAAGTACTATTTTTGGAGGACAACATTTTCGAATTGTTAAAAAAAAAAGAATCATTGTTTTCTGACTACAAAGTAGATAGAAGCAATACTCACCAATCCACTGAGCATGTAGTGGTACGTCCTGCGGCCTAATTGCACTTTTCGGACGTGCTCCACCAGAATATTTTTTGCATTTTTTGCGTTGCAATCTAGTACGATACGTTTGTTGCCCCATCGGTCGTGTTGTTCTAAGGCCAATAGGAAGTCGATGGCGTCAGACGCGTTATTAACTCGTTTTACTATTGAAATCTGGAATGCTGTGCGACCTGGCTGCATAGATTGATAAAGTTGTTGTAGACGCAGCAATCCTGACAGGACAAATAGCATGACTTTTACATTATTCATAAATTAGTGTTATTTTATCAGTGATCGGAATAGAGTGTCCCAAATGAATAGATAAATGTCCACGTATATCTACAAGTAGTGACATGGAGTATTTAAAACCACCAAATATTAATTAATTACTTTTATCAAATTCATAACGAAATTATTATGTATGTATACATAATAATCCACAAATTTCATTAAAATAAAATAATATCCGCATTAGTTAAAATATGCTTTTTACATGTAGCTCATTAAAATGTTTACTTTTTGAATTACTTTAAATTCAACTTCAGCTTCCTAAGTGTTATTATAAGTGAGTAAGTTTTATCTGATGATGTAGTAAAACTACACACATCAAGTGTTTTTTTTTATATAATATCAAGCGACGGGACGAACAAGTCGTGCGCCTGATGGTAAACTGCACGCCTGTCCATAACAGTTGCAGTGCCACTCAGAGCTTTAAATCGCAAAGATTTGAGGGGCAGTGTAAATGCGCCGGTCACACAGAGATATAAGTTGACTATCCACACACATCAGGGCCGTGCCCGGGACGTGGCCGTGGCGTGCTGATTTGTATGAACTGCGGGCCCGTCCCAGCCCCGGCCCGGACGCGGACATGTGTGAACGAGTTCATACAAAATTCTTTTGAGCCCCTGATGGAGCACGGCCCGTCCACGTCTCGGGCACGGCCCGGATATGTGTGGATAGACCATTACTCTTCAAAATCGGAATATAGTAATGCTGACATTACTGCTTGGCGGCAGAAATAAGTAAGGTGGTAGCACTTCCTTGGACAAACTCTTTTGACAAGGACCTCTAATGCTTCTAAATACTAAAAAAGTGTCTAGAGTCCAAGGTACATTTTTTATATTTTTATTACACTATTAAAATTATAAAAATATGACTATGAATTTATTCAATTATTTATTTTTTCAATTATGAAATTGACCGAAGAACCATTGGTGTTAAAAAGTAATTAATTAACATTTGGTGGTTTTAACCACCACCCCTCTATGTTACTCCTTGTATCTATACGTAGATATTTATCTACTCATTTGGAACACCCTATTACGAACACTGGTTATTATAATGTACATAAGGTCTAGTAAATAGTTCAACTATTACTGGTTTGTTGGAAAGAGTTAAAGTGCTATTAGTAAGTTCGCACACCAAAGAAGTTTGAGAGCGCTTCAACCCATCTTTTATTGTGGTGGCAATATGTCTAAGGAGTTATAGCTTTCCAAGTCATATCTTCTCTAGACAAGATTTTGGCGGCTATCACGATGAAAAATTTGAAGATCTGTTTTATAGTTGTCTATCGCGAAAACCAATATTTTCTAAAGTCTAACTTTCGTAATCATTCTAGTTTAACAGAAACTGGGGAGTAGTTTTTTTTTATTTGCAGAAAAAGTCCTTAATATCTTAAAACGCTACTTTCATATTACTCTTATATATAAATTGTTATGGCAAGCTCAGTTAAATATGGTTAAGGAGTCGGGTGACTGGCATATTTTTATAAGTGGAGAAACACGCGCAGGAAGGCCATCGGAGCCAGTCGCTACGTACTCTTATTGGCTGGACGTTACACGGATTCGCTTACAGTAGGACTAAAGCGGTAGAGTTTGTTACCCATCTTAACGAACTGGAGTATGACTCCGTTGAAGCACTTATGCGTGAACAGTATAAGCTGGTCGCAATAGGTATAGCTAAAATACGGCCTAAAAACAATTTAGATGATCAACGCGCTTTAGACATAATGGATTCAACGGCCCGTCGCATTCCCTCAGGTCGTTTTGAAGTTGGCCTACCGTGGCGCTATACGCGCCGATTTATTTCGCCGTTCCCGACAGTTACGCACAGGCTTTATCCCGGTTTATGTCATTGGAAAAGCCGATGGCGAAGGACGAGGCCTTCGCAATAGCAGCGTATCGTAATTTTAACACAGGTATTTTAAACAAAAGGGTACGCTGAAGAATGTCCGCTGTCCACCTACCACTCTAAGGCTAAAGTTGACAGTGAAACGTCTCCTAATATTCGACGGTACTTACCTTATTTTGGTGAGACTTAACTATCGTCTGTTGGTGCTGGGCATTCTATTTTGTTTCGGTGAAGGTAAAATTGCTGTCTCTGGGGTTGTTAGAGAAATGTTCCCACAAATAAAAATTAGAGAATGCGATCGTGACGCACAAGGTTTTTTATTGCAAGATGGTGACAGCCTCGCCGCAACTACCAAAGAGCCAACCGCGAGCTCGCGCGCGGGCATTAAAGAGTACAGGATGGCGTCAATGATTTTCGGCGCCGTTTCCAGCCTGTTCATGGCATTATATATAAAAATTAAAAACGCTTTAGTGTAGAAAGATTCGATTTATGAGACCGCACTAGACACAACAGACAATCATTATATGGACGATTATATAACAAGTCTTAGCGATATCAGTTGGCATGAAAGTTGGCGTTGAATGTATATATGGTGCATCAAGCATGCTGTTTCGAGATGAGGTCTTGGTTGGCAAATGATGCGTGCGCACTTAGGTCCACTTTATACCTAACACGTTGACATCGTTGGGTAATTTGATTTCGGCGCTGGGATTTGCCCTAAATTCGTTAAGTATACTAAATTATACGTTATTATAGGTATAAAGTGGAATCCTGCACACGATACGTAAGGGTTCCGTACGGGTCGACAATTCGTTCGATAAACTACGACAAAACGAATTGTTTTGTCTCGTGTTATGAAGGTTTACTATCCACTTGGTTTAATCACTCCCGCTGTAATTAAAGGTCGCATCCTTATTCAAAACTTATGGCGTAGTGGTCTGGGCTGGGACGACGAACTACCACCTCACTATGCCAACGCATAGCAACATTGGGCGGAAGCGATTATGTCACTCAGTAATTTGCGAATTCCTCGTTGGTACATACAGTCAGATCTGCAGCTCGCGGACGTGCAGTTCCACGTAATTGCAGATTCTAGTGAATTAGCATACGCCCGTGTCGCATATTGGCGTATAGTATTTTGTACTACATTTATTAAGCTTTGCCTTATAGGGAGCAAAGCTCGTGTAACCCCATTAAAGCTGTGTACTATTCCCCATCTTGAACTGCAGGCTGCACTCATAGCCGCACGATTCGCAAAAACTGTCACGGACAGCCATCAATTGAAACCATCATCAACAGTTTTTTCGTCGGATTCCATTACTGGCTTGAAATGGTTACGTGGTGACTCTAGGCGGTACAAATCGAACGGTGTCTTTTCAGATGAGGTCCTCCTTCCACAACCTCCAGTACCGGACCCGAATCGTTTTAGTACATGGTCACGTTTACTAAGGGCCACAGCTCGCGCTGATTTTTAGATCGTTTCTTGGCTTGCCCTTAACTCTAAATTCAAAATTATTTTGTATTCAAAATGATTTTACGCAATCTTCTGCCATGGACTTCTCACTGGCAGAGTCGTTACTTCTTTTGAAGTCGCAGACTGACAGCTTTGGAGTCGAAATGGCCCACATTCATGAGTCCAAGCCCATTTCAAAAACAAGTCGTCTCTCATCATTTTCGCCTAGGCTTCAGGTGATCTCCTGGATTTGGATTCCAGAATTAAGGTACTGCCCAATGAAGATGAACACACGAACACCCGTATACTCCTCGACAATCGCCAACGTATCGTGTGCCTGTTAATCGCCAATCTCCATAACAAGGCTGGTCATCGCTTTCACGAATACCTACTACTCAACGATTTAAGACAGCGGTTCTGGGTGCTACGAGATCGCAGAGCTGTCAGAGCCGTGGCGGCAGAATGTTTTGAATGCAAACGCCGTAAAAGCTCCCCACGATGTCCACCATTAGGCGACCTTTCTCCGGAGAGACTTCTTTATCATACAAGACCATTTAACAACGTGGCATTGATTACTTCGGACCTGTGCTTGTATCGATCGGCCGACGCCGTGAAAAAAGGTGGGTAGCTGTTTTCTCCTGTTTAGTCACTCGCGCCCTTCATCTAGAGATAGTAACCACTCTATCAACTGACTCCACCATAATGACCCTAAGAAGACTGATTACGAGACGAGGCTCCCCGAGTAAAATTCTATCTGATAACGGCACAGTGTCGCGAGACGAGAATTAATTGCACCTTCTGGACTACGTATTGAAAACTACTCTGCCTTTAACAAAACACAATGACATGCGTACTCCCGGCCGCTCCTTTCATGCCTGGCGAATTGGACGACAGTGAAGCGAAGGTCGTTATGGAAACAGCCTACTTTCATCAGGATACCGTCCAGCCCATCTGCGAAAAGCACTCCATCGCTGTCTGTATCAGGTGATATTATTGTAATTGCCTACTTGCCGACCACTTACCGACCAGCCATTTCCATTAATTAACCGTGATCTGCATCAGGGCCCGGGATGTAGGCAACTGGCTGGTGCAGTGGCTCGCTAACAGCGACGAATAATTTAAACCTTTGTCAGTCAATATCAGCGGGCCGCCAGTGCTTTGTTTTTTATCAATTTGTGAATTATATTTTAATATATTACTTTAGCACTTACCTGATATTATAATTGTTCGCTCGCTCGTTAACAGTGTTCTTATCACATGTATGTATAAGTCAAACTTTAACCTTATTAAACTTCAAACTTTAACACTTGTTAAAATTTACGTATAACTGAATTAAAAGCTTTTAACTGCAGCTGCCAAGAGCAGAGTGTGCAAATATGTATTACAAAGGTTATGGACAGGATAACAAATTTCAAAATCCGTACAATCTGAACTGTACCTTCAAAGATTTTTAACCGACTTCAAAAAAGGAGGAGGTTCTCAATTTAAGTGTATTTTATATGTATGTTACGTTACGTTACGTGATTTCTTTTTATTACGCAGGAAATACCTCAGAAGTAATTCCATTTAAATTTTAAGAAAATATTCCATCTCTAGAGTGGTTTATTAGGGGATGAATCCGGTTTATTGGATTTCACTCACTTTCCGTTAATCGATTTTAAGAAAACTGACAAATAGATGTAATTCCACAAACTTCTGAGGTCAGTTTTCTTTTACAAATGTTTGCAATTTTAAAGTATTTATATTTCAGTTTTTCGAAATGATGATAACATCCACATCTTTCGAAACATTTATATACCCGTTTACTTTCCAGTTTCACTAAACCCATTCGCAACCACACGAATTTTATCGAATTAAACGCCCCATATAAAACAAGCGAAACGAAAAAGGGGCAGAGCGTGCTTCGAAGAAGCAAAAAATAACTTTTTACTTTGCATGAAAGGCCAAAGTGCAAAGGTATATGTATATACATATATAATAATATAAAAAATAATTTTTGTAGGCAAGGCAGTAAGGCGGATCATTCTACGAAGCCTTAGCTTTGGTCGACACCAAAAAAGGATATTGACATATTCAGTAACACGGAATCATTCGATATCGCTTCGATAATCGTCTCCAAATAGTAACCAGCGAATGCTAGAAATTTTGGACGATTCCAAAGCTCTGTAGTTCGAATTCCGCAGCTTCTTTTTATTAAAAAGTAACGCATTTACTTTTTAATAAAAATTTTTTTTCATTTGATCTCCTTCTCCCATGATGGAAACTAAGGGTGAGGTCGACGATGGAGCACACACACCTAAATAATGGGTGCGATTCGTAAGATATAACAATAAATGACATATTTTTGGATGATTTAACGCTCTACGGATATAATTAATTTACGGTATATAGACATTTGACATATTCTTATATGATATTAATGTCATTGGGTATAATAGATGATTGATATAACAACTTTCAACCTGATATACCGATGGCAGGATGTACATTTCATATAAACATTTCAGATATAATATCTGTTCAATTCACTGAGCTTAATGTATTATAAATATAATCACAGTGTTTACATACACAAAAATAATCATTTATAACTGATTCTTCCCCGTGTTATGTTAGAACTGCGGCTGTAACGGTGCGCGAGTCGAGCGACGAGCGAAGCGAGCGTGAAGCGGCCGCGGCCGACGAAGGACCAATACTAAATTTCGATGCGAAACCAGTACGTACCTCCATGAGAAATCCTATTTTTGGCATGAAAACGTTATTTTTGATAGACATGAGTTCATGTGTATTGTTTTTTGATTTGCAATTTTAAACATTTTTCATTATTTTATTTATTAATGCAGTTACTTAGGCGCTTCAACTTTTTGGAAAACGGAATAATGTGTTATATTATTTAATACATTACACTGGTAATACTTATGTCATTACGTCACCTAATCATTATACCTAATGTTTGTTATACTGAAGGTTTATAATACACATTGAAATTATGCCGTTTGTTGTTATACCTCTTATTGATTATATTCAAAGAGTGATTATATCCTTACAAATTATATCAAACGTTGTTATACCAAGTGATAATAGATAATTTGTTGTTAATTTTCCATTATACACCTCTTAATAATGACTATTCACTCTCACCTTGAAAAAGCAGAAGTTATACCGTCCTTACTATTGGCCGGTGATAGAATCATCCTTTATATGACTATAACTTACATGTTTAGTTATAAGTACTGTAAGTGTAAGATGTACAAAATAAATAAATCAATCTATTATTATTCGTTTGACTGAGATAAATCTCTTGTGAAATGTTGTGCCCACTCTCGCAAAATTTTTTTAATTATTACAATCATTTTAAAACTTTAGGCTATTTGGTTCTGTGCACCCGAAAAGGTTCTTTTGCAAATGATTTAAGGCATTTCAACTAATGCCGGATGCAGTGAGTACCTTATATACACAAGATAACTATCTATTGAAACGGATAAAAATGTATACACTCTTTTGAATTCGACCATTTACGTTGAACTAAACTCACCTCTTACCTACAATATTACTCGTAAGTGAATATAGGGCGTCCCACGGCTGTGCCACACGGAGGGAAAGTACCTTAAATGCCGTAGATAGAAAATATTTTACTGAAAGAAGACTTCATTTTGAATCTAAAAACAATTTGAACTGTGTTCAAAGATTTTTGAATAACCGCCTATCTGAACCGGGAATCGAACCCGCCAAATGTAAAAAAAAAACACCTGTGATTTTACTATACTGATCGCACGGCTCAACCATAAGGATTGTTTTTTATTTTAAATACCATAGCATCTTAAATAAAAGGAAGACCATGAAATTTAACATTTAATTTGAAATTTTGATCAGGAAAATGAATAGGTCCTTAGGCTTTTCTCTGATTTAGCCGCGCTCATAGCCACTGGCATTATCATTTCAAAGTATTACTAATGAGAACAAACTTGAGAAATAGATATCATTTCCCTATTATAAGTGCATGATAAAATAATAATAAGATAGTACGTAAGTTGTAGTACCCAGTTGTAAGTATGTTTGTGTGTTCACAATCACAATGCTGCTGATGTAGAAAAAAAATATTTGAAAATTATAAATTTCATGGTCTTCCTTTTATTTAAGATGCTATGTTATTTAGAAGAAAATAATTGTTATAGTTCAGGCTTTCGGTATACTAAAATTACAGGTGTTTTTTTTTTCACATTTAACGCGTTCGATTGCCGGTTCAGGTAGACGATTATTTAAAAATCTTTGAATGCAGTTCGAATTATTTTTAAAATCAAAATAACGTCTTCTTTCAATAAAATTTTGTATCTACGGTATTTAAGGTGCTTTCTTTTTGTATGGCATAGCAGTGGGACGGACACTCTGTATAGATATGTTAGGATCAAATAATAAGTAGCTCATAGAGCGGACGCGTTGTGGACGTTTTTTCACTCAATGAGCGTTCTCAGACTTTGAGCCTATTCTGTCTTTACTTAAATAAATAACGAAAGTTGTTTAAATTTTTAAATAATAGTAGCTTTGAATCATAATTAAATCTATCAATCATAGTTAAAAACTGATACAGTAACGACTATGTAAAATTTTGACTACATTAAGTTAACAAAACATAAATCGAAAATTGTAGGTCTTCAATACGCGCAAGTAGACGCAAACAAATTTAAAAGCTTATAATTAGTGATACAGGACCAATAACGACCTAGAAATTTATTTAAAGGAGTTACTACAGCAGAATCTTAGTAGCAGTAGAGAGCTCCTTGTGAACGAGTTTGTCCAGGGAAGTACTGCCACCTCACGTATTTCTGTCGCCAAGCAGTAATGTCAGCGTTACTGTTGGCGTCAGCATTAACTGCCTCCGTGGCCGAACAGTTACCATGCCGAACTGCCACACAAAGGTCCCAAGTTCGATTTGCGGGGCAGGGAGGAATATTTGTATTTGGGAGTAATTTGTGGTTGTCTATGTGTGTGTCCATGGCACCCGCGACACAGGATTTCCCTAGTGCGGGGCTATGTTGAGTGTGTGCATGTGCGTTACTGTGTTCCGGTTTTGAAGGGTAAGGGTGCTGGTGAAATTACAGGCACATGGGACTTGTCAACTTTTGTCTCTGGGTGACTGGCGCAGTGGCAGTGCCCCTCAGATCTTTGCGATTTAAAGCTCTGAGCGGCACTGCAACTGTTGTAGACAGGTGTGTACTTACCATTAGGCGCACGACTTGTTCGTTCCGTCACTTGATATTATAAAAAAGAGGCTTGAGCTGGTAGCAATAAGAACGAAAAAGATGTTGCGCATTTCGTTTCCATTGGGACCGCCGACGTGAAACGTACGTCTTTTTCACTAAATTTATAGATAAAGCTTTTTACTGACGATGCTTAATGCGATTTCCTGATTATATGTATGCTGACTCCCATTGTAAGACAGTGGTTATATTATACATGAAATTAAAAAACAATGACCTCTTATACTATATATGGTTACATTTAAACTTACACGCCACAGTCATTTACAGCACATTAAATTTAAATTAGTCTTAAATTCCTACTAAAAGCATCATTAATAAAGTCCAAGTCACCTAATTGTGATCTATTGATTTTATGTTTTAGAGTAATTTTACTCCAAAACTAGTTCTTAAGGTTTTATATAAAATAATATGTACAATGTTTAATCTATATGTAGTCTAATAGAGACTTGCTACTTAAGTGTTAGCTTAGTCCTTTTATAGATATATTACATAGAAATGCCCCTATAGTCTCAGATTTTCAGTTAATCGAATTAATTTGTGTATAATAGTAACTCTTATGTTTAAGAAGGTTTTGTGGCTAGATCATATTGGAGGATGGTTCAACAATAATGAACAGAAGAGACAAGAAGTCACGAAGTTTAAAAAATAATCGTGTATTGTGTGAATAGTTTAAAAAGTATACATGCAAATGCAAACCTACAAAGAGTTACAAACCTTTACAAACCACTGCGAATGTCCTAATAATTGTGCCGAGACAAATAGAATACTAAGACTATCGATACTCTATTCCTTGATCACCTTAAAGTACATATTATTCTATTCGCATTCTAATTAAATTGTTCTGCTTACTAATTACGCTATTGATATTCTAAAGTTGTTCTGTGCAATTTCTTTTGCTCTTAAGACAATCCTAAAATGAGTTATTGAATTTTTTTGTTTGTTTTGTTCAAAGTGGCGATTATTTAATTGAATTTTGAAATTAGCTCAACTTAGACATCACACTAAAAGCGTGACTAATTATCACAATGGATTATTTTCATAAAAGCCACAAGTTTTTTGAAGGTAACCTCAAACAGGGGCAAAATTCTCCTAAATTTCATATAAATTAGCTGCTTTATAGGAAGCTCATGAATTTTTGGTAGTTTTTATGTATAGGTATATGGGGAATACGCCATATAGTTTACCGGCAAGTAATTCCTGCAATTTACACGTGATTGATTTATTGACACCATGATTTATTTTATAAGTTTCACCATTTTTTACATCTTTGGCGTTTAAATAGTTAAACTGGCATGGCTTTAGATAATGTGACTATAAAGTGAGTTCACGAGAGCCTGAATTGGCATTATTAAAATAATCTACAAGTTATCTAATACATTAAAATGTGTACTACAAAATATCTCAACGTGTTTTACAGACAATTTTGAGAAAATGACAAGAACAAATATACTTCACACTAAAAACCCCCGGCCTTTATATTAAAGGTTATCTGTACAGTTGAAATTATACAAATATCTTGAGGGACAACTTACACTTAAGCTAGATCGTCAAATATAAATCTGTTAGATATCTACAACACCGTCATTAGACTAAAGTGTGCTAATTTTCACGCTTTTTTCCCAATTTTTCTTTTTATCATTTTACGTAATATTACTTCGATTTGCCTTTTATTTATTGTATTTTGTTTTAATGAGGATTATTCACGGTCTACTTAGGCACTATTATTTTATTACCTTGGTTTAGTAACAATAGAGCTCCTTGTGAAAGAGTTCGTCCAGGAAAGTACAGTCACCTTACTTATTTCTGCCGCCAAGCAGTAATGTGAGCATTTAAGCGTTCTCGTTTTGAGTTATTACTTTCTGGTTTCGAGGAGGTGAGTTTAAGGGTGTTGGTGAAATTACGTGCACATAGGAGTTGTCAACTTGTGTCTCAGGGTAACGGGCGCAGAGGCAGTTCTTCTCAGAAACTTCGACTTAAAACTCTGAGTGCAACTGATACACAAGCGCGTCGCGTACCACCAGACGCAAAAAAATATTAATATAAGACAATTTCGTTGAAAATTAAGTTTATATTACGTCACACACTTGTATAGTAATGCTGCTTCATATTATCTGAACATTGATTTCTATCTTGAAGCCAAATCAGGTAGTAAGTCAATGGCTATAGGCTACGCATTGATACGCGTTCTGCGTACGACCCGCGCCGGCAGCACGCAGGCAGAAATCCAAAACAGTTTTGCTGTTAAGAGAGAAATGTGCGGCCAGAGATACGGCGAAAGTTTTGTCCGCACCCGGACTATTCTCACCATGTGTCGCATTTGAACTCGCGACCCTTGAGGTTTTCCACTGTCGTCACCCGACTAATGGCTTGTGACGTCAGCTGCGACAACCACCGCCACCGTTTACGCCTAAACATCAATTATTATTTAGCGTCTTTAGTTTTGTGGTTACCTAATTTTCCGTCATTTTCGTTTATTAATCAAACGTTTGGAGAATTCACATTCTCAATTTATATTACAAATAAGGAGAAACTGTGATTACCTACAAAATTTAGCCGTTCTAAAGACATAAAACTTCGAAATTGCAAGTCGTCGAAAGGCGAGAATTAAAAGCTTTTGATTATCGTACTGCCAGCAGCTTTGTGGCTTTGTTAACCCCTCCGCGAAAATTGTTACGAAGCGCTCCAATCGTCCAAATGCGGCGATTATGAGTAATGTTAGTAAAAGTTCTTAGCTCTGACGTCAACTTTGTCACTCAGGTATTATTAACGATAATAACGAAAACTTCCCCGAAAATACTCGTTTTGTTATCAAATGTATTGAAAATTCTTACTAAATCTTTCCATTATACCTGCTCAGTTTGGTGCCCTACTAATTGAATCTGGCAATCTACCTTGTGTATAAACAATACAAATATTAAGCAAGTGGTAACGACACACTGTATCAGTAAATAAAATCGAATACCTAGTTATATTTTAGAGGTGTAAAATATAACTAGGTATTATTATTATTATTATTATTATCTCAGCAATGATCCTTTTTCCTGTACTATCCTTTTGAAGTCTATGTACCATCATCTTTACTTATTGGTTACAAATTGTATTAGAAAGATGCGGCCTAGTGTGTTAGCGAAATTGATTTCACGAGAAACATTTTATCCTGGCACAACTAGAAAATACAATTTATTATGGTTTCCCATGCACTCTTTTTATTGGTTATTATTGAGTAAAGCCCGTTCATTGTTTACCTTTATTTATCTAGCAATAGTCCAATTTGCAAAAGTATTGGAAAGTCAAGAAACAGATGAGACTGTAAATTACAAACAAAATATATCAAACATTATTTCAAACGTAACGATGAAAACACGAATACGACTGCTTCTGTGAATTAGAGTCAGTTTCGCGAGTAACACAAATTATATTTTGTGAAGTGGTAATAAAACTTTTAATGATTATAGATTGAAACATAGGTACGCACAGAGTCAGATGAAAAAAGAATTCCAAACAATATTTAAACGCATATCAAACACTAAAATACTTATAAAATAAGTTAGGGTGTTTATTATTATAAACATAATACCAAGAAGGTTTAACAGTAAGTAATTTAATATGACAATTGTTAGATATATTATATAAAATATGGTAAACAAATCGAGTTCTTAGGTTTTAGGTTTGTTACACATAGGAAATGAAACTTTTTTTTCGGATTTCAATCGCGTATATTTGTTTTTTCAAACAATCCTATGTTTCGCGCCCTTTATAGGTCCCATGGTCATGAATTAACAATTGCATAGCTAAACCTACATAGAAGAAGGAATAATATTACACTGTGAAAATATTCTTCCGTGTAAAAGACGCCAACTTTTTTTAAATATAATATCGTCTGTGGAGCACTTGTTTATTAGATAATACTTTTTTGGTCTAAGAAGATGTTTGTTTTAGAACCTTTTTTTGTTATTTTATTATTATTATGACCCTGTACTGTCCCACAGAAGGGTAAAAGTTTCCTTACTCTCTGTTACTTTTACTCTTTAGTCATAATAAAATCAAACCTTTAATAGAATGTTCAATTTCAATACCGCGCACCTATTAACAGTATAGTAGTTTTTCTATTTTTTGTTACTACAAAACCGCGTTAGGGACTTTATCCGGAATCTAAACAAGTTATGGGTAAACTTACGTTATTTTTCTACAAAGAGAATCGCAAAAAAGTAGCTACAGTGTTCAGTCGGTAAATTATAGTTCAATGGCTAAGATGTTAAGTTTTTTATTCACCCTGTAAAATCGTGAAAACGCTGCACTGTTACGCGGTATTTGCAAAGTGCACTTTAACGGTTTTGCATGCGCAACGACGACATATTTGTCCGTTTGTTATGTACAGAACTTAATCACACTTGGTGGTGGAATTAAGTTTGCGAGTATATACAAATTTGTTCGATTAATGTGATCGGCATCGGTCGGCACAATATAAATGTTTAAAAATGCCTCGCGCTCGCGGACTAACTTTGTCCCCCACGGTTCAAACTGAAGCATAGTGTCTCAGTCATAGGTTGTCCCGCATGACCTTACCGGAAAAATCCAATTTTCTTGGCGTTCAACCTGCTTAAGACGCTCAGATTTGCGTTGTTACTTTCAAATTAACGCGTGTGTGTGTAACTGTAAATAAATACCATAAATATGTTGAACGGTTCCTTTAGTCCACTGTAACAGTACAGTACTCAAGACAAGACAATACTCCTTGTAGCGTAACCAGCGTAGCAAATAGTCTTGCAAAACAAGGACATTTTAAATGTGATGATAATAAGGGAGTCCGTTTGCGCGTAGTACGCATTGGAATTCAATTTATTTAATATTGCGATGGAGAGACGTGAAGTCAGCTCGAGACGCTGAAAATGAACTAGTTGGTTTATTTCCATGGAAATGAACTTCAGCTCATAGTCAGACTGTTCCACAGCGGCGACGTATACTTCGTCACATAATATACATATACTTCATACCTTTTTCCCATCAGGTTCATCATCAGGCAGAGACAACAGTCTTCCACTTGCTAAGAACCTGACACACATCTTTCGCCTCATCAACACGCATTAATGCTTTCATACACGCTCGTCGATTAAGGATACTCTTGACCTAGTCCTTCTTTAGGATGACCTCAATTAGCTCATGGTAAGTTCGCCATGGTCGGCCCATACCAACTTTCCCGCTCACACACTCGCCTTATAAATCTGTTTCGTCAATCTTCTTCCATTCATTCTCTCTACATGTTCGAACCATCTAAGCATCCCTTTCTCTATCTTTCTCACTACATCTTCTTCCACGCAGCAACGTTCTCTTACTATACTGTTTCGTAATTTATCCATCGGAGTCACTCCAGCCACACTTCTCAAAGCTCTCATTTCTACTGCATTAATTCTATTTTCGTGCTTCTCCTGCCAAAGCCAACATTCACTACCATACATAACATATTTTCATAAAGGTCCTGTTTCTGGTTTAACAGTCTTGACTTTTATATATTTGATCAGCAAGTATGTAGAAAAGCGTAGCTATAGCTCTGAAACTGAGCTTCTGTGGCTGTCACAATGGTATTTACATAGCTGCCTATATACATAGCTACATTTTTTTGCTATTTGTGTGTGTAAAAAAATTTGTTATTTACATAATGTTGCACAACTACATATTTGTAGGTTCTTCGTCACCAATTTGTAGAATTTTAATTGGAATATACTTATGATTTGAAATTTAATATTCCCTTCTTGTCTTTAAATAAAGAGAAACCAAAACAATTGTTCGTTTCCTTAATTGTAAGCAAATTTCAACTTTTCGTTGTCCTGACCACAGAAGCCAGGTTTTCGCAGGGAAATAAAGTTTTTTGATGTCTTTATGATATAACCAATTAAACAATGATATTGTTGACCCTGAAATAAAAACCGTGTGACATGGTGCAATCATCAATACAACGCACAAACTTACTATCTTACTTTAAGATAATAGTACCTATATAAAACGGTTAAACGAATATTGTAAACAGAAGGTCGAAATAGGCATATTTACTTATACTTCAAGTAATACTCATGAATGCATAATATCTCCCTCATAAATCTCGGAATAAGTGAAAATAAAACCACCAGAAGTACGACTTGTACGTCACTTCTAACTATTAAAAAAAAACTTTGAATGCAATCAACGAAACAGTCCACAAACAATTATTACCTTATTGAGTTTTAAAAACAACATTAATTTTAGTAACACAATAGAACAAATTTCAAGTATTACTTTCGCACGAATTTCTAAATAAACTGCAATTTTGAGTTAGTCCGAAACGTCTTCAAAAACAGTTACGTCCTCAGACTATTTATTCGGCTCTCCTATGTTAAGACCCTATACGCATTCAAAAGCAAAAATTAAGACGCACCTTTCATACAGCTCACATTCACACACTACATGTCCGAATCAGTACCATTCACAACACATTTAATACACACTCTCCACTTTTACATACACACCGCCAACTACACAGCATAGATTAATCTATAAACTTAATTAACCTACTCTTTAAATGTTGTTTCTTTGTTAAATTTCATTTTATTTTCTTCTTAGTCCCAAAAGAACAGTCTTATTGTACTAGTTTTGGGACTACAGAGTTTTATTTAGTTTACTTTTAAGCCATTTGTTTGTTACAACTAAGATTGATGCTTTCCCGCCGTGGTGGCAGCAGTACTATCCGCTAACACAGGTTGAATCCTTTTGTGGGGTCTGGATGTTGCCTGGCTGGTTAGCAACCAATCAATTACTTAAAACATATTACTGTAATTATTTTTATAATATTTGTAATGGCTATAAATAAAGTTATTATTATTATTATGTCCTCAGACTTATTTTTTTTTAGTAATAGGTAGTGTTGTAACCAATTAATTGCCAATTTCATCGAGTCAATTAAATTTCACTTAATAAAATATTGATTTTTTACTTTTGGTTTTGACACAGATGTTAACACGTTCCCTGTGTAACTGGAAATAAAAAATTGACCCCTGACGTTAATTTTTTTTATTTTGCAAATACGTGGGATTTGGTATTTAGTAATAAATCTATCGAAGGATAAATCGTTTCCATAAACCACCTCCCCATTTTCTCAATTTTGCCCAGGTGCCCCAAATGTGATACACGCACGTATGAGTTCTTTACTTGATGCCACATATATGGAGCATGCACGTACTTCGTCTTCTAAGTTTTTTCGTTAATGCTTCACATAGATGACTTCATGCACGTGAACGTGTTAACATTGATAATGTGATTGAAAATAAAATGATATACGTACAGTTGATACTACCTCAAGTGATGTCACACGCCAGCACATCAAACTACACACTGACGTATCTTTTTCCGTTGCAATGGAGGCGATTTTTTTTTTGGAGGCGATTTAGGTTCTCATTGTGATTATTTAAAATACTTACTTATTATTTATATTAAACTCTTTTTCTTTGCTTTCTTTTTGTTAATTGTTCTATCTAGAGCTGAAAACCAATGACCCGGAAAATAATTTAAACGGTCACAGACTTATAAAATTTGGAATCGATTTCTCGTGAGAGCCGTCTAATATGATTACCGATACGTTTAATCTACATCCCTATTTACGTCGCGATCACAAGTGTCAAAAGGTGCCTCTTATTTCGTGACGACTATAGTAATTATAGGCCTACATGGTTGTTACTATTTTGCAAATAACCCTGTATATGTATATAAAAAAATACTTTAATATGTATGTACGAAACAATTTGAACAAAAAAATACATACATAATATAACGATTATATAAATAGGGAGTACAGCCTGCGAATCCGCCTCTTGCTAACGTTTTTTCGCTTCTTCCAGTCTTTTCACACACGTCCGTTTATTTCGTTACTTGAGACAACCTTTTTTCAAGGACATCCTCAACCTATTTGAGATGTATACGTACGACGAGTCCGACCTTTACTCAAGTTTCCATTCATTCGCTCTAAACATGTACTATTATTCTACTAACGTCCATACTTTCCGTTTGCCCAAACCTTATTTTCTATCCTAACGATCATACTGTCTTTTATTTCTTTCTTTTACATCATAGACATATTTCTGATGAGACTATATTATTATCTATCGCGTCAAACCAAAACACTGCAAGTCCCAGTATAGTATATTGTGATTCAATAACAACATGAATCTTTCGGCTATTATCAAGGCAAAACAAGTTCATTCTTTTTGTAGCAATAGAGCTCCGTGTAAAAGAGTCCGTCCAGGGAAGTACTGCCGTACAAACGTACATAAAGAACTGCTGATATATGATAAAATAGGTAACTATTTTTACCGCCAAGCAGTAATGTGAGCATTACTGCATTCCAAGTGCTGGACAAATTACAGACACATGAGACTTGTCAACTTATGTCTGATGATGACAGGCGCAGTGGCAGTTTTCCTCACATTTTTTATTTTTAATTTGCAAATTGAAAACCCTGAGTGGCACTGCAACTGCTAAGCTTAACATTACTTATTTGTTCTCTCGCTTAACACCAGGCGCACGACCTGGTGTTAATGAACTTGGTATTATAAAAAAAGGTTTTCATTAGATGTAGCTTATTTTGCAAATTCAATTATAATGGCTAGATAGAATTCTTTAATATGTAATGTACAAAGTGAATGTTTCTTTTATATTATTAACTTGAAAAGTTACAAAAAAAAACAGAAATATCGTTTTTGAAGCATTTTCTCAAATGCTGTATTTGATATTACAGTGTATTTGCTTTGACACTGTAGTATATTGGAATATAAATTTGTGTATATTGTGTTGAGGCTTAAGATATTTATTCTCATAAGAATTTACAATTCACTTAAATAATAATAATAATAACGCACACACTCAACATAGACCCGCACTAGGAAAACCCTGTGTCGCGAATGCCATGGACACACACATAGACAGCCACAAATTACACACAAACTCATGAGAGAAATAAATATAGGCCACACAAATATTTCTCCCGGCCCGGGAATCGAACCTGGAACCTCTGCGCGGCAGTCCTGCATGGTAAGAGGCAGTTTGAAATTTGAAATTTGAAATGATTGATGACAACTTAATTGGACTAACTAAAACATTAATAAATATATTTTGCATACGCGAGCGTGCTGCACTTAATCAATAGTAATAACCATTGTTTACTGATCAAAAATAAATTACGCTATCATAAAATTAAAACATAGAATCACATAAATTTGATCGTGTTGTTTTTGTTTTATTAATGTGGGTAAATTCGAACTACAAAAACCCAACCAGTGCGCCGTTGAACGAACAAAGACGGTGAAACGTGTTACACAGATTATCAATAACTAGATGTGGTAGCTTTTCGAGTACAAATATATTCCATGACAGGTGTGTAAAGCGAAGTAAAGCCAGCGTTTTTGTGAAAAGCTATTTAGTTTTGTGGACAAAAGCTTTCGCCATAAACCTTAAAATTTATAGAAATTCTGATCGACTACTCTTTTTTGAAATACCTCCGACGGACAAAATACGTCCAAAACGATTTTTTATATCGTAACGATGGTACACACTGTAATGCTTGCCGTCGTGAAAGGATTTACCAATCGTATGAAACTCGCCGATTGTTGTCTACGATACGTCAGACGTACAGAATAGGAATTGTAACGTCGTCGTGCGGGGAGGTTCCTCTCGTGCACCCCGACAATTTATGCATGGATATCTACTTTGCAATAAATTATTTAATAACATAAGAAACTTGCCCATTAAAACATATAAGACTACTAGGCTACACGATTGGTTGAAGGATAAAGTTAATTACGGTGTCAGTAAGTTTTTGCGATGACTATTCATAAATAAAATTGATACCTACAGTGAACACTACGCCAACTTAATTTATGTATTTATATACTAATTATTTTCTTTTTTATTTCTTTTTTTAGCAAATGTCGTTTTTTTCGCATATTTTTCGAATTTTGTTTTTTGTTTGTTTATTTTTTTTTTCACAAAATTCGGGGAGCATAATATTAGTAAATAAATATGGTTGTTTACAAAAATAACAGAAAATGTCCAAAAAATAAAGTTGGCGTAGTGTTCATAGGAGGAATAAGGTGCCTGTTTAATACCTATAATTTAATTTACTCCCTCCTGGCAAAGCTTGCTGTATTTACTTTACTATTGTTACCTCTACCACCATGTTCCTAGCAATTAAATAGATTTAGTTTCAACAACAAGAAAACAATCTAGGCACTTAACCGACAAAGAAAATAGATAATTACAAAAGACATAAATAAATGACAATATGTTATGTTTAAATGTAAAAAAACATACAATAGGACTCTTACGCCACAGCCCTTCGAATATTCATTACATTTCCTTTCAACGTATTGAAAGATATTATTATAGGAGTCGTGAACGATGTCAACCTCGTTTGAGATAACGTTGTTGAAAGTTCTCTAGCGACATTAGTACTCGTATATCTCGATATGGTAAACGAAAACACTGCTGGGTACCGTAGAAGCTTTTTGGGTACGCCAAAACAATCTGAGGCAATATTTGGGGCGTGTCGAGTTGATTTGTAACGACGGCTTAGGTCAAAAGCTTCGGAGGCGAGCCTTCGATTTCTCCAACTTAAAATTCAGTGGACGCGCATGGGCGTGTCTGCTCTATCCATAGACTACCATTAGTTAGTTGTAAATGCCCATTTTCGAGCCTTATAGCAAGAAAAAGAGGAAATGAGTGAATGATAGCGTTCGTGAATAGAACCCATATAGATGGGTTCTATTCTATTTACTTGTGTAATTTGTGGTTGTCTACGTGACACCATGGCACCCGGGACATAGGGTTTTTTATAAATACTAAGTGACGGGATGCACAAGTCGCGCGTCTGGTGGTAAGTCTATCCATAACAGTTGAAGGTCACGCACACAGTTTTTAATCGCAAAGATCTTTGGGCCACTGCCACTGTAGCCGTTACCCTGGGACATAAGTTAACAAGTCCCAGGCACCTGTAATTTCACCAGCACCTTTACCCTCGAAACCGGAAAGCAGTAATGCTCACATTACTGCTTGGCGGTATTTCCCTGGATGTACACTTTCACAAAGACTTCTACTGCTATTCCCAGTGCGGGGTTATTAGTGATTTTATTTGAAGTGGCGATATGATCAGGGAGTTATTGAAATAATATAAAGAATACAAATTTTGCTTACAGAATACGAAGTACACTCTAGCCAGTATTTCAACACTTTCTAGTAGTATAATATTAGTTTTTTGGCCCCTTGTGAACGTTGTGTTCCACAACTATGAATTTTAATTCCATATTCGAGATCAGGTTGGCTCGAGTCACGAATAGAACTAAGTACCTATAGTTTGCTTTTGCAGTGTTTACAGTAGGGGCGCGTTCCCATTATGACGTGATGACAGATAGTCGTGCAGTTCAAAGTGTCGTGGCTTGTATTTTAAATGAAGTTGTTCACATATAGTACAATACGATTAACTGTCTTTCACGACTTTTTGATGTTACGACGACAACGGTCGTGACAATGGGAAGAGCTAGAAATACAGTCGTCAGACGATAAATAAAACATCACGGTAAAAATGTGACGACTGATAATCGCAGCTTCAAACGATTCTGTCGTGCGGAAACAAGGCTGCTGCCGCGAACCGATGAATTGTCGTCTCGATTTAGTGGGAACAGCTAGACACGACAGTCGTTAAACGATAAAATAATGGGAACAGGCTACACGGATTATTCGTCCATCGATAAATAAAATGTTCCGTCATTGGGAAAGCGCCCTAAGAAGGTTTTTGTTTAAGCACTGAGAAGTTTTGGCCAGTCCAGCTTCACTATGTTTATAAACCTCTTCCCAAATGTTACTCGAAATTACTAATTATATATCATCGGCGTAAGAGACCATCCTATATGGTTTGAGTATAAACATAATAAATGTCTTTCACAGCACAATGCCTTTCTTGTCACACTGTTCCTCGTTCAGTCTCTAAGATTAAGATTTATAAAACGAACTTTGACTTCGACCAAGCAAGTTACGCAAGAGCTTTTTGTATTCACAAAACAAAGTTTACAAGAAAGAAATGACGGAGTAAACTCAAAATTTAATTCAATTTTTTGCTTTAATTTAAATTCTTAATTAAGCTTAGTCAAAATTCGTTTTGTAAATTCGAAAAAACTAACTTATCTTAGTCGAAATCAAAGTTCGTTACAGCCTGAGGGTATCAGTATACCTACATAATTCGCAACGCTCTCATTTATATACGTAGTATTCACAATACTTTCATATTTCTTCCACAATAAAGATAAAGTTAAATTTATTATAAAAATTAAAATTTTACCTAAATGAAAAGCAGCGTCATAGCCTTTTCTCGGCGGTGACATTCGCTGAGTGGATCTTTTTACATACGCCACAGCAGCACACACGACATTTATTGAGTACACAATAGTTATGACTATTTCAAGTTCTTGCTTTGTGGTCATTTCATTACCTATTACTAAGATTTTTATTTAATTCATTTTATTTTATTTTTTTTATTCTATTTTATTTTTGTTTTAATTTAGCTTTATTTCTTTTTTAATTTTATTATTGTGTATTTTTGTGTTATGGCGTTTTGTAATAAATGGTTTCAATTCTATTCTATTCTATTAAATAACCTTTTGTTTACATATATACGCCAGATTGTCGCAAACAATGAAATTACTGTATCTTTACCATTGACTTACAATTATATGGACGTCGGGTCCGCGCTAAAAAGTGTCCGCACTTGTAAGGCGCTAAAATCGTATACAGAGCGCGACACTCCGCTTTAGTCTTCA
The DNA here is from genome assembly GCF_003589595.1 of Hyposmocoma kahamanoa. Classification (NCBI taxonomy): domain Eukaryota; kingdom Metazoa; phylum Arthropoda; class Insecta; order Lepidoptera; family Cosmopterigidae; genus Hyposmocoma; species Hyposmocoma kahamanoa. Next base: position 8,064,108 of record NW_020653200.1, read on the forward strand.
TTTGTTCGACTCATAGCGCGATACTGCGATGACATTACAATTTAAATTTCGAATAGGTTGACTTGGGACATTTTTTTCGTGGTTTTTGTATTAGACCCGTCGTCCATTTATTTGTAAGTCAATGATCTTTACATAACTTTACATAAGTTTTGTAGTCCACGTTAATCTAGGTGATACCTAAACCAAGTAAAATTGTTTGCTTGTAGCTTAGATATCCAAATAGATGATTATAGCGTAATGATTAGACAACATATTTTGTTCAGTAACAATAAATTATAATAAAACTTGAATACTTAATTTTTTTTATAACATCAAGTGAAGGGACGAGCGTGTTGTGGACCTGATGGTAAGGTATATGCCTGTCCATAACAGTTGCATACCACTAGAGCTTTAAATCGTAAAGGTCTGGGGGGCACTGCCACTATGCCCGTCACCCTGAGCCCCTAAGTTAACAAGTCTTTTACCAGCACAATTACCTCTCGCAACCGGATCTCTGTAATGTTGACGTTACTGCTTGGCGGCAAAAATGGGTAAGGTGCTGCCTGGACGAACTCTTTGACAAGGAGCTCTACTGCTATTAATTACAGCATCTTCACTATTTAATCCTTTTAACCAGAATTAACAATATTTAACAACATTATCATTAAGTATAAAGTTGATGTAAACAGTAAAGCAGCCGGTAGGCGACACGTGAAACTGAGATTAGCCCGTGATTTATTTTAAACCATAATTTTGTGAGTATATTAAAAATATAATCAACGGCACAATCCGCTTTCGCCACGGTTAACGTGTCCACTATGCTCGAGCCAAGCGGGGTGTCGCGAGCTGATGGCCCGAACCGAATGACTCTCATCCCTTGGAGTACGGGCCGGGCACTGGTGTGGGACGCTACGTGTGTGGATTGCCCCTTCCCATCTTTAGTACACCAGCCAGCTGGATCCGTAGTTGAGCAGGCGAAAAGAATGTGCTTTACATTCTTTCCGCCTGCTCACCAGGACCTCGGCTCCGACTACCTATTTACAGCCTTTGGAGTGGGAATCCTTGGCCCGTGAGGTCCCGGTACCCGTCATCTGAACAAAATTTTATTACAAAAATTAATAGATTGTCTGGGAAAGTAAGGGCCTAAGCTGCCTTGTCCAATGCATTAGCATAGCCATACAAAGAGGAAACGCTGCCAGCATCTTGGGCACCATGCCGCAGGGACACACTTTTATTCACATAAATCAATCCTAATTTTACTTTCTAGTATTTAAGCTTTTATTGTACCTTACCAATATATATTTGAACTTATTGTCTAACAAACACTTTAAAATCTAAAAATGTGAAGTTGTTCTCAATCAGACAGTTTCAACCGATCGTAAAAATATGCAAAGTATAAATATACATCAATTAGCGATGAACGGCCCACATAAATGTTAAATGAGTTAATGATTAAAAGTTGCTTCTTACTTGTTTGTCGAAGTTAGCTTACTGAAAACTTAGTTCAATTTCGTTTTCCACTCCAGCAGTAAACGCCATTAATATTCATTATTGTTTACGAGTTAGAAGTAATACAACTTCTTCGATGGTCCTAAAGCCAGGGCAGACCCTGAAGCCTCAAATTAACCACATTAACGCAAAGTAAATAATGCCACCTCATTTTATTTAACCAGTAACAATAAAAGATAAGTATGAAATCTCGTGAAGAATCGTCTTACGCATCTAACTTTCTATTATTACGTTGGTTAGTTCATATTTGTATAAACGGATTGAACAGTCGTAGATAGACATTATTAATTGACAGACGCAACGTCTACGAGGCTTAGTTACTGATAAGTTTTATTACTGGGAAATTATTAACATCACTTGTAGTACTTTGTGTACGTAGCATAATCAAAACGGAGTGCCGTTTAAGCCAGTTAAGACCGCGAGCATTTGCGTCGGTTATTTATTTTGGGGGCACGTTACGAACCACTCAAGTCGAGGTCTCTCTTCTCTGCGCAATTTACGGCACTGCATAAATATCAATTCCTCTGTTATTTGCTATAAATTCACATTCTGACGTTGTGGTTTTGCTGAGTGCGCTACTCAAAACAATATTCTTTCTTTTATTTTTTATTATGTAAATAAAACTATGCTGTGGGATGTGGGATGTCGAACGTGATAAACTTTACGTACCATTTACTGCATTTCCTATAGCCTATGCTTGTTGTCGATTGTTAGATTGTTATGCATATCGAAGTGAATGTTTGCGTTTTAATTGAACGGATACATCATATAAAGTGCGTCAGGTGATAGGGACGGAAGATGAAATCGCATGTTCGTCGACTTTACTCTCAAGTAGATCTTAAATGCATTTACTAGAATTCTCGAAGAACCGCATATATTTTCCAGTGACGTGCAACTGGATAGACGCGACGCGCGGTCTCCGCCACAACCAACGTTGAATAAATTGAATCTAAAGATATTATCATCTCGATGTGCATCCGAGTCGTATGGAATTTGATCTTCTACTCTTGAATAGGAAATGTTTTGAAACGTGGTCAAGAAAATTGTAGTTGAATTTTTCCAGATTTTGGCATGTCATGTGAAATTATTCCTATAATGACCTCATTCTACGGGGCTTTTTAAATGTTAAAACATACAAAGACACTCAAACTTACCCTTTGATGTTTGTTTTGTGTTTACCTTACAAACACAATCTCTAGACCCATCTTATCGCACGTTCATAAAGGAAAATTTCTTTACATTTGCCCTAAACCTCTGAACCCTCTTTTTCTGATTGATTTTTCCCAATATATCTCGACTACACCACGGTCTTTAGGTAGCATCATTTATCATCATTTTATCTCATGATCTAAAAGGCTAATATAACTATTAAGTCGCATAGTAAGAAACTATGTATTTATTGAAACCAAGCTAAATTTTACCCTAATGTAGTTATTGGAATTAGTGTCTGACTTTTCACGTTGTGTGTTTGTCAATTGTGATATCAATATAATATAACAACACGTACATAGTTACGTTTGTTTAGGATTACATAATGTAAAATCCGAAAAATCATCTACGTTGAAAAAAAGATTACTTTTTGTCGGGAAACAAAAATCATTCACAAGCACAAATATATTGTACGTCCCAACAAATCTTTAGCTAACGTCCAGAGTTGATTTGAACGTTCTAAGAAGTCAAATCTAACTAGTCTAAGAGTCGTATTTCAGAACTCTACTCAATGCTCAAGTCATGACTTGAGTATTGTAGTGAGCACTGAAAATCATACTCAAGTCCTTGCCATTAGAGTCGTATTTCCAGTGCTTGAAATCATACTCAAGTCTGCTCAAATCCTGACTTGAGTATTGAGTACAGTTCTGGAATACGACCCTAAATGCCTCAGTGGCCAAACGGTTACCATGACGGACTGCCACACAGACATGCCAGGTTGTCTCCCGGACCGGGAGAAATATTTGTATATATATTGTGAGTTTGGGTGTAATTTGTGATTTTCTATGTGTGTGTCCATGGCACCCGCATTACAACGTCTCCCTAGTGCGGGGTTATGTTGAGTGTGTGCGTTATTATTATTATTATATTTATTTTAGACTCTCACATCTTTCATAATTTATTATTATTATTATAAATGTATCTGAAAATGAGATTACAACAACAACCTATGGATTAGTATAAGATGTAGAACAAAATTGTTTCCGCACAGTTAATAGTTTCAATCTAAACTTTATCTTAATTTAATTAATATAAACTTGATTTATATAATTTCGAACACATTCATACTCGATCGCCTTACCAGCACACCATTACTTGTCTAATCATATTTCAGTTTCATCGTTATCGCACACTCACATCCTCCCACATAATTACATGCACAACAATCACCCACCTTCATTACACACACACACACGCGCACGCACGCACGCACGCACGCACGCACGCACGCATGCACGCATGCACGCAATGATAATTTAGTAATCGCAATTCTTAATTTACAAGTACATAATTCTAAGTTACAAATTTGTATTTTCCAAGGGGTGGAGTCCTGGTGACCTGAAACCTGAAATACGTCTAGTTTAGGCACCAGTCTCCCACAATATAATTCTTTCTTTTTCTTTTTTTTTATGTATAGTGCTTGTTATTGTGCCTATATTGTGGTGAGAAAATATAAAACTAATTATTATTATACTGACTGAGCCAATGAATATTTATTCTATTCAAATTAAAATTTGGTTATGATCATAAGCAGCTGTTGTTAAAAGAAAGAACAGTAATATCATTTAATGCAATTTTAGTACCAAGGAAGCCTTGCAATTCTGCAAGAACACGTAAAACTTTACTGGCGAGTCGGGAGCGCGAAGAGAAAATGGACACAAACCGCGCTGTATAATAATAAGTGCAACCATTTGAAAAATCTTTTTTCAAATATCAAACAACAATCATTAGAAATTACGATTATTAGAAATAAATATAGTATTGCTTCAATAACTTGGATGCATATACAGAAGTAGTAAGTAAATCTTTAAAACTAAATAACTGTAACGGCAATATTAATACAATAAATACATCCACCGAAAGATAATAAGACAATAACTCAGTGGATTAACTTTTTCATTTACTTTGTTATTATAAACTCTTTTCAGACTCGGGGTTTGGCGGATAGTCCTGACGGGAAAGTCGATAGGTTAATACTGGTAGATGTTAGATAACGTGTAGCTTATAAATCGAAACAAGTTTCATAACTCCCACGTACACGATTGCAGGGCGCGAATGAGGTGTTCACCTCCTGCACTATAAATATTATTTTTAAACCTAGTGCGAAAGCTCTGGGACTTTGTAATAAAGATCTATTACATTACTTTAAATTGAATTTGCTTCTAACATAGTCTTGGATTTTTTTTTCAACGATCCCAAGTTACCTAAAGTAAAAACATTGTTATGCACCATTCAAATGTGGTAATTACAAGGAGAGAAAAATTTCGAATTTCGATTTAACATTAATTAATACAAAAAAGTAAAATAAAATATTGAAGCGGATTAAAAATAAATCTGGCGTCATTCCATTGGTGATAGCACCCCGTTAAAGCGGCTGCAGAGACTATTAGCGGCAGCCCCCGGTTTCAGCCACAATCTCTTTCGTGTCGACATTTTATTATCGGAGGAGTCAGCTCCGCTGTAATCCAGGCGAGCGGTACAATTTACGATTTATAAAACCACCATTTCTGTTGTAAAGCAAAACGATAAAGAGAATGTAGTAAGCCGGCTCGACTTCAGCGTTCACCCCGTTCGCTGTCCCCTCTTTATCTTAATATTCGTTGATATTAAAAAGTTAATCCGAAGAACAACCTCCTCGGTTCTGTTATCTCAGGCACGAGGAAAAAATCTAGGTATTGTTTCATTTATTAGAAGACTTTGGTGTTTTTGTCCAGCGCGATTGTCTGGCATAATTTTATACTATTCAGTATTATTACACAATAAGATGGGGAGAAAGCTCGGATGACCAAGGAGCGGATAGTTTAAAAGGGGTTGTAAACGTTATATCCGTAATGCGAAGGAGTGGAAAAAGAAAGGGAAAACCCCTGACCAGAAATGCGATACTTATAAATTCTAATGATTTTTTTTTTGTTATGTAACATCTTTATGGTATCCGAAGACTAATCAAGACGATGTATCTATGGACGACTTACTTACCATCATGAGAGTCGTACATGAAGATAATTTCCGTCCATCCATAGTGCACAATAGTATCAACGATGGCTTTGTGGTAATCAGGCCTCATGCTTACTGCATGGTCGATAAGCCCCGATGAGGGAGGTATGACCTAGATAAAATAATATATGTTGACAATAACAGTGATAGCCTAGCTGAGAGAATGTTAGTCTCCTACGTGAGAGGCTCTGGAGTCGCAAGAAAATAATATCAAAGTATAAAAATATTGAGAGATAGATTTGATAAACGAAAATCTTTTTTAATATAACATTGGAATAAAATTCTAGATATTAATAATTATACGTTAAATAAAGTGTGAATATAGATCCAAGGCGTTAATCTTTACAAATCGTTTTCGTCAATTTTAACACAGAATGGAATCAGAGTAATGAATGTCAGCAAATACAACAGACACTCCTTTGGGAAGACTTTCCTAGCGTCCATTTATATTCATCAAACCGCCGGACTTCGTTGGCGTTTGTCACGAAAAAAAGTGTTTTAACGAATTTTTTCTCATGCTATACTTTTTATTCGATAGCTATGCACTTAGTTTATTAGCTGAGAGTGTAAAGTGATATTACGTATAAGACAAATCAAAATTTCAGCGTCTCTTGCCGCTTGCTTGTCAATTTACCATACGTTTACCTCTCTACTTAAACGGTTACATATATTTTTATGAATGTTAACACCTGTGTTCATGTGTTGCCTGCGTAATGTTAGATATGCTTTATTTCTGCTTTCATTCACAAATAAGAACGAGCGCAACACTCAAACCAATTTACATAAAAGCTTCTCTGGACTGTCCATGATAACGTCATAACATATGAACCATTCATGAACTAATTAAATTTATAAATAATTTTAATACATTATGAAATGAAATGGATATTCAGAGTATTTATTTCAGAATATTAATATAATTGAATTAATATTGAACTGGTAGATACCATATATTATTAAATTAATAAGTGTATCGAGGGAGAGCTTTAAGGCTTAGTCTTCCCACAGCATCGTATAATGTTACTGTGTAGTGTTGTTAATAACGAATATTTTTTACAAAATACCAAAGTACAATATTCAAGCATAAAAATTCTACAACTCACCTTTTCAGGAAACCACGGAGTAACGAAAGGCATTTGAAAGGTGTTGGTGTAGGAATGTAGGGTGTCGAACGACTCCGGCGTGACCGCACCCAGCATGGCGAACACTCCGCGGGCAAATTGGTTGCACACTGTACCAATGAAAAAGTTAGAAGTTAAGTAATAGTTTAGAAACAAAATATTATATTGTTTTAGCCAGTATAACGTTTCTCCCTTTATTTCTAACTTTTATAATACACGTATCGTGTTTTATCACAAAAGGGCAATGCAAATTACTAGACGGTCATTATAAATACGTTGCGGAATTGTTGCTTTCAGAGCACAAATACAAATAATATAACGGCTGACTAAATGTAAATTAACGAAATAAGTACATTTAAGGAGCTAACGTAGGAAGGAATACTGGAAGATAACGGCCGCGAAGCACGTTTTCTGATCAAATCAACATTGTTCTTAAAAAGTCTGGAGTGCGTAGTAAGAAGAATAAGAAAACTTAAGAAAAGAGCGATGTTAAGTGAAGCAATACAGGTTTCTGCAATGTCCATAGTCGTAGGCAGAGACCAATGGGAAGCCAAGAGCGTAATATGTAAAGAACAATCTAGAAAATCTTTACGAATTAAGAGTTAACTAACCAAACTAACTCAATTAAACAACTAATCGGTTTTAAACAAAATTAAAGTCCATGGCTTTGAAATATAAAAAAATAAAACTGAAGGCGAAGACGGATTAAATAAGATGATTCACTTTATTTTCAAGTTCATTAAATTTAGCTCCACTGACAGGCTTTTAAGGTAATTGCGTTAGAGTGCAATTACTCAATTAGAGGTGTGCTGCCGTCTTCGTGTAATATTGAAAATGAATTCATATAAAGCGGCCCGAGTAGGTTTTTCTAATGGCTATACGAGTATTCCTAACCACGGTGGAAGAATTACACTATAACAACGTTTTAAGGAGAAATGAGACCCAGAATAGAGTTTTGACGTATTTCGACCACATGCAAAATTGCTTTTCGAAATTATAAAATACGAGTTCTACTTGTTTATAATTTATAACAAAAACAAAAGATACCAGTAGTGAACTAAGGGACCTGTAACATGATTGACTAAAATTCAATAAAAAATTACAATATTCCGTTAAATTATAATTTTCTACTACGTTCACAGATACAAAAAAAATCGGCTTCATTAGGTTGTTGTTACAGATATATCACTGAAATGTTCTCGCCAGTGGTTCATAACAAATATATCAAGAGACAATGAGCTTATTTTACAATAATAGAGTATTTTATTTCCAAAAGGCAAATATTTAAATATCGTACCATGAAATTCTCCGCGTCTACCTCACACCCTTCGCAGCCTACGCAACTGCAATACCGTTTCGCCTTAACCATCTTGGTTAGACTGCGAACTCCGTGGTCGAGTGGGGTTTGCACATCAGATTTCATGGTACCATGGTCTCGAGTTCGATCCCCGGCCAGGTCAATGTGGAAACTAACTTTTCTATATTGTCTTGAGTCTAGGTGTTTGTGGTACCATCGTGGTTTCTGATTTCCGTAACATAACGAATGTGAACTGGCAACCGGTACTATCTCGATTTTGACAACTTTACAGGATGAAGAAAAAATGATTTATATAGCATCTGATTTATTAAGTAAAAATACGTAGTACGTACATACATGTGTAATAAAAATATTTAAAAACTTCGTATTTTTATTTAATAAACCAGATGCTATATAAATAACGCAATCAATTTTTTTCTTCACCTGTAAAGTTGTCAAAATTTTTTTTTTTTTTTTTTATACCTGACAGGCAAATGACTCCACTCCACCTGATGTTAAGTGGAAAGTGGTATCCAAACGCGAAGGAACCTAGTGCAGCGATGGAATCCTCACTGCACTAGCCGCCTCCACCCTGCCTGCCTACAATTGTAATAGTACTGATTGCTAGCCCACAGTCGATACTTATCGCTTTTGTTATTATTAGCTACTATGATGTAGTCTAATATTTACACTACACAACACTACAACTACTTCGGTGGCCGAACGGTTACCATGCTGCTATGCCACGCAGAGGTCCCGGGTTCGTTTCCCGGGCCGGAAGAAATATTTGTATGGCTTACATTTATTTCTCTCATGAATTTAGGTGTAATTTGTGGTTGTGCATGCGTGTGTCCATGGCACCCGCGATACAGTGTTTTCCTAGTGCGGGGCTATGTGATTATGCGTTAAAAAATAAAAAAATAAAAACAATATTAAAACAAAAAAGCAAAAATTTATTCTCGTACATTGAATGGGGATGATACAAATATTGACAAACGCTATTCCATTGAAATATGAATTATTTACCAATTTCATTATTAAGTGTTTCATACACTTCATAGGTATTTCATAGTCGCATCTCATCCATGGGAATTAATATTGGACTCGAAATTGAAATGATGCATTGATGGAAACGCTCTCCATTATTTATTAGACAAAGGCTCGCTTAATCAAATAATAATTTGCATATCACAGATGGTATAGCATGGCATTTAGTACTTACTGGATTATACCCCAACAACGCAACATACGTAATTTATTACACTAAATCTTGAATTATCTTAATATACATGTAAGCTGTCCTTGTCTTCCGAAGAGATACGTAGTGAGTACCTCACAGGCTTCTGATTTCTAATAGATTGCTATAAACTTAATTCGATTACTCGGTAGACGACTACTCAATTCCAGGAAATATTTTTTTAAAAGCAATCGTATAATAAAAATTGAGGAAAAATGTATTATAGGCTAGAAGCAATCTTTCAGATTAAAAAGCAATATAGGGATGTGGTACTATGTGGCAAATTATAGTATATAAATTAGGTAAGTGTAGTTTTAATAATAATAATAAAGAATTAATTTTTCTCCACAAACATTATAATAGTTTCGATGAAAATGCACTCATCGTTATATTTACAAACCTTTTTCAGAGACAGATTGAAAGTGTTTTAATTTAAAGAAGTAACTGCTACATCGAGAATATAACCAGAAATAGAGACGAAATATCATTAGTTTGTTTGAAAACTATATTGCCAAATCATTACGGTGACAACTGCGCTCCGATTGGCCAGCCCGAATTCGAAACAATTGACGGGTTTCATCAATTGTTTCACTTCAATGTGATTCCGTTTGTTTTGTAATTAGATGTTGTTGTTTTTCCCACACCACCGAATAGAACAGCCCCCCATTGTTAGAGATATTATCTTTATTACAATAAATACATAATATTTTCCTAACATACGGAGACATGTGTACGTCCTTAGTGTTAAGGTCAGTTGTTGGGACTGTACTATTTCAGCTTTCTAATTTGTGATTTCAGCGCAAACGAGAGTTGATATTTAAAAGTGATAAAAGGCCCATTTACCTGATGAGTTGCTATTGATGGATGGCCCCTATTTCGCCTCTATTTCTGGTTATATACTTGATGAGCCGCTGTTACCAAATTACCTCAAAACAAATCGCATCCTTGTGTGATAGGGCCATAATGACAACTTGACAGGCAGTGTTTCACATACACATAAATTGTTTCATGTAGTTCGTATTATGTTTAAGCGATAAAAGCACGTATGATGTATGATCGCATGTTGCTTTATTATAGTGGGAGTAGTCGAAATAAAGCTGTGGCAGCCGTAACGGCTTGACATACCGCCTCTCAAGCAGAGGTCCTTGGTTCGAATCCGGGCTCGCATCTCTGAGTTTCTCGGAATGTATGTGCGAAATTTGATCTATTCGGTGAAGGAAAATATTGTGATGATACGTGCGTGTCAAAGAAGGTTCACAAGCGTCAGACAGAAGCGGAAAACGTGTGAAGTCCCCAACCCGCATTTGGACAGCTCACTCGGTCTATGGCCGAAACCCTCGCCTGAGAGGAGAACCGTACCCAGAAGTGAGACGTATAAATGGGACAACGTGATGACATATGATACTTTCATGAGTCCTCTCGAAAAGATTTTGTAAACAACGTCCAACTTCAAGGGGCGCACGAGGCCGGAAAGTGCACGTCATTAGAGCGCCCGTTGGCTTGGGCGTCTGCGGTCGCCGCTCATCCTCTTTCACGGGCAATTTGCTTTTGTTTCTCATTTAATTTCCGAGTCTGTATTTTTATACTTATTATTCTCATCTTCCAAGAGACAAAATATGTTGGTATTTCTATCTGTACAGACATATTTTTCAGTCAACAAAACAAGATAAGCGGGAGACTGTCGCACAATGAAAAAGATGATCCCCGTGATAGCGTTAACATTGTGATAATAAATGTGGAGGCTTCCATGAGCTGTGCCCCTATCTCACTTGTCCATCTTTGCGCAAAACGAGCAATGTTTCTAGGGTTCCGACCTTAAAATGAAAAACATAACCCTCATGTAATCATATCAAAGATCATAGAATATCAATCATGCGGCTGTCCGTCCGTCTGTTTTAGACATAGTTCTCAAGAAATGTCAGACTTTTAAAAGCTTGGAACTTAGTATGGCAATACATTGTCTTGATCTCCTTGTGAAATGGAAGAGCCCGGAGCTCATTATAATTACATAACAATGATTTTATAAATAATAAGAAGATTTTAAAAGTATACGGGATTTATTTTCTAATAATATATGACAGAATTTAAAACCAAGTTTACAAAAGTGGTACATACGGACACCTGGCAGTCTATGAGATGGTCCAGAGTGTCCGTGGTAATTAAAAAATATTTAGGGGTGCGCGAGAAACTATCGATATTCCTTTACTAATTACAAATGTGTTTATTACGTACAATTGTTTATTCACAGAGAACAGAACAAAATTCATAAAAGTTAATTCACTTGGAGGTTCATGATTGAGTTTTTCTTATGGTAAGAGGTCTATGACCGGAATTAATCTGAGAGTAAGCTCTATATAAGGTATGAAAAAATATGATTTGTACATTTTTAACCAAACGACATGTCTCCAAAAATTGAAAGATAATTCCAAATAGCAAAGATAAAAAGTAACAAATCAGCACAGCCAATTTCGTGTTAAGGCTAGAACGAAAGTGACATTCTTTGGACCAATGAGGTTATACAAAAATTCAGACTCTCATGCAAACAGTCCAAATCGCACTTAGCGGGTCCATCTGAATTATACATATATTGTATCAACAATAAATGTGTGCTTTTGGGTACAGCAAACTTCTTAAGCGTTATGTATTTCAACACATACAGTCTCCAGTCTTTGAAATAATTACCATTTTTTGTTATTTATGTTGAACAGTGTGTGCACCAAGTTTCATTTTAATAGGATCATAAAATGTATACAATTTTCCAACACAAATTTCAAAATTCCGTTTCACTCTTTGACTCGATAATAAATTCTGGGCAAGCTCGTTCCGTCGTAGACCCTATTTTTCTCCAGTTTAAATAATATGGAAAAAAAATTGTATATAGCGCTAATTAAATGTGCATTTATCATTATAGTTGACAACACAGTCATGCAACAGTTGAATCTTACGATCAAAACAAATGAACCCGACACAAGCTAAGAATAAGTTGTTAATATTGGGGCACAGAAAAAACCTACATATTTATAATATTTCAAACACACTATAGGTACAAACAATTCTTAGATTTTATTTGAACATTCCGCCTGCAAATAAGGATTCTACTATTTCGTATTCCCTTGCTGAAAACTGAGGATGTTCGTGCTACCAAATTTAAATTCTTTGAGGGTCCGCACTCGCTCCAATACCGATCAAAGAGATGAGACAAACTGGCACTCGTACAATATTCTGGTCACGCTATCTACTGATGACACTTGCTTTAAGACTCTTCTCCTCTGCCAAAACAATGGCACTGCCTGGCGTACAGCTTTAATTTCACTGCAAAGACACTGACACTATTTGATAAGGTATTCAAAATGTAATTTATATTTAGTTCTATCTCTTAGCACCTGCTGATACACATAGACTCTCACTATCACACTAACAATAGTAACGTAAATAATTATTAATGCGAATATTTTATGTTTGTATTGATCGCTAAAGTGCTCTCCTAATTAACTTACTAATGTAAATTAAACTGCTCTTAATGGCGATGAACCCATAAAAGTTTACAACATTTATTACAACGTCGCTGAAAACTCATTAGCGATAAATATTTTAATGTAAATAAATTTGCATTTGAATTGAACACAGACCAAGTGTATTCACTTGCTCTGATCACAGCGTGAATGAATAATTTGCCTTCATATTGTAATATTAATTATAACGAAGTTAAGTCACATCATAGACCACAAATACATAATACATATACGTTAACAAAAGGAATATTAACTCAAAATAGGTGCAAAATAGGAGCTACGGTTGAATTGCTGAAACGATCCTGATACACGTTCCAGTTCTTTTAGGTACAGGTTACGATTATTTGTACAATTATTGCTATGTTATTTCGCTGCTGATCTGAAAGCGGCAGCCGCAGCGCAGCAAAGCAACCCGTCCTGCTTTAGCGGCCAATTACACGTAGCGAAACATTTCGCGCGGCCGCCACGCAGCGACCGCCCAGTTACCGCGCTTTCACGTATATTAGTGGCGAATTTTAAATCTATTTACTAGGCTACAACCATTGACTTACAATTATATGGACGTCGGGTCCGCGCTAAAAAGTGTCCGCACTTGTAAGGCGCTAAAATCGTATACAGAGCGCGACACTCCGCTTTAGTCTTCATTTGTTCTACTGACAGCGCGATACTGCGATGACATTACAATTTAAATTTCGAATAGGTTGACTTGGGACTTTTTTTTCGTGGTTTTTGTATTAGACCCGTCGTCCATTTATTTGTAAGTCAATGGCTACAACATTTAAATTCCTCGGAACAATACAACCGCGCGGACGCCGCTCGGCCGCCGCGTAGACCAAAGACAAGCAAGCCTCACCTGCGCGCCCGGGACGCTTATGTAAGTTACAATGTAAAAGATAAATAAATACAGAATATTTTGCCATGACATGAAATGCGCGGCGGCCGCGCGGCGTGACCGCAATAAAGTTCGTTGTACTATCAGTCGATGAAATTGTGGTAGGTACAACTACCACAATTTCATCGACTGATTTCGGGTTCTTTTTCATATTACTTAATACTCTATAAACTCGAAATCAGTACTTTTCTCTTTTTTTTCCCTATTAAAACATGTCTGCGTTACGGATGCTTTGATCTTTTTTATAAAATACAAGTAAGCGCTTGACCGCCATCTCACCTGATGGAAAGTAACGATGAGGTCGACTATGGAGCATGCACACCTAAGTAATATCTATCTACTCTCGCCTTGAAAAGACACAAGTTATAGCGTTCAGGAAATAAGTCTGCAGGCAGAGACTTCCAATTCATAACCGGTCGCCATATAAATACGGGACGCGTAACTCTTCGTGCGATTCGTTAATAATATATACTAAATAATAATAGGAAAAAATGTTACCATGGCTCTATGTTATTGTTTCTTACATAAGTTATCTTTAATCATGTACGAATCATAGACGCGAATATTCCACTGGTTATTCTCTTGCGTAGTATATTAGTAATGGCATTTTCAACACATCAAACCTTTTCTAGTAACATTACCAAATCCTATTTTGCTTGTAATGTCGACATTGGTGGCTTGCTTTCTCTAGTGGTACTCACCGAGTCTGGAGAGCTTGAACGCGTCGGCTGTGTTTATCACATCGACATAAGCCTGAAGTTCGAGGCGACGAGAGCTAATGTTTTGATTGTGTACGGTCATAGCGTATTTAAACACATTTTGAATTTCCTCTGTATTTTGGTCAAAAATTGCACCTGAAACAAAAACATAAATTTAGGTTCACGAGCTAAATTATTAGTTTTAATTATTATTATAATAAAACATTACAGACGCCAATTCGTTATACGGGAACGCTTAACGTGAAATAATGCTTCCTGTATGTTAAAATATCTTATTTTAGCTTTTATTGTCTTATATATTCAGCTTACCAACCTATTGTGCAAATATATACGAATATAAAACAAATTCTACACGATACGTCTTAAAAGATTTCAAGTTATCGATCCCCATACATCAGAGCGAACAGAAAGGAGAAGAATTATTATTCCCTTTGAAAAGCCCCCGAAACAAGTAGACGAACACTTCATTGGACATCTTTATCGGCCATATAGTGAAAAAGCGAGCGCGGTCTTATTCTGGAAAGCGTCATCGGTGTGATATATGGCTGCTGACCGAAACGTTTATCTGAATCACTGAAGCCACAGCTCGCTGGCTCCTTTAATACTCCCCTACCCAAAAGCCAGACTTGCTTTACGTGGTTTTACACTATCACTATGTCTTTTTTCACTTCCAGCGGTCGGACATTATGTCCTTAGAGCCATTTTGAGGCTTCATTTCTAGCAATATTTCTTCCATTTGCAACGTCATTTCTTTTTATATTACATCCGAATGTTTTGTGGAATTTTCTTTTCTTTGTTTCAGGATAGATAATCTTTTTAGATTCTTTAATTGTTCGAAATTTTTTTGGTGGGACAGTTCACTTCATATTATGTAATATTGTAAAAAAATAAAGATATGGCATTATATAATAATGCATTAAGAATGCCGATCAGACTGCCACCCTGGTGTTGTGCATCGAGTATGTTTGGTAGCGCACACGGACAGCTTCCAGGCCATTATATGCAAAAAGATTGTCTCGCTGTTGAGTCGTGTGAGGTAAAGTCCTAACAGCATTCTAAAAGCTATAGCAGGAATACTGGAAAGAGCAAGTCAAGGCGTAGCCCAATTTATTATTTAATTAAAAAAATAATTTTGATTGTACTGTTTTTCTGCTAACCTTTTCTAAGTTCTTTACTAACATAATGGATATTTTCATGGTCCGAAATAAAGAATTACTATTATTAATTGTAATTATCAAAAAGTAACCACCAGCCATCAGAAAATCATTGCTCAACATTTAATTTCAAAATGCGTCTTCGTTGAAAGTGTTGCCATTTTAATTACCATCCTAACTTACTTTTAATGAAATGTAGAGCGGACTTGTTTTGCTGTAGAGTCTTACCTGGCCGTGAGACTGTAACTTCATTAAAAGAAGATTAAGATAAACTTTTTCCGCGCAGTAACAGTGTTGTAAGCCTCGAACGGGTAGCAACACTGGTACAGAATTTTATGCAAGAAAATACTATGACGCAAAAAATTATAAAATATAAATAAAAAAAATATTACGACAGCCGTGTGTGGAGCCCACAATGTTTTTTTACATGCTCTGCTCACATTTATTCAGAAGAAGGCTAAAGACCATATTTCTCCGTTTGAAAAACCTAAGTTAGTGTGTGTTCTCGCTTCTATTGAACAACTGTGAAATTTGTAATTAGAATGTTAAAGGCAATTTGCCGGGTTGTCACCGCTGTTGTGCAGTGAAGTGAATGTATTGGTGTCGGCAGGTTTACCGCACTTGTCACCCTTGTAAAATGGGACATGATAGGTTCATTCCACTTCACATAGCCCGTATGGTGAAAAACTTCGGTTCTCTTTCTATGTCACTAACATGTAGAACGAAGTTATCTGTAATTATGAGATTCGACATTTTGGTTTAGCAAGCTACGGAACTTAGTGACATATGTATTTTTTGTTTAAAAATAAATTGATTAGAGACTTAACAGAGAGATTTACAAAAAAAATTATATTTTTTTCATCGGACAAGTCGATACAAGAAAATCAGAGGAAATATAATATAATAATGGAATATGATAATGATTATTATTATGTCGTGTCGCTTCCAGCACAAATGCACAAGACTGCCCTGCTCGAAAACGGCACGTATTGTGCACCGGTTTTTGAACGTCAATCCTTGATCCATTGCCGGATAATACCGCGTCTCCCATTTAAAAATTCGAAATTAATCTTTTAGGCCATGGGAGAGGCGAGAGTCTGAAATAGGCAAAGATTATGCCTTTCATAGAAATATAAAAGTAAATATGTGGAAAATAAACACAGAAGTTTATAACGCTTGTATTTTTAATACTGAAATACAAGTTCTTCATTACTACGTAGATAATTTCCAACTTCTACGCGGTTCGTTGCTGCAGACCGCTGGCCACATGCCAACGGCGACTTACATGGGAATTCTTCACGTAATTACATTTCATGGCACATAAAAAAGTGGAGAGTTAAAACGTTAAAATCCTCATAGAATTGGATGATCACGTACTTGCACTGTGCGAGTGTGAGGGCGATGAATTACTTTATAAGAAACTTTTTCTTAAATTAGTTCACAACCTCTTGTACAAAATTTGTGAAGTTAGCATATAACCTATAATAAGATTTCTTTTATATCGTTTTATTCTTATTTTAATTTATTAATTTAGGACAATGAACGAGTCATATAATTAATATATAAATTTCAGATTACACAATGCAATGGACTTTTTGTGATTTCAAGTGACGAGGGACGAACAAGTTGTACGGCTGGTGGTAAGCGAGACACCTACTCAAAATAATTGAAGCTTTAAATCGCAAAGACCTGTGGGGCACTGCCATTGCGCCCGATACGTGCAGATATAAAATTAATAATTGTCATATCTCTACTGCTACTAAAACTACCATAACGCCACCGTCAAATACAGCTAAAAAAAACTTTTCGTGTAACGGAACGGCGCTGTAACAACACTTAACCATTTCTGGTGCTCCGTATCATTATTATCATGGTGGTCTTTTTCTGATCCAATCTTGGATGTAGGCCTCTTGACTCGTTTTCCACTCTTGGCGACTTATACCCAACTCATCCAGTCCCGACCTCCGTGTAGTTGGAAGTCCCCATCTAGCGCTGCGATGGTCTGCCGCACCCTCTGATATGCGCTCGGGGTCTCCATTCAAGTACTTGCCTTGTCCAGCTTGCCTCTCGTCCATTCTTGCAATGTGCCCCGCCTTTGCTCACTTTTCCTTCGCCGTGAATACAATAACATCTTTAACTTCGGTCCTATTTTGGATCTAAACGTTACTTTTTTGGTTTCGCAAGGTGACTCCGGGCATTGCTCTCTGCGTTTCGGCGTGACTCGTATTCCATATAATTCCATGTAATTCTCGTATGATTTGAATTTATCTCTTCATCATGTATTTTTTTATACGAATGTAAACTTGCACAACATCCAAAGCATAACAAAAGTTAGTCTTACAACGTCTGCAATATAAAAGGTATCAGAGAGCGCCGTCAAGACAACTTCGGTAGCTGGTAATGTTACGAACTTTAGCCAAATATTGTTAAAACTTTTCACGCTGTTGTTTCGTAGAAACTCAATGTGGGCTCAAATATTCTTCAAAATAACATATTGCCTCAAAGGAGCCCGAGGCAAAGTCACAGTAAGTACCGTAATGTAATACTTATTGTCTTTTATAAAACTAACATCGACGATAGAATATTAAGATTTTGTTTCGCATTTCAAACGGAGTAATAGACATTCACAAAGAATTTCGTAAAACAATGTGGAAAATTTTGCTCTAGCAATATGAAATCAACTGAAGGTTTCTGACATACCTATCGGATTGTTTTGAAAACAAAACTTCACTATAGTGCATTCTGACTGTTCAATTAAAAGTAATATTGAAAAAGTTTCCTCCCGGCTCACTGAATAACTGAAATGTGAATCATTTCAGTGTTACATTGTACTTGACGGTTTTTTAATAACTTGCGTGTAGAGAAAATAATGTATTTTAAGGCGAGTCACCGGTGGAAGCGGGGAAAACTGTTTTGCTAGATTAAATGAATTAGGTATTTACTATTAAATAACGGTCTTACAAAAGCTGTACAATACACCTAAGGATCAATCAATATCCTTAGACAATTCTAAAGAATGTGCTAATGTGTTACACTATAGGATATACTATATCCGATCACATCACACACGGCGCCCCGTCTGTCGCCATCGGGCAGTTGCCACTGTCGGTTCTGTGTCAAATTTTCTCCGCCTGGTCTTACTTTATTCATATTAATTTCAGCGCGTGGACTGCGCGACGCGAGAGTCGACCCCCCCACACCTTACCTTCCTAAAATCTAGGTTAGCATTGAAATACCTCGCTTTAAATACATATTAACTCCATTTGAGAATTGTTTAAATTTTTCGATGCAATCTCTCATTATATTGTTAGTTTAAAAACAGCGAGCTCGCTAGGAATCGATATTTGTAATTACCGCTCTCAGTAGCTAAGTAACAAGGACGAATAAAGCAAAACAATCAAAAGTTACAAAACAGAAATTACGAAACAAGTTTTTACTAACATGGTTTTCAGACCAATGGTCAAGTACGATGAAGTTTTTAATCGTAATTTGGAAAACAGTTTTAATATTATAAATAGTTGAGTAGATAAATAATATGTATACATGTATACTTAATGTTTCGTAAGGCTACATGTAAGAAGAACTTATTCTGCACGCTTCCGCGTGCTCAAGGTATGTGAATCGTGAACGTTCTTGTCATAATCTACATTGTAAACAAGCTTAAATGGAGATGGTAAATGGATGTTATCACTTTGGTTTTTGTCAATGTTACAATTCAGAAACTCCATTTTTAATTCTATGAAATTCGGTAGCTGCTCTTTGTTTCGTCATATTCAGCAACGCACGCTTTTAAATCTCTGATCGGATTACGCTGCTATTTCGTATAGAGGCACAAATGACAGTGCTTGTTGTGAATACCAATCCAGGACAAAAGAACATATTATTTTGAAAACTGGTATCTTGTCTACTCTTCAATCTGGAATACAGGAATGCTATTTTGCGATAGATCGGCAATCCGCCGGTTCTTTGCATAGGATCTCACAGGGTTTGATACGCATTTAGGTAGGTACGTTTGTTGTCCATGACAGGTATACTTTTAATCTAATTAAGCATCACTGAGGCAAATATAGACAGTAAAACTCCTTGTGAAAGAGTTCGTCCAGGGAAGTACTGCCACCTTAACTGCTTCTGCCGCCAAGCAGTAATGTCAGCATTACTGTGTTCCGGTTTTGAAGGGTAAGGGTGGTTACAGGCACATGTGACTTGTTAACTTCTGTGTCACGGTGACGGGCGCAGTGGCAGTGCCACTCAGATCTTTGTGATTTAAAGCTCTGAGTGGCACTGCAACTGTTATGGAAAGACGAGTAGTTTACCATCAGGCGCACGACTTGTTCGTCCCGTCACTTGACATTATAAAAAATATAATATTAACGACGTATAAATTACAGATATAAAAAGTCTAATGACCTACTACCTCTCTAGTAGAGGGCGTGAGTATTAATCTGGGCGTGCAACTTTGAGTTGTTCGGAATTTCCGAAATTTAATTTGAAATTAACCATGAGCTTTTCGGTGAACGAAATATCGTGAAGAAACCTGCACATATCTGCAAATAAGCGACACACCTGACCATAACAGTTGCAGTGCCTCTCAGAGCTTTGAATCACAAAGGTCTGAGGCACTACCACCGCGCCCAACACCCTGAGACATAACTTGACAAGTCCCAAGTGTCTGTAATTTCACCAGCACCCTTTACTAAGTTTTACACTTCAATAAGTTTTTACAGGTGGCTTCAAAAAAGCCGTTTAAATCCAGTACAAATATCCGCAACAAGCACATTGACAAATTCATAAAATCTGTTGGCTTAAACCGTAGCTAGCTCAGTTGGAAAAGCGGTAGCCACGTTGAGGCAACAGTCGCTGATTTGAGTCCAATCGTAATGAAGGAATTTTTCACTGTGTTTGTTCGATCTTTGTAACAATAATAAAAACAAAGTAGTGGAGTATTTTCACAACAAATACACGAATATCACGCTAATGAAAACATTATGGTTTGAATAAGAATAAAATACATATAATATGTATATAATAATAACGCGCACACACTCATAGTTCTGTACTAGGGTAACCCTGTATCGCGGGTACCATGCACACACTCATAGACAACCACAAATTACACCGAAACTCACGAGAGAAATAATCCACATCCCATATGTTGGTGCCCATTGCGCTACTTCGAAATATTTCGAATGATTCGATATTTAAATTAAAAATTAAAAACTCACCTTCCTAAAAGTCTAGAAACACCTAAAACACAAGGCACATCCACCTATGGCGATAAGCCAGGCTTTGTTTATACCTGGCTTACTCCCACCACCCGGCTTTTATAACCGCCCAGTCTCGGCACCAGTTAGATGTCAAAAGTTTTTCTGTACATGTTCGATTTTGAAGTATGCCTTACTTCAAAATCGAACATGAGGATATGGAGGATTACTATTGCCAGTTTTTGTAGCTAAAACCCATGGTTTAATATTGAGTATTGCGGAATAAATTGGCTAAGCATTATTAATCAGTATTTGTCTAATACTCGTATTACCGTACTTTATTTAACTGCCTCCGTGGCCGAACGGTTACCAAGCCGGACTGCCACGCAGAGGTCCCAGGTTCGATTCCCGGGCCGGGAGAAATGTTTGTATGGCCTACATTTATTTCTCTCGTGAGTTTGGGTGTAATAATTTTGTGATTGTCTACATGTGTGTGTCCATGGCACCCGCGACACAGGGTTTCCCTAGTGCGGGGCTATGTTGAGTGTGTGCGTTATTTAAACTGCCCTATTGTTATGTGCCTAGTGTACCTAACTTTAGCAAACTACAACAATATTGTCAAATTTGACGTATAATAAAAAAATATGGGCTATATTGTAACTTTATGATAGGCTTCTTTAAGCCCCGTTGAACCGATGTGGAAGTTGTATATATAGGTACATAATAAGTAGCCTAGCATGATAAACTATTAAATTATTTTTACGAAAATAATGTGTTCGGTTATGTTATTATCCATATTAGTGAAGGAAATTAACAGTTGAATGTACAATATGAAAACTAGCGCAGTTCCAAAAATATTTTATCTTTCCAATGTAGTAAGCGCTGGTGTAGTTCAATCCGATTATACGCGATACCACCACGGTGATTACTTCTTTTAAATATTGCGCTCATGGCAGCTCTAACGATTTCGCCTTCCGTTCTGTTATTTTATTATATGTTTTAAGATAAATCTTTGACACCGTTTCAACGTGTGACATTTCTTCATGTTAAAAAAAAATTAAATAACAAATATTGATATAAGTCTAAAACAATGTTAAATTTACTAGTAATGGCATATAGAGTATAAAATCGGCTTCGAAGCTTTCTTCGACTCACTCAATATTTTTTCAGTATGGCGACAATTTTTGCGAACAGGTGATCCGAGTTGAAAGCGCGTTGGTGTTCTTCCAAAAATCGTTAAGACTTTGAATAGTTCGGATGCATTTATTAGTCGGAATTTTGTTAATTATCTGTAAGTGTTTATTAAAACTATTAGGTAACTGTACAAACAATTTATTTTGTATGTATTAGGGGTTAAAGCATGAAATTGCCGTTTTATTGCAATAGGTTCTTTGAATTTTCATAGAA
>NW_020653200.1:8086738-8105088 GCF_003589595.1 Hyposmocoma kahamanoa
ATTTTCAGTACAAATCGGCAATTTCATACTTTAACCCCTATTATAATTTATGTACGTATAACACTGGCGCAAAATTTCAACGTTTAGTACGATACAATTTTAGAGGAGGCGGAAAACTGGAATGTTTTAATAATAATATGATTATTTTCAATTTTATAGTTTCTAGAAGATAAATGACAAACCGTTCAATATGTTAACATACCCTGGTGGTCACTATGACTGATAATGAAGTACATTTTTTGTGAAGAACATTGACCGCGGGTCCGCGCTAAAAAGTGTCCGAACTTATAGGGCGTTAAAATCGTATACAGAGCGTCATTCACGCTTTAGTCTTCGTTTGTTCGACTGACAGCGAAGCAAGCAAAATTAGACAGGAATGCGATGACATTACAATTTAAATTCAACGTTTTAGCTTTTTCATATTCCTTGACATGTCACTACGGTTAAATAGGCTGACTTGGGACTTTTGTTTCGTGGGGTTTTGTATTAGACCCGTCGTCCATTTATTTGTAACTCAATGGTGAAAAACAATTGATTTTCCGTCTAAAAGCGTCAACCACTAGGATATTTACCTTACTGTCCACAGTACTTGAAAATCAACAAAATAAATGGTGAAATTTTTAAGTTGTCCGTTAAAAATAATTCCTTGAGTACTTTTAAACTAAAAAATGCGCAAAGTCGTATCAAAGAGTTACACAATCGGACCTGTCAGCGTGTGACGAGAACCAACACTGACTTAGCCTACCAACGCTATTGTGATATTCGAAATGTGTCATTGAAAAATAGTCTATAATAAACCGAATTCATCCACTAATCTGCCTCCCTTAGAGGTGGAATATTTTTCTAGAAATTTGAATGGGATCATGAGAATCGGCTCACAAATATAAAGTGTTTGTGCGCTGTTTAACAAACACACAAAAAAATATGCTTGGTTTGAGAATCTCCCATTTTTTAAAGTCGGTTAAAAAGAAACTAACTGTTAGGTGGTGTCAATTATTAATAACATGATTAGGTCAAATTCCCAGAAGGTTACCGCCGGCAACTTTGCAAAGCCAGACAGTGTAATTACATTCACATTTTAGATTGTGTCAGTATCACCACTTTTTCCGAACGTGTCATATTTGACAATTTATTGTTTAAATTATTTTATTTGCTTGATAATGACACAATAAAAACGCACCAACCAAGTACAACACTTAAAACTATTCTAATACTAAAGCACAGTTCACAGTTAATTAATTGTTAATAATTAACAACCAATAATTAATTTATAATTAATTATGCATAGCTTTTAAATAAAATCATAAAATACATTTATAAAATGTATAAAATACAAAATAATAAAGTTCATTTATAATTTTAAATAAAATAAAATATTTCATTTAAAACTAAAAATGAACTTTTATAAATAATAGCAATAATGATAATAATAATTGATTTCAGTGGAGCTCCTTGTGAAAGAGTTCGTCCAGGGAAGTACTGCCACGTTACCTATTTCTGCCGCCAAGCAGTAATGTTAGCATTACTGTGTTCCGGCTTGAAGGGTAAAGGTGGTGGTGAAATTACAGGCACATGGAACTTGTCAACTTATGTCTATAGGAATCTATTAATTAAATGGTCAAGCTATGTCATGCTCTCTACTGGAGCAATAGTAAATAAAATCTTTGTGGAATATTCCTTAGTTGATCGCATTGCGCTGCTGTTTCATCTACGTATTCCAAAGAAATCAAGGATGGACGGGTTTACAAACATCAGACCTGCTACTGTACTTCGTGCAATTGTAGATAAAGGCGTTAACCCGGTTACCCATTACTTGTTAGAAACTTGATTTAAGCAGCAAACATAATTTAAGTTGCGATTTGCAGCGGTCGCCGAATAAGAATGTAGCCATTTACGAGTAAACCTTCCTTATTTATCGGATAACCAACAATTAAGACCGACGTAAATCCTTTTTCTGTTTAAAAGAGAGTTCTCGAGAGAAATCTGGGTTTGGTGATAAATGGTAACATAATTTAAGGAGCACACAGACGGTAGGTACAGGGTCAAGAGCACATCAAGCTTGACACATATGATTTAAATCCAACTCGATGCTCCTTACGATAAGAATGGTCCAAAGTACAAAGTGTCAAGCTTGACGTGCTCTTGACTGTACATTGAATAAATGTTTTTTGACCATTAAATTACTACACATATAGAATTCGGCCATATTATTATATCGACATTGCTACGAGGTCTTTGGACTGCAATTACATAGTTTTGAGCTACTGTAATATAGTGTCTTACTTATTCGAAACTTCCAATAAAACCATACACAGTATTTATAATGCCTGCATAAGACATTGTCATGCAGTGTCCAGAAGTTTGAAGAATAAATTAGAATGAAGTGTTGTTCCAGCAAAATTTGCCGTAAAATATTTGTTTATTACCAGTAGGAATGCTCTTACATTAAGGTTTTGTTTTCATTATTATAAAGATATTTTGGTTCTGTACGCTGTTGGAAATAAGTAATAAAAGGTTCATAGTAAAGTTTCATTTGCAGTTTTAGGAACTGATCCGGTAAATATTAAATTTAATAACATTAGATATGTTATTAAATTTACCTACCTAATTTTATTACCAGTAGAGCTACTTGTGAAAGAGTTCGTTCAGGGAAGTCATGCTACCTTACCGATTTCTGCCGCCAAACAGTAATTTACAGCATTACTGTGTTTCAGTTTTGAAGGGTAAGGGTGCTGGTGAAATTATAGGCACAAGGAACTTGCTCATTGATCATAGGCATCATATAACTTAATGTCGGAGGGTGACATGACGGGCGCAGCGGTAGTGATAGTCAGATATATGCGATTTGAAGCTCTGAGTGGCACTGCAACTGTTATGATCAGGCGTGTACTCGTAGCTTGACATTAGGTGCACGACTTGTTCGATCTGTCTTTGAAATACTCCCTTGCGGTTCTCCATATGGTGTTAGTTCAGAATCAGGCTTATATTCCATTTCCATTCATGTTGATTCTATTAAGTAAATGTACTTAAACGATTTAAAGCTCTGAGCGACATTCGTCCCGTCTTCTTCTTCTTCTTAGTGTGCCGCTTCTCTACGAAGGTTGGCGACCATCAGGCTATTCTTATTTTTGAAGCTGCCACACAAAAGAGGAAACGTAAGCTAAAGTGGAACCAGTTTCTCAGATTCTTCAACCACGAGGCATTCCTTCTGCCACGACTTTGCTTTCCTCGTTTTTACCTTGCATTATTAGTTGAAAAATCCAGTAGCTATCTGTCCTGAGTATCTCCAACTTTTTCCCGTTTGACGAAGAATCTCAATATTTATTGGTGACCTTTTGTATCCACGATATGCCAAGCATTCGTCTGTACAGCCACATCTCAAAGGACTCCTCTTTTGAGCATAATCCTTTGGTCAAGGTCCAACACACCATACCAAACAGCAAGATACTGAAGATATAACTGAGGATCAAATGTATGTCAAGTTTAAGGTTGAACCTTTTACAACACAAAATCTTTTTCACTTTCAAGAAGGCATTCCGTGCTTCTTCAGTGCGATACTTTACGCAGTCCCAGTGTTCATTTACGTAGCTACTGAGGTGTTTAAATTGGTGTACGCGTTCTATTGGATTATTTTCCAAAGTCAAATATTCATTCGCTACTGGGGTCTTAGATACGACCATAAATTTTGTCTTTTTTGTGTTGATTTTCAATCCATAGTTGTTACTTTGCTTGCTACATTTACATGATTCAGCGGTTTTTGTAGGTCAGCGATATTCTCATAATCAGTATAGTATCATCTGCGTAGCGTATATTATTAATGAGTTCTCCGTTTATCACTATACCCTCTTCGGCTTCATGTAAAGGCTCTGTTAATGAAGACATTAAATAAAACAGGTGATAATATGCACCTTTGTCTTAAGCCACGTTTCCTTTCAGTTTATTTGTAGTTGGTCTTCCACTTATACCATTGCTTTCTGGGCCCAGTAAAGATTGGTTATAGTTCTGAGGTCAAGTCTTTAAATTCCATCTGAATCAGATGTTCATGGCGAACCCTATCAAATGCCTTTTCATAGTCTATAAAACATAAATAGACTATTCATATCCAAACATCTTTGAACTAAGACATCAGGTCTCTAGTGACTAAGTCGTTCCTGAAACCGAATTGTGTGTCTCTGATATACATATATTCTTCGCATTTTTGATGAATACAAGAATGAGTGATCTTTAGGAATACTTTCAGGATATGGCTCATTAAAGTGATTGTTCTGTGATCCTCACAGCGCTTGGCATTTGGTTTTTTGGGTATAGTGATAAAAGCAGATTTTAGCTAGTCTGCACTCTTATCAACCATATTGAAGAGCTACTTCATGCATGAGACGATTCGTTAGACATGGTCTTAACACTTTCATGGGCAGTAACGGCGTTAACTACGACGCTTTATTGTTTTTTTTTTTTTGAATTTTACATATTCCACTTGTGATTCTAATATTTCAAAATACTTTTCTGGAATTGTTATAATCTTATTTTGAGTTCTATTGCCGTCGAAAAGTCTGTCTATATATAGGCTGTAATCGTTAGGTATGCCCAGGCGATTATTTCATAAATATAAGAGATATCAAAAAGCTTTCAACTGATATCGAAAGTACGTTACCTAATAAGTAAATCGACATCAATAACTTTTTTTTAAATAAAACTAGATACATTTAATATGACAAGTTCGAATTTCAAACACCTTTTCCACGCTAGCGTGCAGTAAACGTTTTTGCGCGCAGATTTCTAATGAGAAAGAAAACCTTTCCGAGCTAGTGAGGCGAAAAATAAATTACAGACGTCATGCAGAATAATTTGTTCTTTTTGCTCAATGGCGGTGTATTTTAATGAGTTTACCAATGTCGAATTTTCCGTAAAGTACTTTTGAGGACATTTGCAGATTTTGCTATTCACCAAGTACAGTGGGAGTGCAATTTGAAAAAATACAAGCGTTCTCATAAAATTTTTAATTTAGATGCTGCTTCGTTATTTGAAAGACGGAATAAAACTCGCTTGCAACTAGTTTATTAAAAGTAAAATGCTATCTAAATCAAAACGAAAGGTATGTAAATAAGTTACATTCGTTTTTCCGTGAGCGCCTATGATCTCTCATGTAGATTCAAGTGTAATTGTATATTATAGATTCTGATACTTTTCTGTGCACCCTCGGGACAAAAGTGATAGAAGGAGGAAGTTAAATGTTATCGTACGACTCTATTTACGTGACTTAGCATAATTCCACATAATAAATCTAGAACCTAATAAAACACTTTAAAAAATGGCCAAAATCATAATAGAGTTATGATTGCTGACAGTATTAACTCGTTTTGTAAATAGTGGATGTCAGTTTTAGTCAAAAGTTATTTTTCTATTTTTTTTTTCCATAGTAGCATTGACTTACAAATAAAGTAGTAAAGAAATAAACGGTTAAGTAAAAGACTTTTTCTGCAACATAATTACCTAACTTAACTTCAACTTGCGTTTATATAAAAAATTTAATAAACTAAAAACCAACTCTATGGAAGCTGAGTGAGGTAGCACGAGATTCACGAAGAGCTGTTAATATACGTTACACATCCGAGAGAGTCCGAGACGGAAATAGCAATACGTCGCTGACTAGAGGGAGAAAATCGATAGGTTCGCTTTCAGACCACGAATTGAAAAGAGACAGAGCTACAAAACACGTAAAATCACTGATGCTTAAACTTTTTACATGCAAACTATTAGTATGCATACGTTTAGAATCAACTTATCGAAACAGCTAAAATTAATAATTTATCAAAATAAAGTAAATAATCAACCAATTAAAAACATGTCAACAACAAAACACCAACCAAATTTATTTCATTACTTGAAATGTTTAAACTATTATTCTATGTTAAAATTATGCAAAAGTATACATACCAACAGCAATCTTTTCAACAGGAAAACTCTGCGCTGACAATACCCCAAATTGTAACAAAAACAAGCCGGCACTAACCAAGACGAAACGTTCGTTGAACACCATTGTTACCACTTTTTCTGTCTCTATAACATTATCGATTGATTCAACACAGCCTAGAACATACTACAAACGTTGTTTTTAGCGGAATTATAGCGATTTCTATAAAATGTGAGTCGATAAAGTGTAGGGATGCTGTGTGCAAACCTGAGACTTAGGGGCGACTGATGGGCGATGGCGGAGCGACTGTGGCATGAGGAGCGGGGGCGCACGCCCAACCCGCCACCCACGCTCACTTGCTTGCTGAAAGCGCTGAAAGCTTATCGCAATTCGCGACCACCATACAATCTTTTATCATTAACCCTGCTCTTAATGACCCTTTTTAACATTATTTTTTTAAATATAATCAACAAAAGGGGGAAAACAAAACCAGGTAGAAATTAAGGATAACAAATTTGTGTTCGCAAAGAAAAAGGTACAATAAATAAAGTAGTTCGCCTAAGTTTTTATGTTCCAAACATGTACATTAGTCGCAAAAATTTTGTTATAGTAATTTACTTTGCGCTGTCTTTGTCTGGGAGTTTTGCGGTGAAAGACAAAAACACTCACACTTATGGCGATTGAAGAGTGCGCGCGTCGTTTCGAGCAAACCGCGGGTACAACCGCCCAGCCCCCTAGCCGCCTTCCTGCTCCCCCACAGACTTGATCTCCCTCACGCATTAGCCACAATTCTCAACGAAACCATAGCTTTATGTTCAGCCCATTTGATTTATCGATATAATCGATTAACATTGCATGATTAGAACAAAAACAAAATCTTATATTTTTAAATGGACACAAGGCAAAAAATTGTCGCAAGCCCTTGCCTACAGTAATTACTAGAAGCGTACTTAAAAATGTAATAAAATAAATAACATACGCTCCTATATATTTTTTATAATAGTACTATATTTTTCTGTGTCTTGTAAAAACCTACTGTTAAAAGTTATGAAATAAATTTCGCTATACAAAAGCTATACAAAACATAATACTTGTGAAAAAGAGAGCTATTTATTAGCTAATGAGATTTTTGTAAATTATTATATCACTTTTGCTAGGTAATGAAAAATAATATATTATTAACGCAGTGTAAGTTCCGGGCAACACTTTTAAAATTGAATCATTACTTGACAGTTTTTGTACAGTCGCTTGAAATTAAACTTGTATAACATGTAAAAAAAAAAGAAAACCCTTAAAATATCAATGAAATATAAAAAAACTTTTTTTTACTTTTTACTCACCTAAAAATATTAATTTCTTTAAATAATAATCCATATTTCATGGATAAATTATTATAGCAATTCATTGACTTACTAGCAATTGGACAAACGGAGATTATTTGTATGTAAACTCAATGTGTAATGTGCCAATGCCAGCGCCTGAACAAAAAATATAATATATACTTATATACTGTCACGCTTCTCTTCCACGGTCATGTCATCATTTTGTTGTTACTACTTTCGAATGAGCATGTGTGATAATAGAGTTCTTAGGTTTTCGCGATTGTTACACATAGGAAATGAAATTTTTTTTTTCTCGGATCTAAATCTAATCTAATCTAATAAGTATGTTTGTTTTTTCACATAAACTAATGTTTAGGGTCTTTTATATTATTATTTTACTTTTATTGCACAATCTCACAACATGACCTGCATTTCAAACTTTTTATGCAAATAAGTTAGTAATGTACATATAACTAAACTATGCAAGAAAAAATTGTTTCGTTTCCTACGTGAAAGATATTTATAAATTCAGATTTTAAATAATATTTCTAAAAGTCACTATTATTTAATCTATGTTTTGCATTGTATCGAACGGTACCTTCGAAATACAGAGCACGTACACGCCGCAACTAACCAGAACCTAATTTGAGTCCGACAATTTTGTGCCATTGTTTTTATCATCAAAGTTGTTGAATATCTTCAAGGGCTATATTTTATTTTGAACTCAAAATGGAGATGCTTATTTGAAACGCCATTGTTTTAAATACACCTCATGTAAAATAAAACAAAGTTATGTAAATGATGGTGGTAAGGTTTTGTTTATCTACCAATTTATTGTCACATTAAATTTGTAGTCGATAACATACACGTCACCTTGAGAGAAAATATATCTTAATCCTACGTACATACAATAAAGTTGTCCTTTAAAATTGCCCTAGAAACTCACACGTTTTTATGCGTATATGAGGGGTCACATTATATACAATATACGTAGGAATGTGTAGCAATTTGTTATATTGTATGTATAACATAAGACTGCGGCAAAATTGACTTACGCCTTGATCGAGTAACGTTTTTGTATATAAGACTTATTACTCATTAACATCTGTCGTTTTAGCTATAGAGTTGTTACATACCCCTGCATGCGACTATTCCATAGATATAAGCGGTATCAAAAAGCTTTAAACTGATAACGAAAGTACGTTATCTAATGAGCACATCGACATCGGATCTTTCTATAAAATAAACTAGAAATATCCAAAATTTTAACATTAAACGCTCTCATATATTGAATATGACATTCGTAGAGAGGCCTTGGTTTTTCTACTCTAAGAGGTAACAATAAGTTAACAGATTACAAAACTGCTATAATAAAGTAATAAAACTATCTTTTAATTGAATAAAAATATAATGGTTAAGTGTGAGTTGTCAGTTTCATATAAGGATTGTTTCATTGTATGGGACAAAATAAATTGGGACAGCAAAAGTGGGTCAAATTTAATTAAAAGTTTTTTCATACAAAATGAATAACATTTTATTAAATTTGATCAACTTTTGTCGTCCCTATTTTTTTCAT
The DNA here is from genome assembly GCF_003589595.1 of Hyposmocoma kahamanoa. Lineage (NCBI taxonomy): Eukaryota > Metazoa > Arthropoda > Insecta > Lepidoptera > Cosmopterigidae > Hyposmocoma > Hyposmocoma kahamanoa. The sequence goes on from NW_020653200.1 coordinate 8,095,548, forward strand.
CCTATACAAGAAAATAATTGTTATAAGAATCTGAGTCGATCAGAACTAAAACAAATTTGATTAATTTTATTCATTTTATGGACAACTCACACTTGACCAAATAATTGACTACGCCATTATATTTTTATTCAATTAAACTATAGTTTTACTACTTTATTTATGTGAATTTTGTCATCTGTTAACTTATTGTAACTTTTTACAGTAGGAAAACTAAGGCCTCTCTATGGATGTCTTATTAAATGTATAGAAGCATTTAAAATAAAAATTTTGGATATTTCTAGTTTATTTTATAGAAAGTTATCGATGTCGATTTACTCACTATGTAACGTACTTTCGTTATCAGTTTAAAGCTTTTTGATATCGCTTATATTTGTGGAATAATCCCCTGGGCACACTTAACGATTACACCCTGTATATGTTTTAAAGTGGACGTAAAGTAAAATTTAAAGCTTGGCGTAACTCGGAAGACATTTACATTACTAACAAAAATGTTCCCTATACAACTTAAAGGCAACCGCTAGGAAGTTGAACATCCTTAAGCAGTTGATTTCCCCGTCCCTTTAAACATTGAAAGCTCAAAGGGGAAATAAAAAGATATTTCCATTGCAAATTTGAACAAGTTTGATCGCTACTTCGGGAGGCAGCCGATGAGAAACAAGATTTGGTTCAAATCTAGTTCAACATCACTACTTACTTAAAATGCAAATTTTTGGGTAACATGAGATGGAAGCCGTATAGTTCTGGAAATCAGAAAGTCGTACTTTTGATTTGTTACTATGTCTTTGATGGTCGGAAACTTTAATTAATTTTATATTTGTAAAGGTTCAATGAATATTATAACGTTAATATTATTTTGTTAGTAGGCACCCCACCCCGTGCTTCTCCCGCGCCTCTTTCGGCGCCCGTGCATCAAACAGGTTCCCGAATAAAACAGGCTGTGTTTTGTTAATAAATTAGGAAATTACACTTTGAAATGAAACCACTATAAAAATATCTACTGTAATTTTTCCTTCTTGATAACAAGTTCACAACACCTTGTACTCGGGGCAAATGTAACAGAATGACATAAAGAAATTATATTTAAAACAATGTTAAATTAATTTAATTACATATTTTTATTTAATTTAATAACCATATAAGCATAATTCCACATAGCATTTTTCGAAATAGTAACTGCATAAGAATAATAGTCGTTAAATGTTGAAGTCCAGTCGAATTCTTTTTTATGAAAAATAGTTAATCTTGTTTAAAATATTTGGCGAAATGGATTTTAAATATGTGTCAAATAATAACGGGATTGAATAACTATTTGCTTTCCCAATTCATACACTTATAACTGTATGTATAGATATATTGCAAAGATTATGTATTTATTCGATGTTTTTATGAGTATACATTGCAATAACACGATGTACACATAAGACACAAGTAAGACGTAGTTTATTTTATTTTCACTATGCGACGCACACGTTTGTCACTCACTCAGCCAGGATCCATTTTAAACCAGCGTCACAGCCTATTCTTGGCTGTGATTTCTATAGTCCATTTCACATAGGATGGATACTGTGGCATTTCCAGTTTTTTTATTGTAGTTTTTTAGTAACCTTATAACATAATAATTGTAGCCTTTTCATTTTGTTTATTATTTGTTCTTAAATTATTGTATTTAAATCAATTCACTCTTCGTTAAAGATTTAATTATCTCGATAAATATTTAAATAGTTTTTTTTCATTCGATTTTAGCTCTTACATTATTTTATTATTATTACCTCTAGAATCTTTTAATCTCAAACGTCATCGTACCCATGCTATGTGTAAATGAACTATAACTGAATGGAGATCCTTGTGCATACGCCATAGCCACAATCATGTCAATATAGTATGTATATTGTTAACTTGTTGTTCAGACGTTTGCTACGCATTTTTTTATATTATATTTGTTTTTATTTTTATTACTTGTTTGTGCCTATTTTTATAATGTGACGTTTCAATAAATGGTTTCTATTTTCTATTTCAATAGTGGTTCTTGTTGTAAGTAAAATGAACGACAACTTTAAACTTTTCGTAATTTAGCTGGAGGAGGTGTTTAAATATTTATGTCATTTGATATTGAACAGAGTGTTTTTTTTTAAATGAGACAATATGGGGAATTTTGAAAACATAGAAGATACAAGGAAACTGTCTTAAACAGTTTATTTGGCAGACAATTTTTTCAATCAAAAGTCAATTGACAAAATTGATCAACATTTTTTTGTGCTAATCGACTTACGAAGGGATCACTCTTGTACGGAATGAAAAAAAATCGGGACAGCAGAAGTTGGTCATATTTCATAAAATGTTTTTCATACAACATGAAAAAAATTAAATATCTTTTTTTTTAATTTCATTGTTTAGAACAAAAAATTAGGATAGCAGAAGTTGGTCCAGAATAATAATAAAAGATTTTCATATAAAATGAACAACATTTTATTAAATTTGACCAACTTCTGCTATCCCGATTTTTTCTTCCTATACAATGAAACTTGTAAGAAACAGAATTTATTAACATTAAATAAAATAGCAAATTTTATAAATTTTGTATGAAAAATATTTTATGAAATTTCACCAACTTTGGCTGTCCCGATTTTTTCGTACCGTACAATGCCTTTATAAAACTGAGTCGACTAACACGAAAAAAAATGTAATTAATTTTGATGGACGACTCATTTACTATACCAAAGTTGTTTCCTTGAAAAAAGATTTAATAAATCACTAACCTTGTATCTTCTATGGTTTCGGATTTCCCCATACTGTCCCATTAAAATAAACACTCTGTATATCGGAAACCGATATTCCACCTACTCACATAATATAATACTCTAAAAACTCACTATTGTATGTTCTCTATTCTAGTCTATGGCTAGTGTCAGACAATACTATATAATATCTTCTTCACAAAGTACCTTCGAGAATGGAAAAAAAATATGATAAAATAATATTAATAATCTCAGTACAGAGTACTAAAAAAACCGACCTCAAAAGTACGTGGAATTACGTCTATTTGCTAAGTTTTATTGAAATATAAATATAATATAGTTCGTCATTATACAGGACTTGACACTGGAGATAATAAAAATCGGTTCTCACTACTCAAAGTATATTGAGAGAAAAACGCCATGAATTGGAGAAATAGCAAAATCAATTATTAAAGTAATTGCTCCTAAATTAAAGTTAGAGGCTATTTATAATAAAAACGACTATTCATGCGTGAACAGCCACCCTTCGAGGTGGATGATTTTCTTCAAAATGAAATAGGACCACTATGGAAGTACCTCCTTTCCAACAAAAAAAGAATCATGAAAATCGGTTCACGAATACCGGAGTTATCGCATAACATACATGCAAAAAAAAAGAACATACAGTCAAATTGAGAACCTCCTTCTTTTTGAAGTCGGTTAAAAATAAAGGCAAGTACTACAACATCTGTTCAATCTCTACTTTTAAACATATTAAAAGGAGATTAGAACATTGTGAACGCTCGAATAAAATTTGAAATCTAGTCTCGCTACCTTATTTTCACCTACATTGTATAACAACATTTAGCAAGTCGTCTCCCTTGAGCTCGTAAAATATAAAAGCAATAAATGTCAAGCGCAAACAGGCAAGTTTCACAACATAAAAGTTTGCGAGTAGACGTAGAGACGGCCTCCGAGACCAAGTGGCTATTTAGCATTTTTCTATATAATACTGTTTCGCAAACAGCCAGATCATTGGGATGTTACGTACAATAAGGTTCTACATGATTCGGAATCTTTTGTTCTATATGATATTTTCATTCTATATTTCATTTTATATATATTCTGGAAGTTTACCTTTCTTCCCGTTTCCGTTTCTGTTTTTTTTTATTCGGTGACCTATTTTTTACTTTTCATCAAAGTTATCTCACATAATACATTCAGGAACGGCGCAGAGAGACGATTTTGACCTAATTAAGTACCTGCTAATTGTAAAACATTTCATTGTAATCTAACTCAAAGTACTCAACTCCAATTTTTGCCAATGTTTCATTTGACATACGAATTTGTGTATACCTATTCAAATAAGTGATTTCAAGTTACTCGCAATGAAAGTCGAAACACTTAATTACACAGGAGAAGCTGCCATCACGGACCGAGGCTCACTCAAATAATTTGAGTCGAGGAACTTGCTATACCAGAAGAGGTGAAGAAGTTCATTAAATATTCAGAGTTCCCATTATTCCTGTGCCAGCCACCCGCTCCCGCTTGGAAAAGTTGTAGCTTAAGATTGATTTCAGCGACAGTTTCTTGACTTTAATAGTTTCCATCGAGTTGTGTTTGAATAAAATATGGAAGTGAATAGACGAGGGTTAAAAGAAATATCTCTTTAGTTTCCGTAAACTCCGACTTATCAAAACACAAGAGGGAATACTTTTAAAATTGGGAACGAGAAGGTAAATATGAAGAAAATAAATATCAAACTACAACTGATTGTTCGAAACTCTGTTCCCTGTAGTTTGTTAAAAATATGATACCGCTAGGAAACCACTCCGTCTCATTCGAGGAATCAGGCGTGATTCAGCTCATGTTTAATGAAAGACGAACAGTGGTATTTATCGACCACATGGAACAAAAACTGCTCCTTACCAACGGCAGCGTGAGCAGATTTCATTCGTGACCGTACAAGAATAGCGAGGATTTAAAAATGTCAAGTAATATCTTGTAGTAAGTATGAAAATAGTAATCTAACCGTACTTATTTATCATATCCAACAATAAACATTTTCACACAAAAATTATTAAATAGAAATGAATGATTAAAGAGAAATAAGAGAAATATACTCAATTTTGTAATAAATGAATATTCTAGAGACAAAATTATGGAAACTAAATTCTGGTACAAGAAAACGGGAGCGTTTCTGTAGCATCGGTGAGCGCCATATATTCGCAGAATTTGTCCACACAAATTGCTTAATTGGGGAAAAGGCTTTTGTTTGTTCTTTATTTTTCAGCTGAGAGGGCCTGTGGGCAAGACTACCACATGTTACAACACACGTGCCTCCTCTGTGACACTTGACAGGTTTGTAATTAAACTCAAGCCGAGAAATTGCTTTATAATGTTGTGTTAAATGTTAATAAAGATACAAAGAATAAACAAGGATTTCTACCGGGCTCCAAAAAGACTGTATCTAAAAGTAAATCCACTAAAAATTATATTTTACTTCACAATTTATCCATTGCAGTAATACCGTAATAATGATTTATCTGTTCTGGTCTCATGTACTTAATTATCCCTTATTGTTATTCTCAATGGTTTTTTTATATATAAAATGAAAAGAGCAAGTTCACAAATTTACCACGCATAACATGATATTCTTGCGATTTGCTGCGTGTTTGCTTTCGTGTCTTGGCCTAAATTTGAACAACCTCTGTTCTATATATGACACCGTCCTTCGTAAACTTTAGTAATTAATATATTTACATGGCACTTAACAAAAGAAATAGTCTAACCAAATATGTGTAATGAAGGAGAGAAAATCATTGTAAATCTGTAATTGCGATAAAATTACAAACCTACTACAAAATTTTATCAGTGGCCGCACCCTGATTCATCGTGCCCTGAGGCCGATAACGATTTTCCTCCGGATGGCGAAGGCTCTATTTATAATGCGCCGGAACGGAATGGAAGCGAATTTTTGTAACGATATTGTACATAGCATAATGAACTTTATGATCAATTCAGTAACGTATAAACTAGATACGAGCCAAAATCTTCCGCGGATTCCGCGGTTTCGCTTCCATTCAGTTCCGCCGCAATACAAATTGAGCCTAAGCTTATTCTATATGGGATGTAGCTGGTCGCTTTCTAATCCCTTGTGGCTTCAACAAACTATTAAATTAGTCTTAGTTGTAACAAATGACAAATCTTATTAGTTTATAATATATATTCGCTATATTGAAATACACATATTTTTACATGTACCAATATTTTAATGACATTAAAAGGTAGGCGGTGACATAACAAAATGTAGCATATTTCCAGCCATGTCTATATCAGATCCTCCCTCTTAATTTTGACGAGGATTCTGGTGGCCAACAGCTGGTCTATGTGCCTCTTCCAGACTTCTCCGGTGTCAATGTGAAGTTCGTAATGTAGTTAGCCCAACTTACTGTCGCCAACTCCCATTTAGAACCAGTGGGCAAGTAATTCCGGGCCTGAACTCTCTGGCCCTCCCGGAGAGTCCATAACAGACGTGGAAAATTGCGTGCCAGAGGTGAAGATGTGGTCGTTGCTGGTTTAGCAAATAAGGTATGTAAGTTAGTTCTAATTGGTCTCCCAAACATCATCTCATAGGGACTGATGCCAGTTGAACGATGCGGTGTTCTCCGTAATTGGGTCTTAATAATTGTTTATTTGTCTTGTATCGCCTCTCTCATTAATCATGGCCTTCAGGGAATTTTTAATAGTCTACACAAATCTTTCAACTTGTCCATTAGTGGCTGGGTGATATGGGGCGGATCTCTTGTGTTGTATATTGTTTTTCCGTAAGAGGTCTCAAAATCGCTGGATGTAAATTGTCTTCCATTATCACACACAAGAGAGTACTGAATTCCAAAAGTAGCAAAGACTTCATTCAGGGTATTGATACACCACGAAGAAGTAGTTGCTCTGGTAGGTATAATCTCTACCCATTTAGTTAAAGCATCAACATTAATAAATAAATTGACCTGCAAAGTCAATGTGTATCCTCTGCCAAGGTAGTGTAGGTTGCTCCCAATGATGAGGTGGGGCCTTCGCTGGTTCTTTCTGTTTGAGTCTATATTCACGACAACCATTGACTAGTTCTTCGACGTCTCTGTCTATGTTTTTCCAGTAAACATAGCTACGTGCTGAAAGATTCATCTTGAGTATACCCAAATGCCCGCAATGTAATTCTTTTAAAATGTCCTTACGCAATGTAACGGGGACAAGAAGTCTAGTTCCTTTAAACACAAAGTCATCATGAAGAGTTAATTCAGTATTTTCATAACCCAAACCTTTTTAAATCTTTTCCTTCTCGTAAGGCTGGGATTAATGTTTGGTGTTCAGCGTTGTTTTATGTTTCATTTATGATTCTATTCTGGCTATTGAAATCGCATGTATTTGATATACAGAGTAAGTGAACATTATGTGTTGATCTAAATGGTGTTCTGGTGCTTCTACCGGGAATCTACATAAGTAGTCGGCATTACTGTCGGCAGTCGAGCTTCTATATTCTATGGCATAGTCGAAACCGGATAGAAAATGGGCGTGATGAAAATGCCTCATTGTACTTATATCATGCAGGGTAAAGTTTTCTGAGGATGAAAAATTGTGGTAAGCGGTTTGTGATCCGTAACAAGGATGAATTTTCTGCAGTAACAGTAATGATAAAATTTTAATGACTATGAAAGGTGACATAACAAAATGTAGCATATTTCCAGCCATGTATATATCAATTTAAAATAGTAAATTACCACAAACAATGTAGGAAAATGAATAACCAATTAGATAACTAGTCAATAAAAAAGAAGCGTTTCTGTTTTGTTAAAGTATTCGTCTCACGTTGAACGGTATTTTTTTTTAACTTATTGCATTTTATTATAGAAAAGCTCAGTACGCAATCATTCTGTTACGACGAGAACCGTCGTAAAGAGACTAGTTGGAAGCTTTACGGCTTCGCTGTGCTCCTACAGTTAAAATTGTCCACCTCGAAAACAGTAGCCTTAGAAAATGGTTAAACTAGATTGTAATTCCAATTGTTGAAACTGAATTCAACACTGTAAGTACTTAATAAACAACAATGAAATTAATAACGTTAAGTTACTTGCGGTAATTGTATACCACATTTACTGAAGAACTCTTAATAATGCTCACTCAAAATTAGTTCCCGATTGATTTCATTTCATCGCCAACTGGTCGGGCTCATCTAAATGAAGTCGCGCTTGAAAGTTAGAGTTACCTTTTCAATTAAGTTTGTTTGTGAAGTAAGAGAGAGGTTCGCGGGTCGATATTAATACACTAAACAGACTCCGGTCTTCAGGTTGCTCTAAAATATCATACCCAGCACTATGTACATAAGTATAATAGTATTCTTACTTACGGTTAGTACTTAGAGAGTTAAACTCTGGTATTTACTTAAAGACGGCAAGATGATATTATCATGTCTCGAGACATTTGCAACCAATATCGTAACTGCATAATAACGTAGCAAATCGTTTCCTTGTTTTAAGTTTTTTCTTATTTTATTTGTTACCCAAGTAAGTTTAAAGTATATAAGAAGTTGACACCTGTTCCAGAGCCTTTTATATCCTGTATTTAATATTCTTTTACATGTAATATAACTATACTCGTGTGCTCACCCAAGGAGCACACTTTATTCGCCTCAAAACTATTATATCTATAAGCAGTCTCATTATGGTATAGGTTTAGATAATAGTTCTCTATAAACGGTTTTAGAAAAAAGAAATTGGTCTTATAGACTTATTTCACTCAAGTCAATATTTTAAAACCTTCTTAATACCGAACAATTAAGTGTGATCTCTCTTAAGATTTACTCGTATAGTCCTTATTTTAAGTTCATCTGTAAATCAACTGACTATTTTTAGTATAATTGTTCTATACACATCCAGTAAAGTCTATTAATACTCTAAAAACTAGTGTTCTTAAGTTTATTCTAGATATATTTCATTTCAACAAAGACAAACACATTATAGCGCGTCTTCAGTAGATTTTATTTTAAAATATTCTATAATTAGCGTTTTTAGTCTATTGAACGTTATAAGAGTTCATGCAAAATAGGTAAAGTAAAGAATATTAAAAGATCTGGTGAAAATGGTGAACCTTGGATATTATGTCACATCATTCGATACATTAGTCGGTGATTCGCGTGCGAGCCGGGCATGATGCATTTTTGTTTGTTGACAAATAAATAAACATTGTAAAGTAATTCCGTATTCTGAAGTGATATAAACAATTAAAATGAGCGCGTAAACTATTGTGCTTCAATGTTGTGTATGTGTATTGTGCCGTCTATCAATAGAATATAATGAAATCATTGTGTGAAATATGGTTGGCGTGATGAAATAACCTCAAATTTGTAATGAAAATTTTATTTCTTCTAACATAAGTTAGGTATGTCATTGAAATATACCTTATCTAATAGGGAATTTATCCACATTGCTAGTCATATACAACACATTCCATATAATTACACAGAATAACGTTTTTTTGCGACAATTTGGATTTTTTAAATTGTTTTTTCTTTGACCTTGTGTTTTGAAAGGTTTTTTTATTTCATAATACGCTCACCATTCCTTATAACTTTTACCATTATTTATAAAATCGCTTAGAAACATCGCATTTTGCAGACAATCACACACACACACACACACACGCACGCACGCACGCACGCACGCACGCACGCACGCACGCACGCACGCACGCACGCACACACACACACGCACGCACGCACGCACGCACACACACACACACACACACACACACACACACACACACACACACAC
>NW_020653200.1:8105098-8118623 GCF_003589595.1 Hyposmocoma kahamanoa
CACACACACACACACACACACACACACACACACACACACACACACACATACACCGCGCACACATGGAAGAATTATCTCGAAGGTTTTTCTGTTACCGTAACTTATTTATTTTTAAAGCTATAGATAAAATGCTCCCAACAGTGTTTTGAAAAAAGGTTTCAATTTTTATCGCCATTTTTATTTTTAAAGGATGACTATGAAGCAGCCGAGAAAAAATTATTTTCTTTTTAAAAAGTAATTCTAAGTTGAAATTACCTTAAAGCAGCCTAGAACTTCTTGGAAACGGTTTGTTTTGTGAGTTATTTTGTATATTTAAGCTTTCCATAAATATTTAAAACCGAAAATCGATAACTGTATTGCTATTACGCTTATATTTATACATAAATATTTAAAAAACAGCGAGCAATGCGCTCGCTCGTTTCATGACAGGTTTTTCATTACTTTTCACAATGTATTTAAAGTCGCACGTCAACTTTCTAAACGATTAAACAATGCGCGAAAGAGTCAGAAATATTGTATCTAATTTCGCCATGTGCAATTTTGATAGTTTTAATTTGTAACCCATTAAACTTGAAATTTATTAGTGTTAAGAGAACTGCGTCTTACGTTTGTAACGCTTTAGTTACTTGGGTTTAAAATAGCATTACTAAGAAAACTACAATAAATTATAAATTATCTAAAAACTGTCTATAAGACTAAATCCTGTTCTACAAATGGTCTTGGAGCATTTAAGAACTACCACGTGAAGGTCCCAGGTTCGATTCCCGGGCCGGGAGAAATTTTTGTATACCTACATTTATTTATCTCGTGACTTTGGGTGTAATTTGTGGTTGTCTATGTGTGTGTCTATGGCACCCGCGACACAAGGGTTCGCTAGTGCGGGCAATGTTGAGTGTGTGCGTTATTATTGTTATTATTACTTTTGTTTAACTGTTTTTATGTTAAAAATAAATTAAATAAAAACTCGTTGAGTGCCTTGTGGTGCTATCTCCCTTGCTAAGGGACCATTTTAAATCCTCGACTTTTACGGACACTAAATCACCTCAGATTTTTGGATATGTTACCGGCTCCGTCGGGACCAATTGTAATCGTAGGCTTAGGTTCGAGAGACGGCGCAGTCAAGTCGCAATGACAGCAGCAAGGTGTTATAAGATTTAAGTTACCTGGTAGTAATGTTGGTTGTTAAAACTTCGTTGGAATTGAGGGTGTATTTCACATAGACATCTATGTTCGTGAATTCATGGTACAGACCTAAATGAAAATTAAATCTCGTTTTATAATAATAATGTTTATTTCAGAATATCTCCATATCGTTTTAGTAACAATTATAAACTTTAAAACACAGAAATTTAAATTTTAGTAGTTGCTTGCAGAAATGGAAATATATCTTTAAGCGCAATGTGTACAATTCAGGAATCTATAGAATACCCAGGCATTCTATACAATACCGGGCTTCTTAGGTAATATATATAATATTTTTATATAATAGTTAATATTTTTGTAACTATTATACATATTTCGTAGGTATTATATAGAATGCCGGCTGTAGATTTGGCAAAGTATTACATGAAAGAAAAAAAATCAAATTAGTCATTTCTGTTTGCGTTTCCGGACTGGTTCGACCCCTTCCTGTGAGTTTAGGTTAGGTTAGTATAATGAAAAAGCAACCGGTACTGAATTTATTTTACGTTTTGGATCTGGGCCAAAAATAATTATGGATAACATAAAACAAACACAGAAAAACTAATGTTCTTAAAAGTTTGATGGGTGCTTGGTTCCAATAAAGTTGAGTTTCAATTTTTATAGTCAGCCAAAGCATTATTGGATCTACTTTCAGATATCGGATAATCACTTAATATAACAGTTTTGCCTAGTGCATTAAACAGTATATTATATGTGTAGTGTATCAGGTTTTCATTGCTATTATAAATATTTATCTCGAAAGAAATAGAGATATTGTTAACCAAATATTTTTTATTTAATTACCGATTCTTCTTATTACCTACTTATTCTTGCTAGATGAACTTTTGTGACACTTGGATGTGCATGAAATTTTCTACTAGTACCTACTTCTTATTGTTACTTTGCTTTGTGTGCATCTACATTTAACAAATTTTGTATATTACCTAATAAACGTTCGCTGTAGTTGTATAGAATACCACCAAGTGCATAATAGAGTTTATTTCACACATTGCCTGATTGTTTTAGGCGTTGTATAAAATACCTAAATATTGTATAGAATACCGGATTACATACATTGCAGATAATGTTTACATATACGCTAGCTACTAACAGTTATTTCTTATGCAAGGCTGCAAAGTTATTGTTTGACTCGAGTGCTCGTATTGAAACCTCAGCAAGCGAAGCGTAGTAAGATTGAAAATGTTATTAAATTTTATCTACTTCTGCTGTCCCGATTCTTTACGTCCAATACAATAAAATATTTTTTATAAAAAACTGAGTCTTAAGTCTAAGCATTAAAAAAAATAGTCAAATTTATTCGTTTTGTACAGAAAACATATAATTAATAAATTTGATCAATTTTTTTATCCCGATTTTTTTCGTCCTATACAAAGTAACTGAATCGATGAGCACTAAAAAGAATTTGATCAATTTTATTCATTTTTATGGACAATTCACACTAGACCAAATAATTGACTATGCCAATTCTCAATAATTTTTATTCCATTAAATTATGGTTTTATTACTTTAATTATAGCTGTTTTGTTATTTGTAAACCTATTGTTACCTCTTAAAGTAGGTCAAAGAACCTCTCTGCGAATATCATATTAAATGTATGGGAGCGTTTAATGTGAAAATTTTGGATATTTCCAGTTTTATTTTTTTAAAGTTATTGATATCGTTTTACTCATTATGTAACGTACTTTCGATATCAGTTAAATCTTTTTGATATCTCTTTTATTTATAATATAATCGCCTGGGCACACTTTACGATTACGCCATGACGTACACTTTGTGCTATATATAGAATCAGAACATCGGTCTTCATTTTTAAAACACTTCGGTATGTGCTTGATTTCTAAATCGTAGAATTGATTTCCTTTACTTTGTGCCAATCACTCCTCACATATTGTATAGTGGCTTGGGGAGAGCACCTAAACCTGATATGATATTATTACGTTCAGAGAGAGCGCGCTGTTCTAAAAGTATGTATAGGTCATTACTTTCTCTCTCCCATCTCGTCCTTGTACAAAGATTGCGAAGTGTTAACAGTACGGAAACTTTTCATATTAAGCATCGTGGTACAAACGCACAAGGGTCTCTATATCGATCCTAAATGGAACAGAAAAGAGAAGTGATATAGTATGTTCTCCAGCGTTCGCAATAAAAACTACATTTATTCAAAGGTTTTCGTTTCTTGAACCTATTCTTACATGACAAAATTGATAAAAGTATCTGTATCTACAGTGTTACTACCAGGGAGTGTAAAAAGAAAGTACCAAATTAATTATGATAGATTCAGGCGTTACTTTGCGGAAGTCCATGTTATTAAAAATGCAATTAAATTAATTTGCTACGCAGCGAATCCAGAGAAGGTTAAATCGTGCAAAGTAGCTGCGCTTGTGTTGAATATTTTTTTCATGCAGTTAATTTTCCCGCCTTTATTTTTTTTATAAAAAATAAGTGCGCATTTGACCTCTGTCTCACCTGATGGAAAGTGGCGATGAGGTCGAGGATGCAGCATGCACACCTAAATAATGCCTATACACTCTCGCCTTGAAAAGGTCCAAGTTATAGCGTTCGGGGAACAAGTCTGCAGGTAGGGAATTCAAAATACAAATGTGGAAGCGAAACGCTTCGTGCGAATCCGGGGAATACCCACAACAAAGAGATGGAACCCCCGCCAACGTCTAGTCTCCCGATGATGGACAGGGGAAGTCGGAATCAAATTATGCAATTCCATCGCACACTCTCCGTGATATATCATGTAGAATACCGACAAGCTGGCAACTCTACGGCGGTGTACGGCCGTGCAGCTTCGCCTCTACTAATTCCAAGTCACCTATAAGCCTCTTAGCACGCTTGTTTATTGAATCCAAGGTGGCCAGTTGGTATCTAGCAGAGCCATCCCATAAGTGGCAGCAGTACTCCATACACGACCAGATTTGTGCTTGGTACAGCTGAAGCAACTGTCCCGGTGTGAAGTATCCTCACCTTGGAAGGGATGTCAAGGTTCTTGGCTGCATTTTTGCCCACGGATTCAATGTAACTGCCGAAGTTCAGATTGGACGACAGGTCCATTCCAAGTAGGTAAAGACAGTCGGCTATCGGTATGGATATATCACGAAAAGTCGGAGTCAGGTGAAAGGGACTCCGTTTAGTGGTGAAAAAATACACCTGCGTTTTGGTAGCATTAAATTTGACAAGATTGGCATCGCGACTGACAAGATTGGCATCGAGATTGCCTTAAGTGTCAAATTCAAACGACTAACCATGGACTCTCGACAAGACTGGATTTCTTCTCCACTGACCCTTGCATTAGTCAAGTACCTGTCCACAACTATCCTGTCATTAGCATACCCAAAGGTACCTGGAATTAACATACCTACAGTCACAAACCACCACCAAAAATATGATTTGTGACTGTAATAGAGCTTGTATTATATAATTTATTAATTTTATGCGGAGGGAGAGTGGGAAAATTACTGCATGAAAAAATATTCAACACAAACGCAGCTATTTTGCACGATTTAGCCTTCACTGGGTTCGCAGAATAGCAAATTAATTTACTTCCATTTTTAGGTACCAAATTAGCTACAAGCCTTTAGCTGCGAAGACACTGAGAATAACTTAATGTAATAAAATAACTGAATACTATGACAGTTTGCATGTTAAATTATATTAATTCGCAGTCATTTTACTCCACTTCGTCAAAAGTCACTCAAACTAATTGCGTATTTAATGGATTCACCCCCCACACAACACACACACGGCCGCACGCTTTTCTTTTCTGAAATTAGCAATTTAATCACTCAGAATGAAGAATGTAAAAACTCATTTAAATGTAGATCACTTTTCTTCTGGCAATGGCTTGCACATTGTTTTTAACAAGGGGAAAGGCACTACATGTTGAGATACAGGATTTCCTAGTTCGTCTGTAGTGGCTTCAACTAATTGATGAGTACATACCGCAGCCTATTCATGTACTTAACTTTCTTTAGCTTAGCATTGTAAAGATGAATACCTATTTTTCACCGAATAAAAAATATATTATTATTATTATATATGCAACGAAAACATGATCTCCATAATATAACTATGCCAACGGAAATGCCTATTTAACAAGAGGGATCTAGTAAGTGAATGAAAGCAACATTGTACCGTAATAAATGCCGTTGTGTACACCGGAAGTATTGGGGATGGTCACCATGTTCAGATTTTCTGCCTAGTTACAAAATAGCGACAAACCTTATTTTGTTTTCTTATAAGGAAGATTCATTACTTATTCAACGTCATGCGCGATGTCTGAACAAGCTTTCCGCGGCTGTTGCCTCTCGCCACTTCATTACCACATTTAAAGACTGAGATTTGGCCCGTGTATATTTCCACTGTCGCTAAGGAGTCGCACGCTTTTGCGATATTATACTATGATAGGATTATCAATACTAAGATCGAACACACAGAAAAATTTTTCGTCGACTTGGTGGGACTTGAACAGTTAGTTGAACCCACGTCCATGCTGCACCGTAGCATTGCTCTAACCATCTTCCGAAAAAAATAGTTTATAGTATAGGGTCCAGTTACTAAGTCGAATGCCGAAAAGTTAGTACAAAGATCTATAATAAAAACACATAGGAGAATTTCGACTCGACTCGTGACTCAGATGGTTAGAGCAATGCGGTGCAGTATGGACGTGGGTTCAACACTCACCGGGTCAACGAAAAATTTTTTTGTGTGTTCTTTTTTGTGTGTGTGCGATCTTAGTGTCTACCTAAATTAGTATCTATACTATTTAGTATCTATCTAAAACTAGTGGAGTTACTTCACGAAAAATCTTAATAAATATACTATGATACCTATATTATTTTATTACCTGCCTCCATTGCCGAACGGTTACCACACTGGTCTGCCAAAAAGAGGTTCGATTCCCGGGTCGGGAGAAATATTTGTATGGCCTACATTTCTTTCTCTCTTGAGTTTAGGTGTAATTTGTAGTTGTCTGTGTGTGTCCCCAAGCCGCACACTCATATCTAAATATATACTATAACATATCTAATAGAATTTAATTCGATTGAATATTTTAAGAGTTCAAATTCCCTCCAGATATCTCGAAGAAGGTTTCTAGAAAATTTAAAATAAATGTGGGCACAACTTTATTAGTAGATCACAAGAGTGCTTTGAGAAACTATGTGTAGGTAGTGTTAAGAGTGATTCTTATCTTTTTTCTCAAGTAACCCGTCCAGAATGCTGCAAGACCATTTGTGGTATGTAGACAGTTTTTATTTAGTCTTGTAAACAGTTTTTAGATAATTTGTAGCCTATGATAGTTTTCTTAGTAATGCTATTTTAAAACCAAAATACTAAAGCGTTACAAACATAGGACGCAATTCTCTTAATACTAATAGATTTCAAGTTTAATGGCTTACAAAACATAAACTATCAAAATTGCAGCATGGCTAAATTAGATATAATATTTCTAACTTTTTCGCGCAATGTTTAATCGGTTAGAAAGCGCAAATTGACGTGCGACTTTAAATACATTGTGAAAAGTGATGTAAAATCTGCCATAAAAGTAGTGCGCTCGTTAAATTTTAAATGTTTATGTATAAAATATAAGCTTAATAAAAATACAGTTATCGATTTTCGGTTTTAAATATTTACAGAAAGCTTAAATATACAAAATAACTCACAAAACAAACCATTTCCAAGAAGTTCTAGGCTTCTTCAAGCTAATTTCAACTAAGATTTACTTTTTAAAAAGAAAATAAATTTTTCTCGGCTACTTCATAGTCATTCTTTAAAAAATATAAATGGCGATAAGAATTCAAAGCTTTTTTCAAAACACAGTTGGCAGCATTTTATCTATAGAAAATTTTAGAATACGAAAAGAATATTTTTACTTGCTTTAGTGTAGTTGACCTTGTAGAAGAATATTCACTCCTATGAAGCTTTTATGATTGTCTACAGAACGCAATGTTTTTAAGCGATTTTTTCTTTTGACAGTATTACAAAACCTTTATAAAAGTTATAAGGAGTAATGAGCGTATTATGCAATAAAAAACTTTTCAAAACACTAGGTCAAAAAAAACAATTGAAAAAACCCAATTTGTCGCAAAAAAACGTTATTCTGTATAATTATATGGAATGTGTTATATATGACTAGAAAGGTGGATAAATTCCATATCATATAATATAAGGAATATTTAAATGACATACCTACCTAACTTATGTTGGAAGAAATAAAATTTTCATTGAAGTACAGTAGTTTACGCGCTCTTTTCAATTGTTCCGGCTCGCCTGCGAATTACGACTATTGTATCCAGTGTTGCCAATTTGTGGGAAATTCCCCAAATTGTTCGGAATTTCAACTGGATTGCGGATTTTGTGGGGATTGGCGCTATGTGAGGAAAATGTGGGGATTTTTATCATTTTGTTTAATCTATCAATTGCTGGTACATCGCTAGTTTGATCGTTACTGTTAGAAACAATGTGATAGACTGTATCGATGTGTTTTTCAATATGACACATCTTTCATATTATTAACAAGCAGCGTAAATAGAATTATTATTAGAGCACTTGGTTCTGAATTGTACAACTACCAGTCGGTGCGTGTTGAGTTTGCGATTGTTTTTCCGCTTATGCCCGGTATGAAGCAAAACGAAATCAAGTATTGATAAGCAAAGCCGAGCAGTTGGTACTTCCACACCACAACTTACCACCCGTCAACTTTGAATATTAAATATAAGTAGGTCGAAACTCATTGATTATTTCTAACATTAACATAGTGTCACCAAATGCACAACAAATAATTAATTTACTTAATTTTGTAAGGCAAAGTAAAATGATCTTTTTTTTCAAAGACTGCTTACAGATTAATGTTGAATCTAATTAAAATAAATAAACGATTTAACGTCATCTAATTTTATAATTAGTTTTACATTTTACATTCTGTTTACATTCACAGCAAACGTAATAGATGATTACATTTTGAGTTTCTTCGTTTCCTTCGTTTCTTCGTCGTTCTTTCGTTTTCTTATATTTTTAAGCGACGTATTTCTAATAAATAATGAAAACTCGAGATGTGGGGAATTTGTGGAGAATATGAACTTTGCTCTTCCCAAATTTAGGGATTTTAACCGCGATTTTTGTGGTTTTTGAACAATTGGCATTGGCAGCGCTGATTGCATCGAATGATGTGACTTAATATCAGAGGTTCACCATCTCCACCAGATATTTTAATATTCTTTACTTTATCCATTTTGAATGAATTCTTATAACGTCCAATAGAGAAAAAACCCTAATTGTAGTATTTGTTTAAATAAAATCTACTGAAGACGCGCTATAACGTGTTTGTTATAAGTACAAACACTACAGAATATCTAATGTGTTCTTAAGTTTATTCTAGATATATTTAACTTAGAATGTCTATAAATTAAATATATCTAGAATAAACTTAAGAACACTAGTTTTTAGTGTATTAGTAGACTTTACTGGATGTGATAGTACAATTTTACTAAAAATAATCAGTTGTTCTACAGATGAACCTTAATTAAGTACTATAAGAGTAAATCTTAAGAGAGATTACACTTAATTAAGTTGTTTGGTATTAAGAAGGTTTTAAAATTTTGACTTGAGTGAAATAAGTCTATAAGAACAATTTATTTATTTATTATTTTCTCTAAAACCATTTATAGAGAACTATTATCTAAATGCGTACCATATTAAGACTGTTTTAAGTCAGTTTTAAGGCATATAAAGTGTGCTCCTTGGGTTGACGCCACCCACAACACAGGGTTTCACTGGTTAGTTATTAATTATTATGTAATGCCTCCTTAAACTTTCATGTCAACTTTCAATGTTATATTTTTTATGAAACTATCAAATTCCCCAGAAACCGGCATGATGTTTGTTTGGTTTATTGTAACTATGTTTTTTATGATACAAGTCGTGCGCCTGATGATAAGCGACACACCCGTCCATAACAGTTGTAGTGCGACTCAGAGCTTTAAATCTGAAAGATTTGAGAAGCACTGCCACTGCACCCGTCACCCTGAGACATAAGTTGACAAGTTCCATGTGCCTGTAATTTCACCAGCACCCATACCCTTATAAACCAGAGTACAGTAATGCTCACATTACGCTTGGCGGCAGAAATAGTTAAGGTGACAGTACTTCACTGGACGAACTCTTTCTCTACTTCTACTAGAAAGAAAGAAAGAAAGAAACGTTTATTCGGTTATTACAAATAAATAATATTAGTCTGAATTTAAATTAAAGAATAAACAATTAAACAACAAAAAATTATATATTACTAAATACATAATAATAGCCGAAAAGGCTAGCCAACTCAGCTTAATGCTGGGCGACAGCGCTTATTTTCAGCTGGAGCTTGAGAAGACTATTTGACAAAAACTAAAAATAATAACAAGTATTTGATCTGTAACCCAAACATTTAAAACAAGAATACCCAATTTAGAATAAAACTATTACAATATGCAGCGTGATCTTAGACATTATAAAGTAACAAATATATAATAATAATAAGAATTATGTCTGAGTCATAATAATACTAAAATAAATTAACAACTAGCTTTAGTAATTGATGCCGTTTATTTGTCCTATTAGCGTTCTTTAATTCTTTTGCGAAAACCAGATAAAGAAGCTACAACGTACGTATGTACGGTAATAATCATGAGACATGCGTGTGAGAAGAACATGAGAAGTACATTATTTATTTTAATATCATCAACTTAACAATATGAATTTTTATTAAATATAGTTTTTATTACTTAATTATTATTTTATAATATTCGCGATTTAGATTAGAAATAGTAGTATAATTAGCTAAACGAGTAAAACCTTTATTTTTAATATGAAGTCTTCACTAGACTTCACACTAGATATCACAATGTTTTACTACTATCGAATTTAATTATTTTTTATGAAATTACTCCACTAGTTTGTTATAATTATAAATAGAAAGATAGAACACGAAGAAAAGTTCCTTCAATACAGCTGGATACGAACCAGCTGCATCATACCAGGCTGATGCGCTTCCAACTGAGCTACGGTACGAACCAAAAGACCTTACAAATTTTTGTGTGGACTTGTTGCAGGTCTTTTGTTTTTGGTTTTTAACAACTTTTTGCCGTAGCGTCATCTGTGAGAAATCTTTGAAAGTTTTTCTTCACTCAGTCGTGTACTTTTACAGCTACCAGCGGCTGAGTAGAGATATGGTTTTAATAAGTGTAATATGAGGTTTTGACGGATTGAATGAATTTGTCTTACTTTTCGATTTTTGTATTATTAATTAAGTATATCAAAGCTTTTATTTTTATTTTGGGGCTACTGAGTACATTTGAATAGCTCTCAAAACTATAACATGCATTGCGTTTCTACGGAAAAAAGGTGAGTGATGTATCTTTGTTTTTGTTTATAAATTTCATTGTTAAGTCCTTTTTACATTAATTTGAAATTAAATTTGTATTTCACCGCACGTGCAATATACCTATTTAACTTCAAAGTTGCACTGCGTACATGTATTGCATACTATTTATGCAATTTTATCCACAATTTTTTTTATTGACAGAACCAATTTTCTCTTTTCTTTGTTTCTTCAAGAGAGTGGATTACGGTCCGAGCTATCTTACTTTTACGGATAAGGTCTGTCTATACCTATCTACTTGTGTAGGTGGGTATAAACCTTATCTAGCTTATAAATACAAATGAAGTCGACTATAAATTGGCGATTTGATCAGGAATGCGACAGGAAGATGTGAGGTTTAATTATACTGCGGAATAGAATTATTACGGACTAAGTACTAATTGATAGACTATTAAATGTTAATAGAATTATTAACCAGCATTCCCGATTATCAATTGCCTCCTTTAAATTAGTTGACTAATATTATATAATTATCTTGTCAGAAGCATATGATTTAGATTGTCCATCATGTACTGACCTATGTTATTTATAATGAAATAGCTCATTTGTAAAGTCGATTAATAGTTCATTGTTATTCGACTTACCATCAGGCGTACGACTTGTTTGTCCCGTCACTGGAAATTATATCAAAGAAGTGACATTCTCGACGTAAAATAAGTGAGAAATATTTAAATACATACCACACTCTGTACAAAAAAGTACGTCTTAATAATTCCCAAAAAAAATCCTGTCAACAAATTCAGTTAAACGCAAAAAGCAAAAATACCGATATAACAACTTAAATTTAAATATTTGATCTCATGTTTTTTTTTCTTAAAATAACAAGTAAACAACATAACACACAACATAAGAACTAAATAACATGTAAACAACATTTTTGGCGTCGTGGATGTTGGGCAACTAATTAGAAACAAAACAGAAAGACATGAAAAACCAAATGATTTAATTAATTTAAAGAGTTTAAGCCATCAGTACTACAAACTTTATTGGAATTTGTTTAAAGCAAGTGAAATTAAAAATTATCTAATTATTGAATAACTCTTATAGATTTCTCACAAGAGCTACGGCCAAAAGTCGAAAACCAAAGAGAAAGATCTGCAACAAGCACTTAGAAAAATTCATAAGGTCAGTTGGGAGAGCGTCAG
Organism: Hyposmocoma kahamanoa; assembly: GCF_003589595.1. Lineage (NCBI taxonomy): Eukaryota > Metazoa > Arthropoda > Insecta > Lepidoptera > Cosmopterigidae > Hyposmocoma > Hyposmocoma kahamanoa. The sequence goes on from NW_020653200.1 coordinate 8,116,871, forward strand.
CCACGGTATGTCGAAGGCGCTGGTTCGAATCCAGCCGGATCGAGTAATTTCACAAAAAAAAATTGAATATCATAATATTAAAATATTGTAATATTCAATAAACTTAATATTTAGATGCGTAGCCTTTAATGTCAGTTGCAACTGTGCAAAAACGTGGCATTGATTAAATTAATTTAGAACATTTTTCAACTGGAATTTCCATCCACGCTTCGACGAAAGCTTCATAAAGTTCTCGTTGGCGTAAGTTGCGTTTATTTTGTACATTTTGTTTTACGACATACCAGAAATTTTCTATCGCAATTAAATCGGAAGACTTGCGTGCGAGTCTGGAACTAAAACATGTTGTTCTTTAAGAAACCTTTTACTCCTTTAGTCATGTGTTTCGCGTCATTATTGTGTTAAAAGAACTTGCAAACAAATGACTAACACACTATATGGTTACTAACATGGCCTTATATTTCAATTAAGAAAATTATTATATGTCTGTCGTAAACTGCATGTGAAACATATAATCCTTGTCACCAACGCACTAGGTTACACAATCATTACACTCTCATATAACACACCACTTACATATATCACACATAAATCATTAACAATATTTTATGTACTTCAATATTATTCATTTATGTAACACAATAACTTTAGCAACATTAGAACAGTTCCGAAGTTTACCGCTAAATGGCATTGGCATAGAAAACGTTATTTTTGAATCGCGGTGTTAAGATTTTCCTTATACTAATCAATCACCACGTTTCTTACTAGTATTTGTAACAATAGTTCCATTGATTACCACTAGATGGTATTGGCATAGAAAATGCCATTTCGGAATCGCGATGTTAAGATTTTTCCCTAATGTAATGACCCGTCTTTGGTGTTTTGTATGAGATTGATATTTTCTTCTACTTGTCATACATTGATATATTCAACGACTGCATTAGTATGGTTATCCTCTTTACTAGGGAAGCGTTTCGAACTCGCGCCCATCTGTCGGGACAAGTTACGAGAACACCTCAGAGTGAGTGTCTTTTTGTAAGATTCGCACCTACCGGGACTTGTTGCGGACTCTGAGCCGCGCTTGCATCCATCGTTAGCTTTTGTACAATAAACCAAGTCTTCGTCACTAAATTTCGTCGTTTGATTCCTACACGTAGTAAGGAGGCACCAGCTAGCCAAGCAAACCTCTACTACACTCTACACCCCGTCCTACTACATTTATTTATTTTATTAAGGCAAGAACAACCTATTATTACTAGGTTATATTTAAATTACATAAAAAACGACAAAGCCGATCTAGTTATCCTGAAATTACAAACGAGTACGTACTGTGCAGTACGCACGTGCTAATAAATAAAATTAATGTTAGTGAAATTTCAAATAGATGATTTACTGCCTCCGTGGCCGAACGGTTACCATGCCGGACTGCCACGCAGAGGTCCCAGGTTCGATTCCCGGGCCGGGAGAAATATTTGTATGGCCTACATTTATTTCTCTCGTGAGTTTGGGTGTAATTTGTGGTTGTCTATGTGTGTGTCCATGGCACCCGCGACACAGGGTTTCCCTAGTGCGGGGCTATGTTGAGTGTGAGCGTTATTATTATTATTATTATAATTATAACACATATTTTATACCTATATTAGGGGTTAAAGTATGAAATTGCCGTTTTATTGCAATAGGTTCTTTGAATTTTCATAGAATCTTCATGGTTTGAGGTTTTCGAATGAAACTTTTTTCAAATGGTTTCTGTGATTTT
>NW_020653200.1:8119023-8146826 GCF_003589595.1 Hyposmocoma kahamanoa
ATTTTCAGTACAAATCGGCAATTTCATACTTTAACCCCTATTACATACATATACATCTAATAAAACTCGTATTATATGATTATGATAAAATGACCAATTAGTTACGTATTACGTTTAATAGTTTGAAGTTTAATTTCGATTGAAATTAATATTTTTTGTTTACAAACGAATTTATTTTCTTATAAAACCAAGTGACGCGACGAACATGTTATGCGCTTGTGATTGTGTGATAATCAACATGCATATCCATAATAATTGCAGTAGCACCCTGAGCCTTAAATCGAAAAGAAGGGGTGGCATTGTAATGTGTTGTTAGTAATGGTAAGTATATAATTTAAATGGAAAAAGATAAATTTTAACCGATAAATATTTTTGTTTCTATTTCGGTTTACGGAATATTGCATTTTGACTTTTTAACACCCAATACCAACTCATTTGTATGTTTTTTTATATAGTATTAAGTGACGAGGCGTACAAGTCGTGTGCATGATGGAAAGGTACACGCCTATCTATATCAGTTGCAGCGCCACTCAGAACTTTAAAACGCAAAGAATTGAGGGCTACTGCCACTGCGTCGGTCACCCTGAGACATAAGTTAACAAGTCCCATGTGCCTGTGATTTCACCAGCTGCAAAAATTATATTTGTCGTTTTAGTAATTTTTCAAGTTAACAATATAAAAGAAATATTTAACTTACATTGTACATTACATGTTAAAAAATTCTATCTAATCATTATAATTGACTTTGCAAAATAAGCTATGGACAAATAGGTTGTGCCTGTCCATAGAAATTGCAGTGCCATTCATGGTTTTTAAATCGCAAAGATCTAAGGAAAACTGCTACTACGTCTGTCGCCATGGGACATAAGTTGACAAATCTCATGTGCCTGTAATTTCACCAGCACTTCCAAACTGGAACGCAGTTAAGCTCACATTACAGCTTGGCGGCAGAAATAGATAAGGGTGGCAGTACTTCCTTGGACGAACTCTTTCACAAGGAGCTCTACTGCTAATAAAATGTATTCAAGCTCGCAACGTAGAAATAAATTAGTTTTACCTGATTCCAAATTAAATAAATTTTATTAATCTTGTGAGTTACGCGTTCGTGCCATAGTTTGTGAAGTGAAACGGAACCTGAAACAAAGAAGTGTGTCTAGTACGCTACGGCGGCCGGAGGAGGATAAAAATAGATACGTACTTGTACCGTTCTTACCAAGCAACATAGAGAGAAGCTATTGGCATTTGCGAAGACATACTGTAGTTGAACGCCACGCTTTTATAAAAAGGTCTTATTTTCATATGAAACCATATTCATATTGTAGATACATAGTGTATACACTATTCTTTTTACAGAATAAATGATTTCTATTGTGATCTACAGTCATCGTGTGCTTTAAGATGTCTTTGTACAGAAATCGATCTATCCAGGTATAATGATACCTTAAATTTTCCTAACGTCGATTCAACTCCGCATCTCCATATTTTGATATCTCCACCATCGTGTTTGACTATATGTACGGTAGCACATAGATATCGGTGCTCTTCTGTTCGGTGGTGTGGGAAACAAACGGAATCAAATTTCATCGGTAATTAAATATTAAATACGTAATATTTTGAATTTTCGTCCATTATAGCAAAGCTCAAGTTAACTGGTCGATTTGAAGTGAAACAGTTGACGACACCCATTGATGACTCCCGTCAACGAACTCGGGCTAGCCAATTGGAGCGCAGTTGTCACAGTAATGATACGGCAGAATAGTTTTCAAACAAATTAAATAACATTTCGCCTCTATTTCTGGTTATATACTCGATGTTTATGACACATACATTTTTGACATAAGCGACGGGACGAACAAGTCGGGCGCCTGGTTGGAAGCGACATGCGTTTACCTTGTGTGTTTATTATCGAAAACATGGTTTACTGTCGTGTCGTCGTTATCGTTCACTATATTATTTATCTTGGTTTCTTCTGAAAATAAGACCTATTTCCATTCGCGTGATATCCAACTACAATATGTCTTTGCAAATGCCATCGCTTGTCACTATATTGCTTAGTAAGATGCGGTATCTTTCGAGAAATTCTCTCAAACAATTTTATTTCAACTAATCTTCTGCATCTTGCTGACAGTTTTTGGGGTCTTCTCGTGGAAATACTTACATTAGAATTCCGTCATATCATTTAAATGGGTTTAGCCAGATGAATAATTTGTATACTACATCATCCCGGCACGATGTTTTCCTCGAACGAACCTTTCTAATCATATTATTTGTAGTTTCATATTTTTCATAATGGTCAATGGCATAACATTCCAAGTGGTTAATAATTCTTCAATCATCAACAATTACTTATCAAGTTGACGCATCACAACTACTATTTTTACTCATTTTAAACAGGACTACCGCTCAAGAAATTGTACGTTAACGTTTGACTGCCGCCAAAATGATGGGAAATGTGTTCTTCAGAAGTTAAGTTGTTTCTTTAAATTTAGTGGACCGTATTAACAGACGCTGTTTCTAATTCGCTGTCCAAGCTGCCAGTATCAGAAAAGCAAGATCATAGGATTTGAAATTAAAAGATTTACAATTAAAAGGTAGGAAAGATTGTTTTCTTTTCATGTTTCATGGGTATTTTATTGACGGGACTACATTTTTTGCATTAATGAAAATTATTGAGTTTTATCTTTTTTATGAATTTTTATCTTCTAATTTTCATGCTTCATAATTGTACGTAGTGTTTTTAATCATATATTACGACTAGTGATCAAAATTAATATAGCTTTTAGGGATTTAATATAGGTAAACTAAATAATAATGTGGACATTCCCTTCTACAACACCCGGGATTCTCGAAAAACATTACATTTGAAGATGTGTATTTATTAAAATTTGAGTACATTGACAACAAATATTATTTCCTATTAAGTATTTGCTACAAATTATTGTCTCGAAGAAGAATATTTTACTTATGTTTCTATAGGTACTTACGTATTTCAATGCTTTAGCTACTTAAAAAAGTAAACACGAGGCAATGTACATTTTCGAATGTTGAGAAAATAAACAATAAAACCGTTTCCTCTTAATGCGTGTAAAATTATTTACACTCATTAAGAGGAAATGGTCATATCCATACTAAGAAAACGTTCATACTTTAGGCAAATGAACTCCCTCATTTTCGATCACTGATTATGATTAAGCATGTATAATGCACCATAAAATACACGTGAATAGGAGCCGTTTCAAACATCTAATACTTGTTGGAAATACTAAATTGGATGATATTGTCTAGAGATGTGCATTATCAAAGTACTTTTCTTCCAGCTGCCGCTCTACTTTAAGTTTTCATCTATCCCTTAGTAACTACCCAATTGAAAACTGGATTGGATAAATTGATTATTATTATTTTTGTTATTGTTATTGTTATCGTTATTGTCATTATCATTGTGATTGTGATTGTGATTGTCATTGTCATTGTCATTGTCATTGTCATTATCACTATTATTATTGTCATTATTATCATATCTATCTATTTTAGAATCTCGCCTCTCCCAAGTGAATTAATTATTATTATCACTACTTTTGTGTATGTATTTAGATTTATATTGTTATTTCACTAGGCATATTTTCCCTGTTCGTTGGATGGAACGATATTAGGCGTTATGCAAATTGGCCGTAAAATTCACCTTCTATACAATACAAAACCCCACTGTTGTAAGGGTAGGTGTACATTTATCAAAAAATTTGTCACTAAGTTATTTTCAATATCATCATCATCAACCCGGTTCGTCGTTAATCCATCCCACTGCTGGGCACTGGTCTCCTTTCAGGCGCGGGTTTTTGCCGGCCCAATGCGGGTTGGCGACTTCACACGTTTCACAAGGGTTGTGAACCGACCTCGACGAGCAGGTTTCATCGCGATGTTCTCCTTCACCGGAAATCTCATAATATTCAAAATAAATTAATTACATAAAGTCCTAAAAACTGCATATCCATGCCCAGATTCGATTCCAACCCACGGCCTCTGGTTGAGAGGCGGAAGGTCATAGGTTACTTATTATCAATATATAACTTATTAACGCACAGTAAGCATTCACTAAATCTGCTGTGAATCTCTGTTTATATCAATCGATCGATTTGTACGTCAACACTCTTCCCTACGTCCAACAATGAAATCTAATACACCGTTGCCTTTGACAGCCACTTCCGTCAGAATACGACAAATACTCTATTGGACACTCACACGCTTGGCAAATTGAATTGTAATTAAATTTCTTGCCATCAAAGCCTTCATATGTGGTGTTGCTACCTAAAATAGGAGGCATGAAACCGCAAGTCCTAAATTACTGAATTAATAGAGATTTGCTACAAGTGTCGCAGCACATTTATGAAAATGTAATATATGTTATGAAGAATAGTCATTTTTTGTCAAAAATACTGGCAGACGTAACATTAATACGAGGAATAAAAATAAACTAGTTAATTGACCGTCGTCTTCACGAAGTCACAGTTCATTTAAGGGGCAATGTTTACGTTTCTTTAAAAAGATTCCGAAATTCAAAAATTGCCATTTACGAGGTTTAAACTTTAGTGAAACAAAAATTATTCTATGGTTTGGATGTCAAAAGTCCCTGGTAGTGACCCGCCTAGCACTTGCAAGTATTTTCGATGTAAGAAGTTTCAAATAAATGTCGTAAATGATAAATGTATTCAAATTTATATTTACGAAGAGCAACCCCTTGAGATTCTTGCTCATTCTTCTCTGGGGAATCTGTCTTACGAATGAGCAGTAGAGTTTAATCAGTATGACAATTTCAGGTGTGATGATTATACTTTAAATGTATATGTAGTAAGTAATGTAACATATAGTAAGTTTCTATTAGATTAGTAGCAAATACGTCACACACAAGCCACTCACTACTATAGTGACTGGGGCAATGCATCAAAACGTTGTTTGGTGAATGACAGTGAACGAATATTGATTGCATCAAAAGTTACACTAACTTCTTTTATTTCAATTTAGAAACATACATCATTCACTTACTTATAATGAATTTAACCTAATGATAATAAAATAAATTATAAATAATACCGACGTAGCACAGTAAAACAAATCCAATAAGATTTAAAACCGGAGCCACGAATAAGTTCATTAGGGATTCAAAGACATGCTCCGTTTTGCAAATGGAGCGACTTAGAAATAGCTTATTCTATTTTGAAACTGCGTTACAGCATTGCGATTTGCTTTTCATGCATGGTTTAAATTAATGCCAAATAAATAAACGAATAGATTCAATATTGGCTTAGGGTAAGCTGTGTCGACTCAAGCATATTCAACACCTTACGGCAAAACTTCAGCATAAATGTCTTGATAACATTTATCTAAACCAAAAAGATATAGATAATAGAAAAAATATATTTCGACTCAAGCAACATTCAATTAAAAAGTCAAGGGAAACATAAATTCATAACATCTCTGGAATGACTGATCTCAAAGTTTATCGGCCAAATTAACAATAATATCGTACCAAAAAAGGAGAATTCAATTTTCCCTTGGACTTAAGAGAATATATTCTTAAATATTAAACCACAAAAGATATTATTTCCTTTTAATATAACTTTTGGCTCTGGTTTCCTTAATTGGAATCAAATTTCAGGAATGACACAGCTGCTACTTTCGACGTCTCGACCGCGATTTAAATTGCTTTTTCTTTTTCGAACACCATCGGTTATCCAAATTAGATATTATGAAATGAGATTATGGTTATTCAGAAACCATCCTCGTGTTGATGCACCAATAAATATTGATAAGTGTTTTATTTTATTTTATTCAAGTCACAACAAAATATTCTTTTGCGATTACGACAAATTTCTGATCCTACCTATGGCTCCGATCCCTTGGTGTCGTTAGTGATGCAATCCACGATTAACAATTTTTCTTATTCGATAGCAATAGATAAAAGCCGGTACGACAGGCCGTGACACTCTTTAATGTATTGCGTAAACGAGTATTTTCGCGAGTCCGTGCGTAACCTCACCCGCCTTAACTCGAAAGGTATGGGGCGAGGGGCTAAAAATGCCTAAAAATTTTATTTGCTCATATTGTGCAGTTACCGTATAAAAAGTACTACTTTCATAATGTTATGGGACATGGGGTAGCATCATTTGAATGACCACAATATTTTATTGCTTTATGCAGACAGGCTTCATGACGATAATATTCACCGTAGAGCTCACAGAATATCTGCAAACGTTGACGATGTTGGCCAAAAATGACATAATGGTTACACGGTCGGTTACATTGGGTACAATAATTATGATATCCCTTATAATTTAAGATAGGATGGAACCGCAGAATTTTTATGCATCACTTACAAATTGTAGTAGCATCATTGAATAAGTGTTTTATTAATGCACAATCAATTCGCAAGCAAGATAAATTATTTCTAATACGGAAAACATTAAAAGAAATCCACGAATCTAAAACACATATATAAAGTATTGCGTAGAAAATACTATTTATTGTATGTCGCAAAATATAAATTTGTACAGTGACATATTAATTAATTCAAATTATACATGTAAAGCAAAGAAAGGACTAAATATATTTATAGACACTCTAATATTGCGAATATATTTCGGTCCCCGCCCCGGGCCGGTGGGCAGTGAAATCCAGAAACTTCCGCTCTGTGATCATAATTTCAATTTAAAAGTTTCCACAACTTTGTTTATGCTTCTCCTAAATTGGAAATGCCAGGGGATATGTGAAAAGCCATGAGGGATAAACAATGTAATCCTATAGATACGCGTTGTTTGAGCTGTTTAAATCAATCCTGATTTCTGTAGTGGAACTTTATTACTTTAAAAGAAAACGTACATCATATAATCATACAAATATAAATGATACAAAAATTTAAGCATTAAAGCCGAATAAAAAAATGTAAAAAGAAACCTCAGAAGAGGATATCTATTACACAGATAAACTGTTATTTTAAAATAAAGGTGCGTAAATAGAGGCCTCTATTCATTATGTGTTCATCAACTACCTACGTTTCCTTAAGTTATAGGGGTCGATCGCAAATTACGATACTATTACAATATATCACGTTACATCTATCCATTTGGTATCTAGCGTTACCTACGCCCTTATCGGGATAAGGATACACCAAGATCCATCGATAAAATATGGCGTTTATATCGTATATAACTATGCGGCGGGGTATATGTAATAGATTTTGCCGTAATGCGTCAAACAACAATAATTTATGAGCAGATATTTGGCAAGCAACTGACTCCGGAAAAGCGTGATAATTCTAGTGAGTGGGTGCATCGTTTAAGCCAAAGCGACGCATATTCCTATGCAACACAAGGTTTTTAAACAAAGTGATATGTTATTGTGGAAAACATGACAATTCGGTGTTTTAAAAAAAGTCTTTAAATCTAAATATTAGGGCGACTTCCATGTACATTATTGCAGAGGCTGGAACATAAGGGATTGCTGGACGAGTAAGAGTCACAAGGCTTAGTGTCAGCAAAGTCTTGTATTAATACGAGTCAAGCAAACCCCATTGTCGCCGAGGCTTATTTAGTGCTTTTCTCAAACAATATGAGGAAATGGTAAAAGACCAAAGAGAAGAATATAAACCTACATCTATCTTTTATAGAAAAAGTGAAAAAAAAAATTAAAATTAAAAGTAATATTTGACATGTTAGGACAATAAAAGAAAATTAATAGTAGTCGGCTGAACTTCCGATGATGTGGTTGAATGTATATCCATCACTTTATTTTCGTTATCGCTCTTCTCATCAGAACTCATTTTCGCGACGAAAATACAAAAAAAAATTAAAAACAGAAAAGAATACCAATTCACTCTAGTTTATTTTACCGCCTTTTTCTTTTTTTTTTAAGCGGTGCAGGTAGGTATTTTTAATTTTCGCAATTTCGAACACTGGGCAGTTGGCTGTAAGGTTTTTCTTTTGCCTGTTTATAGGTATAGTTCGTTGTTAGTAGATAGATTTAAAAGTTTAGAGAAGTGGACAGAAATGGATTTTCATACTTACTTTGCACGCTTTGCCGGGTCAGACGGTCCATTAATGATAAATTTTTCGTCTTCGTTTTCTGAACGATGCAAACATTTCCGAACATGATTGAAAAATAGTACATTATTGGACAGGCCGGGAAGTAATAGCAATATAGCGCTTTTCTCAAGCAATGTGAAGAAATAATAGAACATTAAAGAGAAGAAGATATATAACAGAAAAAGTTAAAAAATGGTAATTAATATTAAAAGTAATTATTAAATATTTGACGTATTGGGACAATTAATTGCTAAAAGAAAATGTTATTGTTTTCCAGGCATTGGTCTGCTGAACTTCTGATGATGTATTTGAATGTGCATCTATTGCTGTATTTTCGTTATAGCTCTTCTCTCTAGCAAACATTTTCGCGACCAAAATACCAAAAAGTAAAAGAATTCCAAAATACTTCAGTTTAATTGTTACCGCCACTTTTTTTCTAGTAAGCGGTACAGGTAAACTTAATTTTTTTTTAATTTAAAATCCAGGCCAATATTACTCACTACAAAAAAAAAATACTGTTAGGTATTTTTAAAATAGAAAATTGTCATTTTTGTTGGCATGTACAACAAAAATTAGACGCCATTGAATGAAGAAGGTATTTTTTGAATCACTTATAAAACAGCAAAATTAAATTCACTTTATTGAATTGTTATTGTATTTACTCAGGTCAGTAGTATAAAACATGTAATTTACAAATAATTCAATCCGAACATTCATCAATACTGAAAAGTTGCCGTGAAAGCGAGTAATTCTTGAAAAGGAAATTTAGGAAGTTTCACCGAACAACGAAATAGACCATTAAGCAAGATTATTAAAGAAAAATAAAAGTAATAAAACAAGTCGTGCGTATCGTGTAGGAAAGAGAGGACAAAGAGGACGCGCAAGGGAACGTTGGGAAGGGCGGTGAGAGGCAGAGGGTAGCGAGCCCAGTCGCTTGTCGACATCCGACGCGGCTGCCGGTGTTCTCGATTCCTATCCTAGCAAACTTTTGCTCATCGAGTTATCATCAAATGACGCGCGGATTTTCGATAGTGTTCTAAATTCAAAATGTGAATTCTTGTTCGCCGCGGACTGAAAATTATTAACATGTCGTTGAAACTTATTTTCCGTGTTTTGCAAGTTTTATTTGTGACTTTGATTTTTATGTACTTTAATACAATTATAAAAGGCCAAGTGTACAGTGACAAGACTCCAGCTGGTAAGTAAAAATATAAGAATAAAGTTTTTTCTTGTATAATTAAATAATTATTTAAGTAAGTTGTTGTTAAGTTTCTGTTGAACATTGTTGTATTAGTTTTTTGTTTTAGGAACGAAATTGTTTGTTATTGTAAAATTATTATTATTTATAATTTTAATTATTGAGTGTTTTATTTTATTCTTTGTATGTAAACATATTGAGAAATAAATATTTATTATCTTTACATTTTGTTTGTTTCTTTTTTGTTTAGTTTTTACCTTTGTATTTATTTTATTTCCTGAATATAGATAATATCATGCGATTGCGTCTTTACGAACGTATATTTCATACATAATAGACGCTGATAGATGAAAGTCATAAAACTGTGATGGTAGACTACAACTGTATTTAAAAAAACCGGGCACAATTAGTTGAGTGCGATAAAACAAAATGAAAAGATCCTACAAGTTTTTAATTGCCGCGAATTATATTTACACAAGTGGGACAGTAAATACTTTTTTTAGAGAGATGTCTTTAAAAAGGCCTGGTTATCAGTACCAATGCTAAACAAGGATGGATAGACAGGTGGGAGTGGAGGAGGCGAAGATATTTTGTCAGGAGCGTAGGAGGTCCATGGTCTCTGCCTACCCCGGTGGGAGGTGTGTTGATATGTATGCATGTATATAGTGACGGCGTGACGGCCGTAAGTCAAGGGCAATAATTGTAATTACGACTATTGATGAATTTAGTTCCAAAACGGTAATAAAAATTCAAAAAAGTGTCGGATTTCTAGTTTTATCAAATATTTGTACTATTTCCAAAACTTACTGTATAATTACAGAGCTTGACCTCATGCTTTAAACCAACTAGGGCACGTGTACGCAATAAATGAGTGCCGGGAGATTAATGATCAAGTATTGTAAGCGCCTTCGGTTGTTGCAGGATAGGATTTCTCATGATATAAATCCCCTAGCTACTTAGTATAACATGATACTAGCTGATGAATTTATATTGTATACAATAGGAGGTATTGGAGTCTTTGCAAGCTATTTGGAACTTTGATATTAGCTTTAAAAAACTTTTATGTGCAATGCTGGGAGTGGAAAAACTTCGTTTGCAAATACTGTATCTGATATTTTTATCTATGTAATGAGAAAGGCGTACGATCTCATACAGCTTTCATAAACGAACATTCTCCGTAATCGTAGTTATAGGCATATTTTTAACCAACTTGAAAAAAGGAGGAGGTTCTCCATTGGACTGTACTTTTTTCGTGTGTATGTTACACGATAACTGCAGCATTTGTGAACCGATTTTGATGGTTCTTTTTTCGTTAGAAAGAGGGTATCTCTGTAGTAGTCCCGTTTAAATTTGATATTCCACCTCTAAGGGTGGCAAACTAGGGGATGAATCTGGTTTCGTTCACTTTCCGGTAACCGATTTCAATAAAACTTGGCAAGTAGACGGAATTCCACGCACTTTTGAGGTCGATTTTTTAGTAAACTGTTTTGAGATTATTTATATAACTGTATTACCAATTAATGGAATGAACCTGATTACAAAATACGAGAGAAGAGCTCAGAATGAGAAATGTTAAACCAGAAATAGGTAGAATTGATGAATTTGCCTAATGCCAGTTACGATTGATAGAAAAAAAACTAATATAAAAAATAAAAAATTAATATAAATTGCCTTTGAATAAGTCCTTACTTTTTGTAAGTATCGAGCCATTTAAAAAATTAAGCCTTAGGTTTTTTAAAACAAAGTTCTTTTACCATGAGAAAATTTCATTATTAAAACCTTTGTTGTAAATTGTGCTTTACATCGGTTACATTACATTTTATTATTGAAGGTACAGTTTGGATAGTTAGATACGTAACTGAACACTATAGACAAGATATACGGTCTAATTCGCGCCTCTCAATTTAAGATCATAGTACGGCTAACTAGGCCAACATACAGGATAAATGAGAGGCTTGAGATTAATGGCGCAGAAAAGTTAACGCCTTCGGTTGTTTCGCGGAAATCCACTGATTCTATTTGCACAATAAGTTCACACTTGCCGAAACTTTGCTTGACAAACTACGCCATTGAGAGTTCTTTACCATAAGTTACAACTAATTTGCAGTAAAATGAATCGGTTGTTGAATATAGCAGATTCTGAACGTTCATTATTATATTTATTAAGCTCAACTTATATTGAAGCGGAACGGAATGGATGCGAATTTTTGTAACGATCTCGCATGCTCGAGAATGCTCGCGCATTCCACGGAAGATATTGGATCGTATCTAGTTTGTGCGTTACACAATTGCCCTTAAAGTTCATTATGCTATGTACAATATCGTTACACAAACTCGCTTCCGTTTCATTCCGCCGCAATATAAATTGAGCCTAAGGCAACATGGCCCATAGTCGAACTAGGCGTTAAGTAAAATCAATAACTTAAGTAAATTTCCTTACACACCTATCCAACAAGAGACTTTTTGTCTTAACTAAGTTTGTCTCTTACATCGTCATCATCGTCAACCCACATACAGGCGTGGTTTGAGATAGTCCATCGCGCTGTCCAGATGCGGGTTAGATACTGCACGGCTTTGTAAAGAGCCTCCGACGTGGAGTTCTAGTCATATGTAATTTATATCACGTCTATTCCTGCGATCCCCTTCAGAAGAAGAGTTATATAAGTCAACAATACTCACTTGGACACGGGTGAAGTCCACAAATGAATGAAATGATACAATAATGTCCTCCGGTTAGTTACACATGACACTTCGGTAAAGCCCCCAAGTATCACGAAGGTGAACTTAAATAATTAATATATTTCAGCTTAATTACACAATCAACTGAAAGATAATTTATTTTATTCCTTGTCTTCCGCGAATCTCAAGTCGAAATAGAGAGAAAAGGGGAAAAAGAGCAACTCGTTGATAATGAAAATTAATTCAAATGCCGTGAGCCCTTTTGAGCGTCATTAATACTCGCTCCAGTTAGAAGAGATATTGCACGATTCATTCATAGGATAAGCTGCGTAGATTACGAGACTAATTTGATTTTGCTGCTTATATGCCCCAGAATGTTCACGAAATAGATTTAAAGACTTGAAATTAAATAATATTCATTATTCACAAGAACATCTTACAGAAAGAAATGTAAAAATATTATACAAAGCCAAGCTCCAAAAAGGGCTCTTAGATGTGCGTTAGGGTGTGTACAGATCTGGCGAATTAAGCCAATTAAGTGCACCTCTGTAATGTCATCTCATAACGCGCGGGAGCTGCACGTGAAAAGATTGCACTACGGGTCGTCATACGTGTCGCACGTGTGGAGCTCGCGAGCCTTTGTATTTTTGTTTGATTTGTACGCACCCTTAGGAGTATGGTAGAAAACATGTTATGAATGAAACTCTAAGGGTCGTATTCTAGAACTCTACTCAATGGTCAAGTCAGGACTTGAGTATTGCAGTGAGCACTGAAAATCATACTCAAGTCCTTGCCATTAGGGTCGCATTTCCAGTGCTTGAAATCATACTCAAGTCTGCTCAAACCCTGACTGGAGCATTGAGTAGAGTTCTGGAATACGACCCTAAATTCCGATTCGAGTCACGATATAACCGTCATTGCATCGCGCCACCGTTGCAAAGGTTTTGTCGGAACTCTAGGGCCCATTAGATATCAAAGTAAAGACATTATTTCTTTTGCGATTATTTTAACTACAATCGTTTTATTGCTCTTAAACATGGAAGTCGATTTCAAATAGCATACCCCCAGTAAAAGCGTATGGCCGTAACGAAATGAGCGCTAACGGTCACAGCAAATGTGTATATGTAACTGCCGATAATCCAGGAGCAATTTTATTTTAGTGCAGCGGCTGGGAATGTCGTTTTTACAGCACTCATCAAGTCCATAGGCAGATTCCGCTTGTTTGTTTCAAACCTGGCTTATTACAATGTAGAAATAGGGCCATGTTACGCAGAATATAACGTTATTGCCATGAATAAGTAAGTGCCGCTTAATTTCATTTGCTGCCATTGATATAATTTACCTAAACAAAATCCACAAGTAACTGACAACTCAAAAAATTAGAGGAGACTAGTAACGTGATTGGAAACGACAATGTCGCTGAGCTACAGTACATGCAGATTTGCTTAAACTCAGAGTAAACTATATAATAAACAATTTTGATAAATCAAATCTGTATCGGTGTAAGCTTCGTTATAAGGTGATTATTCCATTGCACCGCGACACGCGACGGAGCACGGAGCTGCGTTTTTTAATGTTGTACTGAAGTCTGAAGAACCTCAGTTTGTATAGGAAACACGCGCCGTCGAACACATTGACGCGAAGAAGCGTTCTTCTTCGCGCGGGAGCGTGACGCGCGCGGTTTTACCGCGCCCCGCGTGGAGGGGCCCGCAGGCGAACCGCACACTGCGCTCCGCACTACGGCGCAGATTATTAAGCCTAAGGACATGTTCAATTTTCCACACTAGATCTCGACGTCGATAAATTTATATTTGCTATTGAAAATCGACCAAATTTATCTTCATATTTTCTTAAATCTTTGTAATGAAGTTGAAATTATCCATTTATCGATCCAATATCTTCGGTGTCTTTTTATTTGAGTAAACAAAAACCAAATTGGCAGTATAACTGCAGCGTCCTGAATGAGTTCTGTATTATTAACCATTCTTGTCATAGAATGATCTCGGCTGCATATACAATCAGTATGGCGATCAACTGCGAAGCGAGTACTTTAAGTGACGCGGGGCCGCTAGACCGCTGCCCCCGCGCAGGTTAAACCACGCGTTGACGCAGATCTGCGTCTCCGCCACCGCGCGCGTGATTCCACGTCACGCGGTCCTTCTCGGGGCGCGGTGCAGTGTGTTAATCGCCTTACGCACTGCGCCGCGCCTCGCGGAGCGCGGAGCTGCGTTTTTTAACGTTGAACTGAAGTACCTCAGTTTGTACGGAAAACACGCACCATCGAACGCACTGACAACGCTTTTCCACCGGCGCGAAATTAATGAATGAGTTCTATATTATTAACCATTCTTGTCATGGAATGATCTCGGCTACATATAGAATCAGCACGGCGATCAATTGCGAAGCGAATACTTTAAGTGGCGCGGGGCCGCTAGAGCGGTCTAGCCCCCGCACAGGTTAAAACACGCACTGACGCAGATCTACGTCTCCGCCACCGCGCGTTGATTACGCGTCTCGCGCGCCGTCGCGGGGCGCAGTGCAGAGTGTTAATCGCCTTAATTAAAGATATAAAACTATACTAATGTTGGATATAATTGAGTTTATCAAACATTACATAACATTACATTACTACATACGAGTGTCGCTAGTGCTGTATAAGCGGACGCGTAAAATTTTTGTTTAAAAAAATAAGAATATATTAAAAACTCCTTCATTTCATCAAAAATTACTTTATATGGCGTCCATTATCTACGTTGCGTAGGAGTTAGGCTTTAAGCCACACTCACACAGCTACACCTAATAAGAATAAAGCACTAGACTGTTGTTATGGTAATTCTTATTAGGTGTAGCTATGCTATGCTATGCTATGCTAGTGTACGAAAAGGGGTGTGTTAACATGCACGTGAGTGTTTGAGACAATCGATGGAACATGTCATATCCTTAATACCTTCCGTAGGTAGTGATATGGAGCTATTCTTCACGGGAACTAATTTTTTCACTGTGTTGTAGATATATTATTATTTTAACTAAATAAATACGTTTTAATTTTTACTGATTTCAAGATTATCAAAATTTTCTATAAACTATTTTCAATTCAATTACTAAATATTTCAGTATAAAAAGCATTGTTTTAGAGAAAACAGGGAAATGGCGTCAAATCAAGATACTTGGTTAATTTTGTGTCCATAATAAAAACAAAACATGTTAAGTATTTTATAATTTCAAAAACAGTGTCACTAGCAACAAACCCATATTTATTTTACCTTCGCTGTTGAAGAAGTTAGAGCGTTTGACAACAAGAGGCTAAGGAATTATTTACATAAATACA
Organism: Hyposmocoma kahamanoa; assembly: GCF_003589595.1. Lineage (NCBI taxonomy): Eukaryota > Metazoa > Arthropoda > Insecta > Lepidoptera > Cosmopterigidae > Hyposmocoma > Hyposmocoma kahamanoa. Next base: position 8,134,301 of record NW_020653200.1, read on the forward strand.
ATATTATCTCTAATAATCAATACGGTTTTACATTCAGAAAGTCTACCGAGCATGCAGTAAATGACCTAGTTTCATGTATAGTTACGAATTAGAACAAAAAAAGAAATGCCTAGCAGTATTTTTGGATCTAGCTAAGGCCTTTGATACTGTCTCAGTACCACTACTCTTGAATATACTAGAAAAAATAGTCATAAGAGGCATAGTTTTAGAATTATATGCCAGTTACCTTAACAATCGATCATAACAGGTCTTTATCAACAATATAGTAAGCAATATTCAACACATTTACTACGGACTCCCACAAGGATACGTTCTTGGTCCTAGCTTATTTTTAATTTATATTATTCTTTGCGTCTCATACTTGTACATCTTTTATCAATCCTGATATATGCTCATGTGTTTCTCTAGAACAGATTATTGATTCGACAATTTCGTGGAAGCACCACACTGAAGTACTTACTTATCGGATTCGTCGGCTAACTTATATACTTAAGTTTAATGTCATATATTTCTAGATCGAGTCTGAGAGTGGGGGGTCGGAATACTGTAACACAGGGTACCCTAGTATAGGTTCCACTCTCTCACAATGGTTAAACACGTTGTCATTTCACCCTTTGTATGGATATAGGTAATATAAGATCAGTACCAATGCGTGGAAATAAATTATTATTATTAATAGTCATTAACTTCAAAATTATTATTAAATCTTATAAATGATACAAAATGTTGTTTCTGGTTACCCGTAGTACCAAAATATGCATAGCATCAAAAGCTATTCAGAATAAAGGCGATGACATTAGTTAAAAAAAGAAACCTGACATAGGTAAAAATATTACGTAATTATTATGAAAAGGTTTAAAAACTCTTTGAAGATTTAAGGGACGCAACCAAACCAACTGTTCCACATTAGTAAAGGTAGGTTTACGTAATAAAATGTGAGCAGTCTCATTTAACTAATCTTTAATAATAAGAAACTTACCAACTTGATTTTCGTTTTGTAAACTTATATCAAGCTAAAGAGAATAAGATCGGAGACGTTAAACATTTTGGTCTTAAAAAAAGGTAACGATAATATATATTATAACACCTGAGATTATTGACTCGCGCTATCCCTTAATGGTTAATAAAGCAAATCTTTATTTACATATTGTATTTATTTACAAAACGAATTATCATTTGCAACGTTATAATAAAAACAATTGTGTTTATTTTTTCATATCGTGTTCATGATTGTTGCAAATAGGAAATGAATGTATTTTTCCGGATTTAAGTCGCGTATATTTGTTTTTTTTTCTAAACAAATCAATGTTTGTGGGCCCTTTACAGGTCTCATGTAAATTTTTTCATGCCACTCAATAAATAGAAAATCGCCATAATTTTAAACCCAGATTAATATGTCCGTAATAACTGTAACAAAATTGAGATAACATTTTTTTACTTTTTCATTTCAAATTAATGTATATAATAGGTGAACGGATTGCGGTTCGGTATATAACATTATATGCACCAATTTATTTCTCAATAACCAGGCTGTTTTAAAACATATTTATATACGTATTTGCCTGTGGAACTACAAGTAGTTCTGCTGGTCAACAAAGGATATTATTATATATATGTCGAACTGTAACTGTAAGGGAGACCTTGAGAGCCTATTTACACATTATGCACAGGCGTGTAGCTTACCATCAGGCGCACGACTTGTTCGTCCCGTCTCTTGTTATTAAAAAAAAAAACAAAAAGAACTCTCCTATTCAATTTGTTCAGCCGGCGGTGATTTAATAACATCGGTTGATTGCAATTAATTAGTTTATCCATTTTTCACAGTAAGTAATTACTTTGAAAGTACAAAATTTGGATCAGGTTAAAACGGATTTAAATATGACGCGGCAAGTTCACAAGAAGCGGCCGCGCTTGTTCACTTTACAAGGAACTCACACAAAAAACCCACCTTATATGTGCATCACACATCACACCATAAAATTTTTTAGAGATTGTTTATATTTGTAACGTTGGTGTTAAAAGGGCACAGTATCGCTTCTAATCCAATAAAAATGCTATGATTAGTTGCTTGTATTAGTATATGAATGTTATCATTGGCTTAACAGGAAACAAATTAAGAGTCCATACATTTCATTTTAATTTGTATATATTGTTCAGTTTATCGAGGGCCGAGAAAATCTTTATTTTCAATCTACTAGTAAGTCTATTGAGGTAATAACTATTACTACTGTGAGAACTAGGCTTCAGTTTTGATTGGTGACGCAACGTCGCTTTATGGACCGCAATTGAGTCATCGTCGCTTAGGGCGGCCTAAGTGAACTGACCTTTGTGCCTTTGTGACACGAGTCTGTTCTTTGTTCAATATGTCCCTCGGCGTCGCAAACATCATGTGCCTATTTATTCTGTGTTCAGCAGTTACATTGATTTCTTTAATATACATACCTTACATTCGACTCTATAGCTTACTTAACTATACAGTTTAAGTATCTACTAATTAGGAAATGAAACTATTTTTCCGGTTTTAAATCGCGTATGTTTGTTTTTTCAAACAAACCGACGTTTCGGGCCCTTTACAGGTCCCATGGTCACGGTTGACTGAGGTGGTACAGTCTTCAACCAGTTATGTCTAATATTGATGCAAACCACCCTATTTTTTCACTATAGTTACAATAGTTATTAATTAAATACCTTATTTTTAATTTTACAAAGAAAACATTCCAATTTACGCTATATTAACTTTTACAAAATTATTTTATTGAATGAATTTTTGTTAAGTTCAATTTATTATAAATTATTAATAGAAATTAGAATAAACTAAGACATTAATTAGTACTGCAGTCTTATGTCTGTTTGGGATTTTTCATTAGAGGAAATACTGGATCCCAAACTGGTGGTACGGAGAAACCATCTTCCCTGTTGAAATTAGGATGTTTTTTAATTTCAATGGCCTCTCGCAGCATCCTGGGTAGATAACGGACTTCTTTTGCAAGGACCTGGGGTTTGTCAAACTTCATTGAATGTGTAGGTTTATCCATGACATGCTCGCAGATTGCAGACTTATTTACGCGACGGTGTTTGATATCAGCTATATGTTCTTTGACGCGGGTACAAATACTTCGCTTTATTTGTCCAATATAAGAGAGACCGCACTCAAAGTCAAGCTTGTAAACTCCTGCATCCTGTAAGGGGATGTTACATTTCACGGGTCTCAGGAACTGAGAAATCTTCCTCAGGGGCTTGAAATAGGTCTTGATAGATGCGCGCCTGAGGACTCTTCCGATCTTGTCTGTAACACCGATAAGATGGCAGGTCTTCGCTCGACTGTTGGTGGTTTCACATGGGGCCTGTGGCATTGGCGTGGAATCTTCAACTTATTCGCATGTAGGACTTGCTTTATATGCTGAAGTTCCCCTGCCAGATGATTACTGTCGCAGACACCATATGCTCTCTGAAACAAAGATTTGCCCACGGTAGCTAACTGGCTAGGATGGTGATGGGAATTACCATTGAGATACCTATCTGTATGGGTTTTCTTTCGAAATACAGTATGGCCTAAGGTGTTATTAGGATTTCTTTTAATTAAAACATCTAAGAAAGCTAAAGTACCACAATTCTCTTGTTCCATAGTAAATTGGATCTTAGTACTAAAAGAATTGAATGGTTTCATTTCCTATGTGTAACAATCGCGAAAACCTAAGAACTCGATATATCTACTAATTATAATATTTCCATATACAGCTCGGTCTGGTCTTGGTAATGTGATTTTGTGTGATAAAGAAAACCTTTTTAAAACAGCGTTGCTCTTGTCGGTGAAGCGTCCTTCAAGAGTTTCTACTGTACGTTTTTCCCTCCTTGGACCTCTTTGTACGGCCTAAAATTCACCTTTTCAGTAATCCGGTTTACTCAGCTTTTTTTCTTTTGAATTAATTTATTCTCGGTCCGTCCTTCTATGATAAAATTATCGCGGCGCCAGCGCGGCCTGACATGTTTCCTTCCTATGGTGTTAAAGTCTCTAAGAGAATAAATAGGTATTCGTAAGAAAATTGTTCATATAGTATTTTGAATTGCGCAGCAATTGAACTGTAAACTATGTAAGGACATAAACTATTACAGACAAATTTCATTACGAATCAAAAGTCAATTAAAAGTGAGCTTATTTGAAATGTGAAAAATTTCTGCGTTATTTACTCAATAGCACAGAGAGTATACAAAATTTTTGTGCAAAACATCCGAATAAAATATTGAAATACCATCTTTTACTTTAACTTATTTTATTATTTTACCATAAACTATTCTTAGCCATTTTTATCGTAAACAATATATTATAAGTTTAATAGCGGCCCTATACATTTCAAAAGCTTTTCATAGGGTTTGATGCTTATTAAACTATTCCATCAAACAGAATTACCAATAAGCACGAGTTACATATGATCTCCGAAGAAATATCAAAATTTGCTTGTAATCAATCGTCATAATAATACTTAGGTATATAAAAAATATTCCGAAAATTATTTCATTTGCCACTAAGTGGACGGGGAGGGTTGTAAATAAATAGTAATGAAGGAAATTAGGTTTTGCGCAGAAAGACTTCCGTGTTTATATAAAAAAGCTAACTACGGTCACTTCGCTTCGTTTACCGACAGCCTTAAACTTCCCAAGGTGCACACTTTATACGCCTCAAAACTATTATATCTATAAACAGTCTTAATATGGTATAGGCTTAGACAATAGTTTTTCTAGTTTTTCTTTAGTTTAGTCTATAAATGGTTTTAGAGAAAAGAAATTGATCTTATAGACTTATTTCACTCAAGTCAAAATTTTAAAACCTTAACACCAAACAACTTAATGAAGTGTGATCTCTCTTAAGATTTACAGTTATAGTACCTACTTATTTTAAGTTCATTTGTAAATTAACTGATTATTTTTAGTAAAATTGTTCTATACATAACAAGTAAAGTCTATTAATACTCTAAAAACTAGTGTTCTTAAGCTTGTTCTAGATATATTTCATTTATAGACATTCTGTAGGTTTATACATATTAACAAACATGTTATAGCGCGTCTTCAGTAGATTAATTATTTAAAAAAATACTATAGTTAGGGTTTCTACTCTATTGGACGTTGTAAGTTCATGCAAAATGGATAAAGTAAAGAATAAAAGATCTGCTGTAGGTGGTGAATGTTGGATATTATGTCTAGAGATGAGATTAACTGCTATATTCGCATAGCACGCTAAGTGCTAAATTTTTATAGCGCGCTATTTAAAGTGCTAAATTTATAATTTTTAGCAGTTCAAGGTCGTGTGATAATGTAACGAATGGAAAGAAACGTGAAATAATTGACGCGTGCTTACTTGCTAAGTATAGCATCTATAGTCTATCTATAGAATAGTCTACAGTTTTATACGGTTAGTTACGACTGGCTTCATTTGTTTTGTAACTATTGCATATGGTGGTTACAGGCTATAGAAGATAAATCAATGAGCTTCCCTTCATACTTAAATAATTTACTACTTACAATTTGCACAAAACTTTACACTGGTTATTTACAGTAAATTTTAACTCATCATAATGCTTTCTCCTACTTTTATATACAAATATTACAACAACTTATTAATTAAATAAACGCTAAACTAAGTAAATAAATCCAAGTAATTATATCTTAATTTAAATCGCTTCACCAGACAACATTTTGCTAACGTTCCACCATTAGGTCAAAATCGTTTTAAATCGTAACCAAAATTACAATTTATAACATAACTACAACTAACATCAATAAACCAATCAACTATTTCGCGTTTCGCACGCAATGTTAAACGCTACAAATAATATATAAAAGTATTTCACGTTATAATTGTTTCCATTTCACATAGAATATAGTGCCATCTATGAAATATTAAGGGAGATAACTCAGGACGAAGAAGGATTTTGTTTGTTAGCTGCGTAAGTAAAGCGGCAATCGATACTTTGAAATATTGTAAAATTATGTCGCTAGATGGCACTTAGTTTAATTTTCTTAACGTACTCCAATCTAGCGATGGGACGAGTTGTATTTGTTTCAACTCAAGTTACTCGAGATGACTTGACTGCTAACTCGAGTTGCAACTCAAGTTAACTCGACTCGGTGTTTGACAGAGCAACCGCGAGTCGCGATTAGAACTCGAACCAACGATTCACCGAGTTGGACACGATCAGCCGGCCGACCGCGACTCGAGCGTGACCGAAGGTCACCGAACCGACCGAGCTAGCTCGAGTTTACAAAGTGTAGCTCGAGTTGACTCATTGTGGGAGTAACTCAAGTTAAATAACTCGACTCGCCCACCGCTCGCGACTCGCGTGCGTGCAATGTATCACGCGTGTATTACGTGCGTGTATCAATTTGGGCCCACTGTGCCACGCGGTCTATGAATGAAGTATTCGGTTCGGCGGCGAGCGGAGCGGGTCAACCGAGTTAGCTCGAGGTCATGAAAAAGTTGCTCGAGTTGAGTCGTTACAGGAGTAACTCTAGTTGACCGAGTTAGATAACTCGACTCGCCCATCACTACTCCAATCCAAAGTGAAAAAAGTATGTTATAATTTATTTGTTGACAAATAAATAAACATTGTGAGGTCATTCCGTGTTCTGAAGTGATAAAAACAATTGAAATGAGCGCGTAAACTACTGTACTTCCATGTTGTATGTGTATTGTGCCGTCTATCAATAGAATACAATGAAATCACTGTGTGAAATGTGGTTGGCGTGTAGAAATAACCTCAATTTTGTAATGAAAATTTTATTTCTTCCAACATAAGCGTCATTGAAATATACCTTATCTGGTAGGGAAATTATCCACCTTTTTGTCATATATAACACATTCCATATAATTACACAAAATAACGTTTATTTGCGACTAATTGGATTTTTTCAATTGTTTTTTTTTACCTTGGGTGACTTGTGAAAAGGTTATTTATTGCATAACACGCTCACATTCAAGTTGTAATTTTACTCCTTATAAAGGTTTTGTAATACTGTGAAAAGAAAAAATCGCTTGGAAACATCGCGTTTTGTAGACAATCATAAAAGCTTCTTAACAATGAATATTCTTCTACAAGATCAACTACACTAAAGCAAGTAAAAATAATCTTTTCGTGTTCTAAAGTTTTTTTATAGATAAAGCTATAGACAAAATGCTCCCAACAGTGTTTAGAAAAAAGCTTTAAATTCTTATCGCCATTTTTATTTTTAAAGAATGACTGTGAAGTAGCTGAGAAAAATATTTTTTCTTTTTAAAAAGTAAATCTAAGTTGAAATTAGCTTGAAGAAGCCTAGAACTTCTTGGAAATGGTTTGTTTTGTGAGTTATTTTGTATATTTAAGCTTTCTGTAAATATTTAAAACCGAAAATCGTTTATATTTGTACTTAAGTATTTAAAATTCAGCGAGCGCATTACTTTTATGACAGGTTTTACATTACTTGTCACAATGTATTTAAAGTCGCACGTCTCAATTCGCGGTTTCTAAACGATTAAACATTGCGCGAAAAAGTCAGAAATATTATATCTAATTTCGCCATGTTGCAATTTTGACAGTTTATATTTTGTAAGCCATTAAATTTGAAATCTATTAGTATTAAGAGAATTGCGTCTTATGTTTGTAACGCTTTAGTATTTTGGTTTTAAAATAGCATTACAAAGAAAACTATCATAGACTATAAATTATCTAAAAACTGTCTACAACACTAAATAAAAATTGTCTACATTCTACAAATGGTCTTGTAGCATTCTAAAAGGGTTACTTGAGAAAAAAGATAAGAATCACTCTTAACACTACCTACAGATAATTTCACAAAGTACTCTTGTGATCTACTAATAAAGTTGTGTCCACTTTTACTTTAAATTATCTAGAAACCTTCTTCGAGATATCTTGAGAGAATTTGAACTCTTAAAATATTCAATCGAATTAAATTCTATTAGATATGTTATAGTATATATTTAGATATGGGTGTGTTGCTTGGGTTCTGGCCTACATCAATTATATTCGTCTCTGTCCAGAGATACTTCTGCATTCATATAATATTATGAACCTGATAGATTTGTAGTCAAAGCTTAAAAGAAATGTAAGATGGCGTCGAGTTTGTAGCTCGCTCGAAGCGTCACCATTACGTGTAGAACGGTATCGGTAGTCTTGGCATTAAAATTAAGTTAATAAATCTATAACCAATAATCTAAATTAAGCTGATTCATATAATGTAGAATAACCGTTATTATAGAAGAATTATATATTTTCGGAGAGTTACTATTTCTTTTGGTTTAGTATATTAGTCGGAAGTACTATCAGCAGTTATAGTGTTTTGTTTTAGTGTTGAATTTTATCAAAGAGTATCAGTGCCGTAGTACTGTGGACAGGCGTAACAGTCTATGCCTATTGGGAATGAGCTAGACAGGCAGACAATATTGAGTGTTTACCAATGATATTTATCCATAGTTGGGGAATTAACGTAAAGCCCCTAGCAAAGTCGCTATTATTGCACAATACATTTCAGTTTGCTTTGACCGAGGTTCCTTCTGTTTACTATTTGTAATTATTATACTACTAAAAAGAAATACAAATTAAGTAAAAGAAAAAAAATACAATCGAGTTGTCGAAATTATTGACGTTACTTTCCTTGCGGAAAGGCAAAGTTCTTAAGACCAGGCAGTCAAGTACATAGATACCGAAATTCATATGGTAACCTTGGTAACTGTTATAATCATATTATACATACTTTGTTATTGTGTAGTCAGAACACTCTGTTGCTTATCAATCTATGTTTTATGTTTTGTCTTGTTTCAACGTGTGTCATTATGCTTTCAAAACAATATTGACATAGTGAAATTTTGTATACTATTTCGCGATTATCAAATATTATAATGCACAAATTAATCAAAAACCACAACATTACTTACCGAATCAAGGTGAATAATTTAAAACTTTAAATTTATGTTCACATAATTAGTTAAATAGCGAAATATGAGCAACATGCCGATGTAAATTAGTTTTCGAAAACGACCGCATCTGCGTCGCCATCTTGAATGTTTGACAACCAACTAAATGATGTGGAGCGTCTTCACCGCACACAGCGTGTGTATGGAACGCCGCATCTACTTTGCTAGTACATAGATATCGTTGGGAAGTAGTCTTTTTCCACAGAATTGTAATTTGAATTGTTTGCTAAATATGATTAATTTTGTCCGTGTATTCTGTGTTTATTTTTCAGTAACTCATTTTGACGCAGCTCAGTATTACAGTAAGTCACAGTACACTGTAAATTCATTTCTCGGAAACTACATTATTTCCTCACATGTACACAAAAAACAGTTGGAAAGAGTGGGAGGGAAAATTTGCATAAATTGTTTTTTTGGGTACTCTGAAAAAAGTATTTGCAAAATTGACCCAGGTAAAATTTTATACCTATAATTATACCTATACATATAGTACGGATGTTAAAAATTCCAAGTTTATATTTTATTCTCCTTTATTACACATTAAACCAAATCATATTATGAACTTCGGCGAAAATAAAAACACATTAACAGTAAGGGCGCGTTCCCACAATGTCGTGACGACAGATTGTCGTGCAGTTTACAGTGTCATGGCTTGTATATTTAAATGAAGTTGTTCACATATAGCAAAACACGATTAACTGTCGTTCACGATTTTTTATCGTTACAACGACAAACTGTCGTTACAGCGGGAACAGCTCGAACGACAGTCGTTAGACGATAAAAAACGTCACGATAAAATCGTGACGACAGATTGTCGCAGCTTCTATTGTCGTCACGTTTTATTTATCGCTGTCCGCACGTATTCTGCCCCCTGCCCTCCCCTTTCGTACTCCGCGCCCTCTGCTCGCTTTGCAGTAGCGTTGGGTCGTAGCCAGAGATGGGCAAGCGCCCGGGTTTTGACTCGACGCTTTGTTAACGCAGGGTTTAAATCGGGCTAAAACCCGAAATCGAGGGCAAAAACTATTTACGTCTAAATATTTGTTGTGAATTGAGTTTTGTTCTGTGAGCCTTTTCATATTCAAGTATTGCTTATTTGGCAGTAATTGTTTCAGACGGAGATCGAGAGTAGACCCCCAGGTTTTGACAATACCGAAATGAAAGCAACTTCGTATATTGTTTGACATAACCCTAATGGAATTCTTTTTAGTAGCGTTGGATGTACCCAAAACTTTCTTTTCTTTGTTTGCTTTCTCTTCCGCATTTTTAAAAAGTAATACATCATTAAAATTTCGTCTTCACCCATTTCGAGCGGACACACACTACCGGCTTCCAAAAGAACATACAAGCGATTGCAGTGCATCAAACGATTCTGTCGTGCAAACGACAAGAAGGCTGTCGTGAAACGATAAATTGTCGTCACGATCTAGTGGGAACAGCTAGTCACGATAGTCGTTCAACGATAAAAAATCTTCTAGGACAGATAGTAGTGATATGGGTAAAGGCTAGACACGACAGTCGTCCAACGATAATAAAACGTGACGACATAGTGGGAACGCGCCCTATGTCTTTTTTATATCCTACTGGACTTTTCACATACAATAAAACAAAGAGCCGTCACCAAAAGTTTGTTTCGCGATTATGCTGAAAATGGTTTTTACACTTAAAGTTTATAGTGTTAAGGTACTTAATAATCGGGTTTATTTTTTAAATGTCTTTGAGTAGATCTCAATAATTGAGGCCGCTAATTCAAAGCGAGGTCGACGATGAAGCTTTAATAATATATAATTTACCTTTCGCTTAACGGTGTGCAAGTTTTATGTACGAGTACAAGGAAATAAATATATATCCCTACGGTTTCGTTTTGCATTTTGGATACGTATGAAATATGTACCTAAGTACTTGTTAGACAACAATTTAAAGCAAAAATCAATCTTTTTAAGTCATTGCACGAGGTTATTGTTGTTGAGCACTAAAATCGGAAATGTAAAAATTCGTGGAACAACAAAAGAAAACTATAGTAATTTTCCAAAAACGCTTAGGTTTTAAAAATCCGTCTTAGTAAGTGTCGAAGTAACTCTTCATCGTTTTTGTTATACTATAAAATAGTGTAAAACATGTGTAAAACGTAAAAAGTATTACAGTGAAGAAAATTGTTAAGCAGATATATGATAGATTATACCACACCTTGATGCAGAAACAAATAAATACTATCTACTTACTAATTTGCAATATCGCAAAAAAATTAGTTTATTAATAATCTCAGTACAGAGTACTAATAAAACTGACCTCAAAAGTTCGTGGAATTACATCTAGGTACCAAGTTTTCTTGAAATCGGTTACCAAAAAGTGCGCGAAACCGGGTTAATTGTCTAGTAATAATTTCACCCTTAGAGGTGGAATATTTTCTTGTTCTTCAAATTAACCACGAGACCACAACTAGGCTCCTTTTTCGAAGTCGGTCAAAAAATGTAACTATGTCACATTTCAAGTGCCAGAATGATACCATTCTGGCATTTGAAATGTGACACAGTTTTGTGTATGTATACACACAAAAGTCCATACTACACAAAGCTTGACAGTAGCGGTGGGGCGTGGTCAAACTTTCATAGTAAAAACAAGCGTTGTTGCCAGCCGCCTTGTGGTATAGCACTAGCTTGGAAGTAATAAGTTTGTATTGTTTAGCACCGATTGCCACGTGGAAATTCCCCACTTAACTGCACGAGACGCAAACCTTGAGGAAATATTATCTAGTCACGTCCCACCTCTTGATTAATAGTGCTTTCTTATCTACTTGTTGAGTAAATCATTTTCTTAGAACACAGAGTAATTATATCGGTCTATGAAAGAAAGTTAAACGATATTGGATTTTGTACGCATACATATAAAACGCCACTAATGTCAAGTGCTTTTTTTTTATTTTGAGTCTGGTCGTAAGCGACACGCCTGTCCATAGTAATTGTAGTGCCACTCTGATCTGAAGGGCACTGCCACTGCGGCCGCCACCCTGAGATAAAAGTTTAAAAGTCCCATATGCCTATAATTTTACCAGTAAGTACACCTACTTACCCTTTAAAGTAGGAGGGCAGCAATCTCACACTACTGCTTCCCTAGACGAACTCTTTCACAACTTTCACAAGGGTCTCTACTACTACTTTATTGGTAAGTAGTTGAAAATTAATTTAATAAAGGTATTCCCTCTTTGTTACAGATGATGAACGAAATCAGAACAAGACCTATAAAATTGGTAAGTAACTCTGCCGCGACTGACGAAAATGATTTCCTTGTTTCAGAGCTTGTTGCTCAGAGCTAAAACTATTAAATGATGAAAGTTGTGATTATTAACAATTATGAAATATCGAGTTCTTAGGTTTTCGCGATTGTTACACATAGGAAATGAAACCATTTTTCCGGATTTAAATCGCGTATATTTGTTTTTTCAAACAAACCGACGTTTCGGGCCCTTTACAGGTCCCATGGTCTCGGTTGACTAAGGTGGTACAGTCTTCAACCAGTTATGTTTAATATTAGGGGTTAAAGTATGAAATTGCCGTTTTATTGCAATAG
>NW_020653200.1:8151826-8178725 GCF_003589595.1 Hyposmocoma kahamanoa
CGGAAGCCTCCACAGACCACAAATGTCGCGGCAGCGTTCCCTCGGGCTCTGGTTGTACGCTGACTGATCCCGGAACGCATCCGACTAGCGAATACTTGGCGGGTTTTCCATCATGCGCACGGTGGTCACTAACCAGGCGGGTTTTCAAGCCCTACCACCAGTGGAACAGCTGGTTGCTCAATATCCCTTAGTCGCCTCTTACGACACCCACGGGAAGAGAGGGGCGGTGAATTGTATTCTAATCCGTCACCGCACGGTTTGAATTAGGAACCAATTTTAGATTTCGCATTTTCCAGATTGAGAATTGAGTTGATTTTTTATATTTTGACAAAGAAAATACACGTTGTTCCAATCCCAAAGTAGCATTGTGTTATGGAAATCCGAGACAATATAAACAACTTTTTCTACATTGACCTGGCTGGGGATCGAACCCGGTGCCTCGGAGAGGGCGACACCATGAAAACCTGAGCGCACGTCATTTCAACTTATTACAATTTGGCCTGAGTACCTTGTCTCCTTTGTTTATTATCGACAAATCGCCGAGGGAGGATCATCTTTTAATTTAATTTCAAGCGCTTTCTAACATAGACAACGTTTATCAATACACGTTATCCATAAGCTAGGCCTACAGCGAGACCCGTATACCATTATTGTGATTTAGAATGCGGTGCAATTCACAATGTGAGCCTATAAATTTGATCTCAATCAGGTCGAAACCTCCATTTGTTATTCCTACTTCACTTATGTAGGGACATATTGAAGCTTTCAGTGCTTCATAAAATATTCACTACGTTTGGTACAGCCGAACGTCTGTAAAACTTTTGATCTCCCAGAAAAGAAAGTCACAATAAAACAATAAATATATAACAGATTTGCCAAAAGTTAAGTTAAAAAAATAAAGTTTGAAATAAACCATTGAAAGAAGAAATTGTTTATGTACGAAGAGACGGTGATCCATATAAAAAAAACAAGTACCTATTTGAAGCTTCGTCGGAAAAATAAGTAAGTCCCCACTGTTGCATTCAATTGAAAACTATATCTAAAGACAATTTTCTACGATATCCACTTTTTTTATGATACCAATTGATGGGACGAACAAGTCGTGCGCCTGGTGATAAGCGACACGGCGCCGCCGGTCCACGTCTGTTGTTGTGCCACGCAGAGGCATAGGTTTAAATCCTAAAAGATCTGAGAGGTATTCCAGCGTGTCTGGCATAAGTTGACAAGTCTCACGTGCCTGTAATTTCACCAGCACTTTATTATTACGGAACGCAGTAATGCTCACATTGCTGCTTGGCGGCAGAAGTAGATAAGGTGGCAATACCCTGGTGTCAATAAAAAAAACTCATTCAAAAGGAGCTCTGCTGCTAAACTATTTGTTTTAAAACGTGAGGTGCGCTATACGTTTCCGGAATGAATAAGAAAAAAATACTATAAATAGTCTGAAATGAATTTATTAATTATTTCTCAATATATTCTCCGTTAGCGTTAATGCACTTTTTCATACGAATGAACCAATATTGAAAACATTTATGCCACTCCTCCGTGAGAATCACTAAAACATATTTTTAATACTCTTCGACCGCCTCTTCAGGTGATGAAAATCTTTGACTGCATAACTGATTTTTAATTTTTGGAAATAAATAAAAGCCACGAGGCGCCAGGACTGTACGCAGGATGGCTCATAAGGTCAGCGTTGTTTACCTTCGAAAATTCATTTGTCTGCCTGGCCGTGTGAGAACTGGCGTTATCGTGGTGCATAATGATACGGCGTTTACGGTTATTTTTACAGAGTTTGTCAATAATTTCCGACAAACAAATGGTCGTGTACTAATCATTATTCACAATACAAGGATTCTCCAAAGCAACAGTCACGTAGACACGTGTCTAATTTTATTAAAAAAAGAAGCAATTTTCCGCTTAGAGGCACTTTGCACGCGCGCCACTTTAGTTAATTTCGGCTCATCTCGACAGAGCAATACTCTCGATTGCTGCTTTGTTTTGGGATCGTAACTATAAATCCATGTTTCGTCACCTGTTACTATATCCCACACCAAGTTTGACGCCCCTTCGCTGAATCGATAGACGTTCACTTTTCTGAGTGTCAGTCAAATTGTGTGGGATTCACCTGCAGCACAGCTTTTTCACATCCAAATGTTTAAATAGTATTAATTGTATTTGACTCATACCTATGCCTAAAGATACCCGAATCTCATGGTATATCACATGCCAGTCTGTTTTGATCATACGGCGCACAGCATCGATGTTTTTATTGTTCACAGTAGTGGACGGGCGACCATCACGAAATTCGTCACTGAGATTCACACGACCGCGTTTGAATTCTGCAAACCAGCTATAAATAGTCGTCTCGCATGGTGCTTCACCGCCAAAAACAGTTCAATGCTGAGCGAAGCTCCGCTTAGCTGTTGAATTACACTTAAAGTCGTAGAAAATCATACTACGAAAATTTTCACGAGTTAAATCCATGGTGATGTAGACAACCAATTTCTAAAATGATGCCACAATGTAAAAACAAGCGTCTATCAGATAAAACAAACTGTATTCTACAGCCAAAGAGTTCCATTTTCAAATGTTGTAATTATTTTTTAGATATTGTTTATGTAAGTGGCCAGTTTCGAAAACTTATAGTGTGCCCTATGTATTAGTCACAAACACAAGTAATACTTCAAATAACCCTATGTACTTAAACAGTACACATCCACACATAAACACAGCTTTGATATATTTAAGCACCTACCTGACTTTCACGAATGCGGTCAAGTGTGAACGTCGTTCATTTCATATGGATAATAGATTCCGTTAAATAAAAGCCTTTTAACCTTTTCTGTACCCCGACGCTTTGAAGTAAAACTCCAGACATTTATTGGATCTGTCAACACTGTTTACAGGCTTTATTTCAAATTAGTGAAATAGTGGTGGAATACCAACAAACTTGACATAAATTTTAAGTACCTTTGTTGTTTTCGCTTTTTGTTGCTAAAAGACTTTGATTTTACATTTATTATTTTATTTATAGATTTTTTTAAAGTGAATTGCTATAAATACTGTACATGTTGTATACTGTTATACACACATATTTAATCGTCGTTTGAAGGCCATTAGTTTTATTCACGGAAGAAAAAGCAATGGAAGAGCCTTAAATCTCAATTACTATCAGAATCGCTGTCGACTAAACTCACACTTACACAATGTTAAACACTATGAAATCTTGATAATGATTACTTGTAGTTTCTAATTTAAAAATATGGATCAAATCCTGGACTGTTAATATAATTTAAACTTTACCCAGTTGGCGTATCGTTGAAAGTTCAATGCCTATTACTGCAAGTTACGACATTTGATTTTATAATTCAAATACCATGTATTGGTTTAAATTTATATCTTCATAATATACAGGTAAGGTACAATAAAAGCTTAAATACCGTAAAGAAAAAATAAATAAAAATAGGACTAAATTACAAATACATTGGGTCCCCGCGGCAAGGTGCCCAAGATGCTGGCAGCGTTCCCCCGTTGTATGGCTATGCTAATGTGTTCGGCAAGTGTTTTAATTATTTGAAATATCATTCAATGTACAATAGCTGAAAGACGAACGATTAAGGCGATTTACCGGAGGAGAAACAGGAAAAATTGTTTTGCTAGATCAAATTATTTAGATGATATCTAATAGATAATTCAAATGATATAGATAATGGTTTAAAAAAATATACGATACACTTAAGTATATTCTTAAGGATATTGTCTAAAAAATGTGCTAACGTGTTACACGATAGGATGTACTTTATCCGATCATATAAAATCCTGAAAACAGGCTAAAATAAAAGTCTAAAACTAATTATTTAAGAGTAAAATATTTAACTTTGTATGTAATTTTTATATCGAGATATTTCTCTTTGAATACTACACAGAACTTGCTAAATTTTGGTTTTCAACTGAAGCCCTATTAGTTATTAAATTCATATTTAAGCCAAAATTTGCAAATGACCCAGCGGTTTAACGACATGCCGCGTCGCCTATTGCCCCGCCAGATGCCACATTGGGCGCTTGTCTGTGTCAAATTTTCTCCGCCCATTATCATTTTATTCATATTAATTTAATCTAAAATCTAGGCTCGCATTGAAATACCTCGCCTTAACGCCTATTAATGTTCTCCAAAAAAAGTCGACTATATTGCAGCGGTATAAGGTTTACTTCCGTTTCTTATTACAAAAAAATCTATTATGATAAACAGAAAATTGACAATTTACTAACATTGAATAAAATAAAACTTAATGATGATATAAAACACCACAGTGGATAATATTACAGGTGCGACTAACATTTTTGCACTCCAAAGTAGCAAAATACGAAATTTTTTCACGATTTTCGATAGTTGTTATGACCATAACGTACAAAGCGAAAATGGCACACGTAACACGCCCACTAAGCACTTATACTGTATGTATTGTTTTGTGGTTTTATTAATATTAGTAAGAGATTATTTAACAGATTACAGTTGCAAGGCGTAATATACAGACGGCAGCACATCAAACTACACTATGACGGATCTTATTCCGATGCACTGGAGGCTATATTCGAACAAAAATCATGTATAGCTTGATGTGCTGTTGAAAAATGGAACGGAGTAGAGGTCACGTTCAGTCGTCGAATGATTAAAATGACCTTAAGATAGATAAGAGTAAGAAAGGTATTGTGCAGAGATATTAATTTCTTTTATAGACTCTTGATAATTGTCGGTACTAGTCAGTTTTAAAGAATTTAGGCAGTTTGTATCGCTTTGTATTGTTTAATTAAATAATCTCCCTTCGTTTTTTATTTATATAGGCACCAGTGTCATAGAGTATACTTGCACCCGAACTGCGATCGTTAACCTGTTTGCCAAGCATGACGATTATGGCAAAACTCTCCAAATGACGATAAAAATTAAACCAAGAAGTTCTATCATGGGAACGGCGGGGTGCAGTGTACTAAAGTTATTCCTCGGCAGAGATTGTAGAGTCTAAGGAAGAATTGAGCAGGTTATAGTTGGATATTATAGGGTTATAGGGTTATCTGAACTGCAAAGACATGTACCTGGATAGGATAGGACATACATGGTTACAATACCCACTTCGCCGTTGTGATGAGGGCCTTCAATGGGATACTGGGCAATTTGGAGTACGATGTCGCAATTACTGGAGCCACCTACTGACCAGTTCCATGGAGAAGGAAGAACTCTACACAATAAACTTCGTCTTTAGGAAACGGGAGCACAGGAAAGTGCCCTGGATGAGTTCTGGCAGTGCAACAAAAAATGTGACTTCATCATGTTGACGAGGAAGCAAATGTTCAATGATGTTTTTGTGATAAATACCGGAAGCAATCACCGTGTGGCAAGACGCATATTGAATTTTACTATTATGCATGAGAGATCTCGACTGAGGAAGTCTATGCTCCGTCCAGCACCGATCCAAATCCAAAACGTCGCGAGCTTTCACCTTAAACTCCAAAATCATTTCGATTCCATTGAAGAATTATAAAATCCAAACTGTTTTCGAGAGCGATTCAGAATCTGAAAGTCTGATTCGCAGGTTTGATGACTTCCAGTGTAGCAAAGAAGACGGTTTCTGAACAGGTTTTAGTATCATGGACCACATGTATACGCTAAGGCAAGTCATACAGAAGACCGATAAGTTTCTTTTTTATGATATATTATGTCATAAATGAAATTATTAATAATAATTTCACCAGCACCCTCACCCTTTAAAATCGTAACGCACTAACGCTCACATTACTTGACGGCAGAAATAGGGCAGGTGGCAGTAATTCCCTAGATGAACTCTTTCACAAGGAGCTCTACTGCTTCTAAATATAATTAACTGTTTGTGAACTACCAGATAACATTTCATTCGGTCGAGATCTGGGCTGTATTGCAGTCCTTTCAGTGGTGCCAAGTCGGCTACCGGTACACATACAAGTGTTAAAGTGTCTGTACGGAAACGCCACTATGTCAGTCTAATTACAGGACGAATACCTGTATTTTTATGATGTCGATCGAAAGGGTCAATATAGGGATTAAATGTATCTACAGTATTTGCAATTAATTTAGCAAATGTTTAAAATGTAATCTTCAATCATCTGTAATCATCTTCTTTATGCAAATTCTCAAATTTTTTATAAGTTTGACATAATACGCCACAATCCGTTTTTAACTCGCCTACATTGTCAAATTGCTTTTTGTTTATTAAATCTTTTACGTATCACCAGAAAAAGAAATCTATAGTGTCAGATCTGAAGATGTCGCCCGCCATCATATCGATCCGTATGTACCGATCCCTGAAGGAAAACAATAATTAAGAGACTCGACTGATCTCTGATTATTATAAGTTAGAGCCTCATCTTAAAGTACGAATATCGACAGTAATGCCCATTATAATTCATTTTCCTAAATTTAAATTTAAAATTTCGTGCTTAAGACGCTAGGTTACTTAAAAAGAATTAGTCCTTATAATTGATATTTTCGACAGCATCATAAAAATACACGATGTCTTACTTTATATTTGGTCGGTTCGATTCCTAGGTGAGACAACCTTAAATCTTTGGATGCAGTATTAGTTACTTTTAAAAATAGAATAATGTCTCCATGAAAGAAAATTTCCTACGTGTCGCATAGCAGTGGGACACAGGTACTAGGACAAATTGTCCAGTTAGGTAGATAAAACTTCGAGAAAAAAGTTTATGTCGAATCCGACTCATCTTGGCTGTATTCAGGATACTGCGTGATATCTTTCCATCCAAAATACCGCACTGTCGCAAGGCAAAATTCGTTGATCGGTGTGTTGCCTGTAAGGATATATGTACGTCACTGAGACGTGGTCGCTCGTGGTCTAAGAGCCTCATAAGAAGACTTAAGGTCACCCGAAAGTCAATAGAGAGGGCTAAGCTCAAAATTTCATTGCGAGATCGAGCCAGAAATAATGATATCCGCAAAAGAATAGGAGTAACCGACGTAGCCCGAAGAATTGCAAAACTTAAGTAACAATGGACGGGGCACAGTGCTTGTAAAACAGATAGTACGTGAAGACACAGTGTGGACAGACCAACCTCAAGTTTGGATCTATGGATCTCCCTGGTGAAGATTGCAGGAATCTACTAAATGCTAGCAGCGTAAAACCAGTCATTGTGGCGATCTTTGGGGGAGGCCTATGTCCAACAATGTATGTACATCTTTCAGCTGAAATTAAAATGATCAGTGTAGTACTTTTTAATCTTAACTCCTGACTTCAAGTTGGACAGCTTGAAGTCAGGAGTTACGCAGTTACATTGCATTAGTTACTCAGTGATTCTATCAACAAAATCTTTCGCTTGTATTCGCGAAATCGTTTTGGAGGATAACGGACAACAAAGGATGAAAGGACCGAGCTAAATGGTGGAGACTGGGCCAGA
Source organism: Hyposmocoma kahamanoa (assembly GCF_003589595.1). Classification (NCBI taxonomy): domain Eukaryota; kingdom Metazoa; phylum Arthropoda; class Insecta; order Lepidoptera; family Cosmopterigidae; genus Hyposmocoma; species Hyposmocoma kahamanoa. The sequence continues at coordinate 8,159,273 of NW_020653200.1, forward strand.
AAACGGAACTTGACGCAACGCAGGCATTTGCTAAAAGTGCCTATTACAAAGAATCTCCGGAGAGCTCTCTGAGAAACATTTTACGTCGACCGCATATACTACTTATTCATACTTCTTTTTGTGTAATCTAAAAATAATTGCAATTACAATCCTGATTACAGCAAAATTATAACTTTAGAAAGTTAACACAAATTTGATATTATTTTTTTGCTATATTATCTACTTTTTACCAGATTTGAATAATTTTGCCTTTAAGAGCACTTGTAGGGGCTATGCCTACAACTGTGCTGCTTAAAAACAATTGAGTACTCCTGTTCCTTCACGAGCAACTCGCAAAAATTATAACAAGTTGCAAGCAGCCAGGAGATCTTAACACTGATGTAGTTACCAAGTACGCACTCCTGTCTCTCGCTTACAGCGGTACAATTATCGTATGAAATCTTATCTACGTACTGTATGCCTGTTTAGTATTCTACTATTATCTCGTCTCGCTAACCTCATCTATAGTACGTACCCCACCTTACATACAAATCGAATTTCTAATTAATAGAACAAATATTAGAAGACAAAAATTTTAAATACGTAGCAAGACTTTCTACGTATCTGCCTACGCCAGTGGGAGACAAATATGATGGTATATATATATGATTTCAATTACATATTTAGCCTGCAGTCATATGATTATGAACTGGATATGATCATAATGTAGATAGATATATCTAGAAATGTAACGCGCGTATTTACATAAGTACGTAGAAATGTGATTTTTTTTTAACTGAATTTATATTTGAGAAGCGCGGAATATACTATATTATACAAAAACCGACATACCGAAATAACCGACAGTTGGTTTGCTGTTTACTCATGTATATCATAAACATTTCAGTTTATCTCAAATCGTGACATTCGTAATAAAAAAATGTATGAAACAAACATGTATCAATGCATAACATAATAACAAAATACGCAAGAGAGTAAAAAACACCCGATTCCACTTTTGCCTACCGTAGGTATGATCCGCGGAAATTATGACTGGCTGTCGGTGGCGAAGAAGCCGCGTTGACGACTAGCTTTCATGGTATATGCATGAATATAATGTTTACGACACTACAGCGTCTCCTTTACATCAATGGTGCTGCGCGCCTGATCTAGCATAGGCCTTGCATAGGCATTGTGCAGGTTTTTCAATCTCGCCATAGAAGTGAGTGTTTTTTTACAAATTAATAAAAAATACACGTCATTTCAGTCGGCCGGCGCTATCATGTTTGCAAAGAAAAATTGTATTTTTTGAAATAATATAATAGATAAATAAATAATTTACAGCATCACATCATCGTCAACACAATTTACACGTCCCCCTGGTAGGCAATGATCTCCTCTCAGGCGAGAGTCAAAATGCGTTTTCCGAGGGTTATGATCCCTCTTCGATGTGCAGGTATCACGATGTTTAGGGCGCATTTATTCGACACGAATTTCATTGCGCTCACCCCGCGCGGCTGCCGTGCGGAGAAGAGTGAAGTCCACGATGCCGCCGCGCAGCGAACGTGTGCGTCTATCTGTCATGGTAAAATATCTCTCGCTCTATTTGTTTAGCTTTTACGTTTTAACTTAACTGAGCGTCCCGGACACGCGGGCGTGTCTGGCTTGAGTTTTGTCTACGCGGCGGCCGGGCGGCGGCCGCGTGGTTGTATTATTTAGTGGAATTTAAATGTTGTTGCCTATTAAATAGAATTCAGATTCGCACTTAATGTACATGATGGCGTGTTAACTAACGTGAAAACTTTCGCCTCGTGTAACTGGACGCTTGGTCTGCCATGGCTCTTTTTTTCATTACATACACACATCAAAAAAAGTTTGCGATCAATAGCATAAGCTCCTATAATTCTTTAAATTTAACTTTATCAAGAAAAAAACTATGTTGTATGCTTTCTTTAAATAGGAATACCCTGTTTGAAATTAAAATATAAAACTATTTTTTATTATTTATTTTAAATTAATCATAATGTAATAGTGACAGAAATTTCATAGAAAGAAAAAGACTGTTTAATTAAACTTAAACAACAATTTATTATTAAAAGGTGTGAATTCAATATAAAATAACTCCTCCCCTGGCTCGAATACATGCGAAGATCCTCCTGGGCATGCTGAGGATCAAGTTATCCAGCATTTCCTGGGGTAACCTATCCCATTCTTCAATAGCGGCTTCCCTGAGCTCTGGAACCGTCTGGGGACGTGGCTCACGGTTCCATACGGCTCGTTTAAGAGCATCCCACGCGTGCTCTATTGGGTTTAAGTCGGGCGAGCCGGCAGGCCAGTCTAATCGTGTGATATCGTATTCTTGAAGAGCAGCATTGACTCGTTGAGCTCGATGTGCGGGCGCATTATCATCGACCAGTACAAATTGGTGCCCATGGTTTACTCGGAATGGTCTGACGATATCATCAATAGCAACTGCTTTGTACATGTCTGCTGTCATGAAGCCCCGATACGGGATCAAAGGCGTTCTAGCTCCAATCATAATGCCACCCCAAAAGGACACCGATTTTCCGCCTTGCTGAACTGTTCCAGTGGCAGTTCTTTGTCTTTCACGGTCGCCTGGTCTTCTCCAGACACGGACACGTTGGTTATCTGGATGAGTGCTGATTCGGGATTCGTCAACGAAGAGACAGTTTTGCCAAATGTTTTCGTCCTCACCTTCTTCATTTTGCCGAAGTCTAGCCCACTGCAATCTTCGTAGTTGACGTTGCCGGGAATTGAGCGGAGCTCGCCAAGACCTCCGTGCTCGTAATCCAGGCTGGTGCAAGCAATTGCGAATGGTCTGCGTGCTAACTTCAAGCCCAGAAGCGGCCCTGACTTCTGCTTTTATTTTAGTGGCGTTGATTGTTGGATCACGGGCTGCCAGCAATCTAATATAGCGCTTTTGGGCAGCTGTCAAAACAGTTGGGCGACCGCTGCGGGGTCGGTCAGCTAAATTCCCCATTCCGTGATACCTCTGCAACGTAGCCACGATACAGGATTGGGATATAGCAAGTCTGCGTGCTATTACTCTCGTGGTGTATCCTTCTTCCCTCAAAGTTACTATTCTAGCTCGTAAAACCTCTGATAATCCTCTTGGCATTTTTTCAATCACAACTTTCCGCGAAAAATATCTTGAATCGCTTATAATTGACTAAATCAGATTTCGGAATGAGCGTAAGTTAGGACTGAAAGCCTTTTTATATGAAAAAACAATTGAACGGGGTCATTGTTTTATGTTCTAATTTATTTTTAAATAAAGAATCTAAAAAGAAGAAAAAATCATAATATAATCTACAGTAACAAAAAAGATTTCAGTTTTTCGAAGTGATCGCAAACTTTTTTTGATGTGTGTACGTTGCTCTGATCCCAAAGTAAGAAACTAAAGAACGTGTATTAAGGAAATTGGAAACAACGACGGTACAACCAACAACCAGACCCAAGACTATATAGAAACGTAGTTTTCTAAATAGTGACCCGGCCGAGGCTCGAATCCGGGACCTCAGAAAGGGCAACATCAAGAAAACCGGTGTGCAAGCCACTCAACGGAAACCACAAGGGTTGTCAGATTTTCGTAGATGATTTTCGTTTTTGTAAGAACGTACGTACTATTTTATCAATAAAGTTTTAGGTATTACGGGCTTGTATAACGCATAGATTTTGACTTATTATTGTTTCGATTACGGAGAAGCTTAATAAAGTAGCGAAATATGCCTAAAAATTTAACATGACGAAATCTGCTTATATGTTTACGTATAAAATTTTATGAATTTAAAGATTTTTATTTTATACCCGGCGTCAACGGTCTCTCACGTACACAGGATTAATTTCGAGTAACACTTAACTGATAAAACCTGTTCCTTATACCAGCTTGTTGACATTATAAATTGAATTATAAAATCCTTTTGAGTAATTTTTTGTTTATATCTATTTAGGTATTCGGGACGGCAGTTAAATTTCTACTTGATTATAGAACTTATTACATTTTAGTTCAAGTATACTCGCTGATCACTTTAGAAAACAAAATACGTATATGTAAATAAAAATTCTAGTATTTTTATTTAATTGTACGAGCGCTTTGTCTATGCTGTTTTATTTAAAAGTTGAACTGTATAACAACGTGGGATAAAAACGGTCTTATTCAGCACAGCGATGAAGACGATGAAGAAGATATTAAAAGCAGCACTATATGCTTTTTATTCATGGCCGACTCTCGGTGGTTAGTGCGGTACACTATTATTGTGTTGAACTAAACGTGGGGTGATTTATTCTCCATTTATTATTTATTTTTCGACTAATTTATTACGTTCATTGATATAAATGTATACGTGTGTATGGATAAGAAGAGTAATTTCGTCTTTAGTCTCCCAGAACTGTATTTTTTTATGATACCAAATGAAGGGACGAAGAAGTCGTGCGCATGGTTGTAAGCGACACGCCTGTCCATAACTGTCGATGTGGCACTCAGAGCTTTATAACGCAAGATCTGAGAGGCACAGCGACAGCGCCCGTAACCCTGAGACATAAGTTGATAAGTCCCGTGTGCCAGTAATTTCACCAGCACACACTCTTCAAAACCAGAACGCAGTAATGCTCACATTAAGACTTGACGGCAGAAATAGGTAAGGTGGCAGTACTGCCTTGGACGAACTATTTCACAAGGAGCTCTAATGCTACTAGTTTTCCTTTCCGCGTAAATTCCTTGACGTGTTTTAGATCACGCCTCACTAAAACTAACTGCTGTTATTCGCAATACTACATACTACACACACTATAATACACTATATAAATATAACACTATAATACACATAATACTACACTATAATACACATAATATTACACTATAATACACTATATACTACAGTACGATGTAAGTGATTACATAAGCAGTAGTGACATTTTAACTCTGTAATGCAATGTCTTGTTTAGTTTCACAGGGTTCTTAAAAACGAAACTTTTGTTTGGTCTTAATCCCCTTGTCACCATGAAGAGTACACCATACAGGGATAGTTCGTCGTTTATTTTCATTTATGTGTATCCTTTCATTAGCAAATTACAATTCAGAATACTGGATATGCTACACATATGTTTGTTTAACATAATTAAATTGTGCTGGTGTACTTGATTTTGGTTTCAATCACGAAACAACCAGAATTACTTACAAAATAAATGACTCGTAACTGTATCAACTATTCTCTCAAACTGGAATAGCTAAATTTTTTTTTAGGTTGGCAATATTAATTAACATATTTCCACAGAATTTGTGTGCTCTCTGCCTATGTTTTAGTAGCAGTAGAACGCCTTGTGAAAGAGTTCGACCAGGGAAGTACTGCCACCTTACCTATTTCTGCTGCCAAGCAGTAATGTCAGCATTATTGTGTTCCGGTTTTGAAGGGTAAGGGTGCTGGTGAAAATACAGGCACATAGTACTTGTCAAAATATGTCTCAGGGTGACGGGCGCAGTGGCAGTGTCCCTCAGATCTTTGCAATTTAAAGCTCTGAGTGGCACTGCAACTGTTATGGACAGGTGTGTAGCTTACCATCAGGCGCACGACTTGTTCGTCCCGTCACTTGATATTATAAAAAAAAGTTTTATTTAAATTTTTGGGTGATTCTCAATTTGATTGCATTGTTAGCGACCTGCATCGTAATATTCTTTTTGTCATTGTTTTTACAATTATAGTTCTAGATATCTTTCAAAAATATTCAAAAATTCAATGTTATCTAATACATATAAAACCGGGTTTATTTTTAATACCCTCTTTGCTTTGTTCCTGTCCAGTTTTTTTTCCAAATTATAAAATCTTTATTCTCATAGTTCATGATTAGAAAGGTGTAATAAATGCGAAATATTTCAGTATGTCCCCACAAAGTGAAACGAGTATTTTGTTAATGGGGGCAAGTTATTTGTTAATGAGGGCGAGACTTGTCTAGTTTGGGGCGAGAATTAGTTTCTCCGCTAACCACTGTCACGGACAGGAATATATTTTGCTTTGTGTATTATTAGTACCACTATTTTTTATTTTAGGTCGTAAATATTTTATATAACATTTCTAGGAAATTAGTTTCTTTATACGAAATTGATTTATTAAGCGCATTCTTTAACCTTTTACTATTTCCTGATGGTAATGTGCAGTACATCATAAGTGTTCCATTTTTGAAAAACAATTTGAATTAATTGATTGCCCAAAAGTTATTTTGATATTTTTAACTACATGAGAATTCGTTGAAATTGTTACTGTTTTGAATTGATTTGTAGCCATAGCATTAAAAAGTAGGAAATAAAATTACGCGATTTGAAAAAAGACTATTTTTGCTGTTCATATTGTTTAAATTGGCAATAGACCATTTGAAATAGTGAAAGATTATTATGGCTTTTGTGACAAATGCAGAGCGGGATTTTGTTTGGAAGGACGGATCTTAGGGGCGACTCTGGGCTCTTAGATTCTAGATAATTGGAGCGCTAGCAGCTAAAGCTCAAAACACACGCTAGCAGTAAAAACGATTACGGGAATCCGATTCAAAGGTGGAGTTTCAGAAAAGAGTACTTTAATGACAAAAATCCACTGTAGTGACCCGTTTAGCTCGTGCAGATTGTCTTGATATATCATATTTTGAAATTGTAAATGATAAATGTAAACAATATATCGAGTTCTTAGGTTTTCGCGATTGTTACACATAGGAAATGTAAACAATGTTTAGCAGCAGTAGAGCTCGTTGTGAAGAAGTCCGTCCAGGGAAGTACTGCCACCTTACCTATTTCTGCCGCCTAGCATTAATGTTAGCGTCACTTGCGTTCCGGTTTTAGAAGGGTGGTGCTGGTGAAAGTACACGCACATGGGACTTGTCAAGTTATGTATCAGGGTGAAGGGCGTAGTGGCATTGCTCCTGAGATCTTTGCGATTTAAAGCTCTGAGTGGCACTGGAACTGATATGGACATGCGTGTAGCTTACCATCTGGCGCACGACTTATTCGTCCCGCCATTTGCTATCATAAAAAAATACAGTTCTGGGAGACCAAAGACGTTATTACTCTTCTTACCCATATACATATATACACATTTGTATCAATGAACGTAATAAATTATTCGAAAAAAGTTGGAGAATAAATCTCTCCACGTTTAGTTCAACACAATAACCACCGAGGCTCGGCCATGAATAAAACGTATAGGCGTAGTACTTTTACGATGTATGTATCACTTGATATTATAAAAACAAAATGTTGACTTACAAAGACCAACCCCTAGAGTTTCTGCTTAATTCTTCTTGGGGCATCTGTTTTATTAATGAGTCATAGAGTTAAATCAGCGTGACTATTCTAAGCGTAATTTGCTTACCTATGAAATCTTTATTTCATAGGTAAGCAAATTACGCTTAGGAAATAAAACTATTTTTCCGGATTTAAATCGCGTATATTTGTTTTTTCAAACAAACCGACGTTTCAGATTTTCTTAGATGTTTTAATTAAAAGAAATCCTAATAACACAATTGTAGCGCAATGTTGACATCGTCGTTACAACCACGGAAGAAAAAGAACAATGGAAGGGTCTCAAGCTTCAATTACTATCTCAACCGCTGTCGCCAAAACTCACACTTACGTAATGTTACACACTATGAAATCTTGATAATGATTGGTTGTAGTTTCTAATTTAAAAAGATGCAACCAATACTCGACTGTTAATATAATTTAAACTTTACCGAGTTGGCATATCGTTGAAAATTCCATATGTCAACAAATGTTGTAATAACATTCTACAATGAAAATTTAGAGCTTTTGGCGCCACCTACCGCTCTTAAATTATTATACGTTACTAAGCACCTGCCTCCGAGGCCAAACTGTTACCATGCCGCGCAGAAGTTCCAGGTTCGACTCTCGGGCCCGGAGAAATATTTGTATGACTTACATTTATTTCTCTCGCGAGTTTGGGTGTAATTTGTGGTTGTCTATGCGTGTGCCCATGGCACCTGCGACACAGGGTGGATAGCCCCGCACTAGGGATCTAGTGCGGGGCTATATTGAAAAATTATTATAATATATAAGTGTTCTCAACCGCAAGATGGCGCTCAAGAAATTAATATCAGGGATGGCAGCGTATTTCGATAACATGCACAATATAATAATATATATATTAATAATAATATGAACTTTTATTACTTTGGCAATAGTCGATATTGTTACAACTTCTATGGTGTCGTAAGTACAAATGATTGGGTATAAGATATGTCAGAATTTTTTCGATTTTCGTAATCTTCTTTTCATATATTACATGTAACGATAAGGTTTGTTTTAACAAAACAGGGAAGCTGTAACGTACATACAAAAGACTACTAATTAGTAAAAATAAAGAAAACAATATAATGTGTTCATAAAGACGAAAAAATGAAACTATTGAAATTTGGATTCAGAGAATTGTGTATCTGGTCAACTGCACACAAAAGTACCCATTTTGTACCGAATGCGGCCAGTCGCAATTTTCAGTTTGAGTCTCTGCTAAATTGCTTGCTCGTGAACAATAAAGAAATTCTCATACCAACCAACGTACAAGAGTTTACGGTTTTGCAAAAAATTGTTATGATTTTCCTTGCGAACGGTGTGCTGTAGAAATTCGAAGTCCATACGGTGTATCAAAACCACTTTAAAATCATTGAACACTTAACGCCAAAAGTAGTGCGAGATGGTGTTGATTGATTATATCTAGCTTTTACAGGCAAAATACGTACATGGTGCGCGCTTTGAGACTTAAATCATTCTTAGTTTGATTTGTTTTGTTCTTCTTCTTCTTCTTTTAAATGTTATGGCCCCATCGAAATAATCAATGATTTTGCCAATGTCAAGTAAAAATAACTATGTACGGTAGTTTTAGTTTTGTTCAAGCATAGACATAGTCAGGCGAGAAATGACCAAACGTCACTTTGACACATCACGTGGTTGGCGATGAATACTGGTTTGTTCGTTTAATTCTAATATTTTTTTTATTATCCTCTAAGGTTTAATTGTATATTATTGGTAATTTTTATTTTTATTTTATTTTTTAAATTAATTCACTGCGTTCTTTGTATTCTCCTATAATCTCTTTATGGCTTGCTAAGCACTTTATAATGTTTCAGGTTGGTGGAAATTCGTAAATGGCATTGGATTACTCATATTTAAGTCTACTATAATTGTATTATTTGTCCGTGAATTTTCCTAAAATATATAAACAAATAATAAATTTTTGTGTCCTATGGAGAATCGCACAGCACCAGGATTGAATTTCAAACCATTGTACAGTACAGCTTTTGTACAATGTGAATTCAGTCCACGTTTAAATTCCGACGCATAGGCAATGGAAAGAGCTGCTCTGCCAACCGTATTCTAAAGAAAATACTTAATAGATACGTATTTTCCGACTGTAAGTGGTATACTAAGTAATGTAATAAAACCGTACTCTCCAAGAACACGTGAACACTTTGAAACTCCTGATGTAATTACGAATATGCTTATAAGCTTCAAAGTTCCATTCGCCCTAACGTTATAAAAATTGTGTAAAATTAAATTAGGTCTCTCAGAAACTGCCGTTTGTATACAAGCATAATGTTGCCTGTTCTAGTTATCCAGTAATTAATATCGTCATCAATAATCCTGTTTTATCAATGTTGCTTATAGTATGTTGCTCATAATATAACAAGCCCTGTACCACACCTACGGTAGGGTTGGGCTCGGCCTGCGGCTGGTCGAGTTTAGATAACGGGGTGTGCCTATGCTTTTCGGTGACAAAACGGTTAGTACTCATGCGCTTGATGAGGAGAATCCAGGTTCGATTTCCGATTTGGACCAACGAAATTAGGAAACGAATCTTTCCAAGTTGGTTATGTGTGGGTATTCTGGGTATATCCCTCAGAGTTATCGAAACCAGAAAATTGGAGACATCCATACAATGGCATTATTATTTTTTTCCCTGAAAGATTTCTGTTTGGCATAACTTCTACGAAAAAGGAATTTAACAGAGAGACGGCCGATACAACAGCGCAATAAGTATCTTATTTCCACTACATCGGAAAGTTGGGCTTACATTTTTTTAGGTCTTATTTTTAACAATAGCGAGATCTTGTACTCGTAATAGAGCCTCCGTATATTACTTACTGATGCGTGGACGCGTCAGTCTTCGCCCTCCGCTTGGACCTTGGCATACGGCCGTCGGCACTTATGACTTTATTTCAAAATATGAAAACAGCTTTTCAATGGCATCCATATTTAAAAACTGCAAAAATATATTTTGATCACAAATTATATATTATCAGGCAATCTTCAAAAATCGTTTCGTGCCTCAGTTATTTATATCGAAAAAATTAACTGAAATTAATGATATTGCGGTTATATCGAAAATCCGCGGAATTGAAATTTTTACCCCAAATTATGATGGAAGATTTATGCCGATTTTCAGTCAGGTTAGAACAGGTTTTTTGGCAGGCAAAAAACGCTTTCACGGCAGCCATATTGAAAAATGACGAAAAATAAATTTTGACCCCTAATTATTATCGAACTCTTCTGGAAACTCCCACATTCCAATTTTCAAAGGGATCAGAACAATTTTTTTTCCGTCGCCAACGAACGCTTGTATGGCGACCATATTGAAAAAATCTTTCTCGGCAGCAATTTTTCACGAAAAAAAGCGTACTCTCTCTGACATTCCTTCCAGCACCTGTTACCTATCTCTAGTTTCCGTGATAGAAGACTTCTTGTTGATTTGAATTTCGAATATTTTTAATTATTTTTTAAATTTATTTATTGAAGCCCGGGTTTACTTCATAAAAGTGCACAAATATTCCCTCCACATAAGTATTATAATTTTTGGAGGCCGTTCATCACTTTTGTATTTTCCACATTCAGCTCATCTCCTATTTGATTCTTTACTTTGGAACCTGTCCGCGTACAATTATCTTTTTTTTCAAGCATATCGGGAAATATGCGTTCTATTGTTCTAAGTGTGTCAGAATTATATTTCAACGATGCATTAGTCTTTGCGAAAGACAGGAGTCCGTACTAGGTATTGATACTGTGTATTTCAGCCTCTTTTAATAGTCTTAATTAAAAGCAAGTCAACAGTCGATATTGAATGACAGACGGCTTATTTCGAATATTTTACACGTCTCTAGTGTCCATATTGTTTTTTTCAGTTATTTTTTCGCCTGACGCAATTGTTATTCTTACCGTCCACATTGTGCCTGAAAACTAATACTCGTGTAGGCCCGCGTTGACGGATGCAGCTTTGTACGAAACTTTTTAGAATGTAAATTGAGAGCAAGAGCGTATTTCTCTTCCAATGGGCTTTATAACTCAGAAAACACATACAACTTCTGTCGATTAATGGAAACGAAACACGTGTACCTATATTATTTAAAATGTATTCAGACATGAAAATATATGGAGCGTAATGATTTTGCACATTAGCTTGTAAAGTTTCTTTCACTTTAAAATACTAAACTGACGTAAAAAGAGGATCTAGCGAGTATAAGCAGGGAGTCAGCCTGACCTAACTATTTTAATGAATTCCTAGGTAATTGCAGTCAGCACATGAGCCAGTAATGGGTACGTGCCGTATTGAGAAACATCGCTTTCTACATTTGTGTTTAGAGTGATACGTTCCAGAAACGTAACCGCCTAATTTGGTAGCGTGCTTGGCTAGAATAAACCCGTTTCCAAACAATTATGTCACCTTAGTAGTGACGTAGTAATTAATGACGTCCTTATTAACCCAACGACTTATATTATGGGCACTGAATGAGGAGGTCCCGAATTCAATTCCCGGTCGGACCTAATATGGAAATGTACTTTACTAAATTTGTTCTGGTCTGGATGTTTTGAAAAGTAACCCAGAGTGAGTTCAATTGAAAATTTGGTCAGAAATGTACATCCAGGTATTTTTCAAGGTCAGTAAAAATGTAATTGTCTTTACTAAACACAAGTCCCGTTACTTGATGTTATAAAAAAAACAATACAATCTTGACGCTACAGCTTGAAAATAACCAGCTAATAAAAAAAAATTAACAACGCAACGAATTAGGGGTAAATTTCTAGAAAAATGTCCCATACGTTAACGTAGTTATGTAAAACGTTTAAGTAGTTTGGAAAATTCTGTAGTCCATCCATGTACTCGTAGGATGGTCCAATGGAGCTACATTATTTGCCGTGTCCTGAGTTTTGAAAAACATATTTTGCTAGATACCCTATGGTCATTTAGATATAATATAACACTAAATTTGAATATTTTATTTACATTGCTGTATAATGTACACTGGGGGTTTACTTCATCATACGAATAATTGTGTTGGTCTGAATTACTTCATTTTGTGTATGTGATGCATGTACGTAAATACTTTGTTGTACAAGAAAGCAAATTACAATTTTTTAACACAGACTGAAGTGTTAGTGTACAAAGGCGAACTTATCCCATAAAGGAATTTCTTCCAACTAATCTTTGAATAATTTAAAGAAAAATTTACTCCTGGGTTGGCAATAAAATTTAATAAATAATGTGATGTACCTACATATATGTGGAAGAGCTTAATTTAAATGGCCAACACTAGACAAATTGGCCATTGTGTCGCGCAAAAAGTGACGTACATTGCCCAAACGCTTAGCTTCCGTGTGTGGGATAAAAAATACCGGCCAAAAAGTACTCAAGAGGCATACCGTTCACCACTAAAAAAATAAATTCCACGCACATCACTCAAGTACGCTTTCGCAAAAAAATATAAACGTTAAAACGGGAGCTGACATTTTGTACGAGAAGCCAAATTACTTTTTTATATTATATAAAATAAAGACACGCTTGGCCGCACTCTTACTGTATCGATATTGTCTACATATTTCTCTGAAATCAGTAATATCTTATTGCATACCAATCTCGGGTGGTACAGTACTGAAACTTGACAAAGCCCAAAGAGCTGTCTTAAAGGTTATGATCTCCAGACCGTTTAAATGCCGAACATTCCAGGTTTACCAAGATTGCAAGGTTCTTACGGTGAGACAGCTCTTTGCGCCCCATACCATTTTCAGAAACACAGGTTCTCATGTCACAGATTACCCTATTTTGAGAGTCTGGAATCATACTAAATACATTATTATTACTATTGTATTGACGACCTTCGCGGACGACTTGCTTGAGCCCCGGTTTTCATGGTGTCGCCATCTCCGAGGTCCAGGTTTCAATTCCAGCCGGGTGTATATAGACAACCGAACTTTTCTATATTGTGTCGGGTTTGTGTTTGTCGTACCGTTGTTGTTTCCAATGTCTACACACGTGCTTTAGTTACTTATTTTTAGATCAGAGTAACATATGCGATGAAGAAAAGCTTTATATTTATAATATTTATTTATTATTATTATTATTCCGGGATAAAGCTTTATACCAAAAATGGCCAGACCAAAACCAAATTAGAAATGTTTGTTAGCCCCAAATGTTGCCGGGAATCGTATTTGGGAGTTACTTCTCTAACGCCCTTAATGCTACCCACCGAGCTATCGGGGTAGCAAATACATTTCCTGTGTATTCCCATTGTGAGTATCACGATATAGTCCGTTTATATATCAAAGGTGGTAAAAGCATTTACGAAGCTCAAATACTCTACGAGGTAGAGAGCTCGGACCTTTATAATTAAGGGTCTGGATGAATATCCAGGAGTTGGAGTGGACTGAAATCGTGTATAGGTAAGGACCTATACACGATTTCAGACCACTGAGTGCACGATTTCTTCTCAATTGATCGGTTGACTTTAATTTTTAAATTACACCATTTCAGTGCCTTACTTTCTCAAACTCGTATCTTATAAAGAGTGATTATTCAGGAGATGGCAAAACTTTACATTTGTTTTAAATCTCTTATCAGGGGGTTAATTTGGATACATTACTTTAAGAACAGGTAAGAGCCAGCGGGTGAATACGAAGGAAATGTGATGCGAAATCAGCCTGCAAAATTGGTATATACAATCCATTTTTGCATTTCAGTAACTTTGTGTTTTAAGATACGAGAGTGAGAAAGTAAGGCGACGATTTGTTAAATAGCATTATTATTATTATATTACATCAGATAACTGTAGAGGTCCTTGTGAAAGAGTTCGTCCAAGGAAATACTGCCACTTTACCTATTTCTGCCACTAAGTCATTATTTTGTTGCGGTTTTGAAGGGTACAGGCGCTGGTGATATTACAGAAGTTACATGGGACTTGTCAACTTATGGCTCAGGGTCGATTTTATGTAACAAGCGCGAGCAATAAGAACGAAGTTATTTAAATAATAAGCAACAACCCTCAAATCTTTGCGATTTAAAGCTCTGAGTGACAATGCAACTGCTGATATACGTGTCTGGTGATATACGTGCCGTTTATCACCAGGCGCACTACTTAATCGTCCCGTCACTTATATCATTAAAAAAAACAAGTAAATCCTGTCGCTAACGATGAAGGAAAACATCGTGATAAAACCTTCAAGTCACTGGAGATTTCGTGAAGTGTCCAACCCACATTGCACGAGCACAGCGAACTGTAGTCTGAACTCCTCCTGAGAAGAGATACGTGTCCAAAATTCGGACAAATGACGAATTTAATAATAGTAAATCAATTGTATTGTAACAAATCATCACTCAAATTAGACAATTTTGATTGGATTGCTATTCAAAAGTTTACAAACAATATGAAAGTCGATGTAAATCGTATAAGTACAAAAGCATCAATTACGTACGTTGGACATTTTCAGTCGTTAACGGAAAAATAAACGAGTGCGCTTAATTAAGGAAACGCTTTGGCTCGCGAATGAATTTTCTCACGCCTCTTCTTCTCCATTTGGCTGAAAGACTGCGAGAACCATAAAAGAGCAATAAAAACATCGATTTTGCATAAGAATTCCGCAGATGCGGTTGCCGCCTCATTGGTTCGGAGGTATTCTGATCTGCAAACGCAGTATCGCAATTCGTCTTATCTGGAATATCAACAAACTCAAAACAAAAATGTATCTCCTTTTCCAGCACCTACCGTGTCAAACCAGTACAATTTAGTGTCAAAAGCCGCATTTAGAGAAAAAGCTGTTACAAGGATATTTTGTTCTTTTTTTGGAATTTCCGAAATTAAAGTACCTCACGCTATGATGGCCGTTTTGACGTTTGTTCTCTCATCAAGTTTCATATTAGTTCGTAGCTACGTTGAAGAAGCTAATTGTTGTACATTATTGTCAACAGCGACGTTTTTGTCGGCGTTTATTTTTCAAAATTAGGAATTTTTAAATATGAATTCTAATACGATCGTCACTTATAGGATCGCTAGCCAGTACAACTTCTATCTCCGATAAGTTCGCGTCAAAGCTCAATGCAAAACAAAGCAGTTTCGAAATGACGTTGCTTCGGTAAATTGAAATATAATAAGTAAACATGTAAATTTTCCTTTTATTAAAACTTTTTAATAAGTAGGTAGGTAGCTAACCTACTCTACCTAAACTTTTAATCGGCTAGCTAACCCTTGAAAGATTAGTCATAAATCTAAAAACTTATAGATGTGACTCGCATTTCATTATATTTTTTTCGAGAATGAATTGAGATTTCACCTCACTATTGTAATCTGTCAAAACGTACTGGTACTATAATAACACAAAAAGATGCATTTAACTTACTTTGCGTATTAGACGTTATCGAATTATATCCAATCATTATGATTGTATCCTGTAAAATAAGATTATATCAATATAAAAACGAATAAATTTGCTTTGCCTGGACAAAATACAGAAGATTCTTATTATAATGGAATTATTTAACACTGTAGCTTGCAGTGTTTTGGTGTGACACGATATAACTCTTAATTACAATTTAGTAAATACAAAACTAGTCATTTTCATAGTAAGCGTTGATGATGAAAATTCATTTCCTTTGAATGTTAATTGAAATAGCAAACAGTTCGGTTGAACATCCAGTCGATGCAATCACAGATATATTTGCTACAGTGATTCAGCTGCCAAATACAATTTTGATGCGGCTATTACGCTACGTCCGAAGTGGACGAACGTAATGCTGTTAACTGTCTGCCTTATGTATGATACTGGTGGAAGTTTATTATAGTTATATTAAATGCAAACAGTACCTACTCTACACATGGCTTATATAGTGGAACAGAAAAAATGTGAGAATGTAAGAGTTGTTTTACATTTTGTGACAAAGCAGAACCTGTTGAAAATCTAAATTATAACTGTTTAATATTGATTATAAATCCCGGTTGTATTGAATAGTTGTAAATATTTCCCGGCTACCTTACGTACCTTAGCGTAGCGTAGCGTTACGTACTTACTGTAGTTTTGATAATGAATAAGCAAGCTATCTTGCACTTGCTTTTTTATTATATTTTGTATGGAGCACACACATTACATGAAAACTTATCGACACAAGAGAGAGAGAGAGTTGTCATAATACATCTATCTATATATTTGGATATTTGTGTTACAAACAACACAAAACAAACATGTTAATAAATACTTAGAGTACTTACAGGACTGGGCAAAATACTTGCTATACCTTAACTAAAATATAAATTACATGTTACCTGATGATGAGGTCTATCGGAAATATAAGGGAGTTCAATTATGTAAAATACTAATTGCAACCATTACCAGTAATCGAAAGCCACGACAGTGATTAAAATATCAGGTACAGAATACAGTAATTACTGTCAAATATTATTACCAATTACAAAATTCATTTTAGTTATTAATTGAAATATAAATACAAAATACGTATTTGTATTTTCCGATACGTATTTAAATAACAAGTTATTCAAATAATTACCTTATCCTGACCACATAATATATTTTCATTCATTACTTTTAATAGTTTGATAATTTTATCGGTAAGTGAAATGTGGATTTGGTTGGGTTTTAAACCACGCTCATCTCTGGGTGTGCGTAATATAATCAATCTAAATAGGTTCACTTTTGGATACTGGACTTATACCGAAACACTATTAAAATCTAAATTAAAGAATAAAAATCTGTGTGAGTTTGAGTCCATCTTGGTTTTCTAGGAGCAATCAATTTCATTCTAAGAATAAAAAAAGCTTAAAGTTTCTTGAATAACTGAAATATTATAAAAATGCAGACGCCCTATCTTACCTACAGATTATACAAAATGATAAAAGTTATTTCAAATCCACTAATTACATGAGCAACATAAATTACAGTTATTGTAAGGCTTATACATTTTTGTACTGAATTAGTAAACAAAATTGATTCGTTATTCGACTCCCATCAGAGCAACAATAATTCTTGGATTTTAGCAAATGGCCTTATTTTTGTTATTCTTTCAGCTGCTTACACCATTTAAATAATATTTTCACCTCAATAGCTCGGAAAGGCTTTCATTGTCATTACAAATCTGCGCGCAAAATTATTTTTTGCACGCTAGCATGGAAAAGGTTTTTGAAATTGGAACTTGACGATGTTTGTGGTGCACCCATTGACTTACATAAGTCAATGGGTGCACCTCACTTTTTCTTTCGATGAAAAAAAAGGTAATGACACTTTACCTACGCGGTTTGTCATACATTATTTACGTAATATAAATCCGTTATTATATTTTATTCTTATTATTTTTATGAATATTAAATTAACAATGATATCTAATAGTGTTTGTTAAATTATTTTAATTCGTCGAACAATGAAAATAATTTCAATAATTACTTAATCACATGAAATTATAAGTAATTACAAGCAAGAATAAAAATTGATGAGATGCAAATTCAGAACGCATCGGAAGATATTTTTTTCTTGTGATTTTAAAAACTGATGTTTTAATACTACTGTTTTTCTTTTATCTACCATTTGCCTCGCGATAGTGAGGAGATGAGTTGTGGCAGCAAAATTGTTTTACGTCTCGTGCCTTGAAACCCTCGCCACGCTCAGGAATCTATTTTGGAACCACACGCTTCGCTTTGCGCGGTTCAATCTTAGCTTTCTTCGCTTATTCAGGTTTCAATACAAGCACTCGCGCCAAACAACAACTTTGCAGCCTTGATAACAAATAACCATTTAAATTCAAAAAATAAAATTATTTTGCAATTCGATTCATAGAATTAAAGCCTCTCGTAGTTGTAGAGAACCACGTGGCAATTGCCACGAATTACGCACCACTTGTAGTTAATTTTTTAAAGGTGTTCGTAAGTCGCACAACTTTGCTTTGCGGTTGCGGCTTTGGTTGCGGTATTTATTAATTATAAGAGCCGGTGTACACAGAGATAGGCAAGCGCCTAGGTTTTAACCCGATGCTTTGTTAATTCGGGTTTAAATCGGATTAAAACCAATGAATGCCCGCAATCGTGGGCAAAAACTATTTCTAACTAAATATTGGTTGTAAATCGAGTTTTGTTCAAATTTAATGATATTAATATATTGTTCATTTTGCCTTACTGTTCAATCGATTCGTTTGAAAATCGCATAGAAATAAATCTCTAGAAAAAATCGTTACATCGTATACACTGGAATCGATTTTCATAAAAATCGAATCGTATCTTCCTTAGTAGTGAGAATCCAAAAGATTGCCAAGTGGATATTGTGTGAATATGCCCATTTTTTGCCTACAAAAGATTTTTTATATCAAAATTTCTAATAAACATGGAATTACTTATACCAAATTCCGTACCCGCCGTTTCTGATCACAATTTTGGGCAGAAATGGATTGTAAACCTGGCGTTTTGGGTAAGAACTAGGATACGACCAGGGCGGGTTGGTTGAGTTTTATGTTTATGTAGATATGTTTTATATGTTATACCGATTCGACCTTAGTGATCCAATGAAAAGTGACACTTTGTTGTTCTTTAATTCAGTATGCATTACATACATGAATTATTTTCACACTGACGAAAATCCCGAAAACAGTTTACCGCTATCAACGATTATTACGTTGTAAAAGTCCATTACTCGTTTTTTGTTACACGTTAGACATTTAAGCAGGTAAAATAGGCGCTCTGTCGTCAAGTTGCGGACACCAGGGGGCCTACCATAACCTTTCCAAAAACAATCATATTTCAATGCAAGCTTAAAGTAAGCTTATTATAATATTACTCATATCCGTCCCATGACAAACCTGTATAACCAAGTAATGTATTATTGCTAAAGTGATTGGAAGAACGAATGATTTCCCAATATTGTCAATTCCTTACTAAAAATAGGAAAGAAATAACGCTATATGAACTATATAATGCCATCTCTTTCTTTTTTGATGTTCCGAATCGTCTTATGTACTTAATGTTTAAGTACTTAATGTTATTTACATTCAGAGAATTTTAACTTTTAAAAAAATAAAAATATGTAATAATAAAATCTATTAAAATTACGTTGTCTTCAATTATTTTTCCGCATTTTCATTCAAGAAAAATATATAAAACAAGCTGAGTCTTTACAGTCACGTTGTGAATTCGGAATTATAGT
>NW_020653200.1:8198725-8268292 GCF_003589595.1 Hyposmocoma kahamanoa
GGACTGCTTAGGTATTTTTATGTTTTGAAATTACGTTTTAGAAATTTTATATTTATAGGAATAAGAATATATAGTAGTTTACGATATTCATATATATGTATTGGTTTTATTACTTATTTATAAATATATGTTTATTTGCATTTATTTATCAATTTTTATCTGTTGATTAGTAATTCCTCATACACCGCCGTCTTTTTCATGTTGAATTGATTGTACCACCGCTTATTTTTAATTTAATTGTATTGTATTTGTTTCCTTTTTTGGTGTACAATAAAGAATTTTTGTATTGTATTGTATTGTTTCCACATGCAAATGGGAAGAGTGATTATCCAAGACCAGCAAAACACGTTATTCGAGTGACGATTTCACATGTCTGATAAAAAGATACAAAAAAATCTGTTATCCACCCACTCGCATTGTCAACCGTGATACAGCCAGGAGGACGGCCATTAATGAAATGTTGCTTGTATTTTTGCGAGGAAACACAAACATGGCCGTAAGGCACTGTATAGCCACATGCAGATACAGCAGTTATCGCAGTCACATTAGTTCCTCGTTCCCCAGAAGTCATTGCACCAACATTTCGTTTGGCCTTTGCAGTCATAATTTTATTAGGCTTCAATGCCGTGGATACCCCAGTCTCGTCCACGTTCCATATTTGTAAAGTAGAGAATTTGTATTTATCTATTATCTCAGCTAATTTGTCAAAAAATAGTCTCATATTTGCAATATTAAATGATGTTGCTCTTCCAAGACTGGTAGGTTCAGGCTTTCTGATTGGTAACT
Source organism: Hyposmocoma kahamanoa (assembly GCF_003589595.1). Classification (NCBI taxonomy): domain Eukaryota; kingdom Metazoa; phylum Arthropoda; class Insecta; order Lepidoptera; family Cosmopterigidae; genus Hyposmocoma; species Hyposmocoma kahamanoa. Next base: position 8,199,512 of record NW_020653200.1, read on the forward strand.
CTTTATTCCTTTACAAAAACTTTCTTAGTCATTCTTTATCGGCCATCTTGTTTGTGGTCCAAGTGTATTTAACAGCACACTCATAGGCAAGTCGACAGACATCTAGGAAATACCCACAAAATATGGCTTCCATTAACTACAAATATTCTTTTAAGGATTTTTCTGGCTCTTCGGGAAACACTTTCCTTGGTGCTTTATAACCCATGGACCTTGTTAACCCTTCCATGATGTTAATGTTGATAAGTGTCTCGTTAAAGTCTTTCGCTTGACATTAATTTAAGCTCTTGTGTTCGTCAATTGCAGCTTTTGCTGCATCATTTTGCGGTGGTAGAGGAACTAGAAGGATAAAAGGTATGCAATAAAAAAAGAGGAAAATAATGGAGTATAACAATTAGTTTATAACAAAAGAACCTGAGAGTATTATTATTGTAGTATTTAAGTAAATGTAGGTAGTACCAAAATGTATGGCGCTAGTCAGTTTTGCCGTGAACGATTAAACGTCTATGTTGCTATCCGCGTCTTTTATTGGAATTTATCCCGAAATATCACAATTAGCGACGAGAACGTATATCACGCGTGTGATTATTAAAATAAGTGACATTATATTGTGATCACGATGACGAACAACGGTAACATAGTTTTCGGCGGCAACCTCATATTCGACCACAACGCACAAGAATGGAGTATTTTTAAAGAGCGTTTCCAAGCGATGTATTTTGCAAATGAATTGACGGATACATCCGATAAAGCTGGCACGAAGAGGCGTATAGAACCTCCTCTCACTTCATTCGTGGAAGAAACCTACCGTGTGGCACGAGATCTGGTGTTTCCTAAGACGCTGAATACCGTTGAAATTACAACTCTCATTGAGAAATTAGTCACTCATTTTGCGTCACCTAAATGTTCGTTCGCTGAGCGATATACATTTTATAAAGCGGAGCAACGACCAGGCGAAGACCTAGAAAATTGGGCGGCGCGAGTGCGGAGTTTGGCACAATTCTGCGGGATCACCACGGAACTAGATACGGCGCTTCACGATCGTTTCGTTATCGGCCTCGAGAACGCTAAACAACGAGAGAAGTTGTTTGCGGAGAGCATACATCAGCTGTCATTTAGTAAGGCATTGCACTTGGCGCAAGCTACCCGTAGCGCGCGGTTAGCTCGACCTCGACGGTCAACCACTCGAGAATATGCTTTGTTCAGGCGTGTTAACAAAAGGTGTGTTCTTCACACCTGTGAAGAAAAGCGCCATCTATGACCTCGCATTGCGCACGTCATCATGGTCTAAACTGCTGCGCATTCTTGTAGGTATACGTTTTTACATTCGCTAAGTTATCGCCCCGCCGCGTTACTGTTGCAGTAACTGCTGATCAACTTCAGTTCGCTGAAAATAAATTAATAAGCGCCCTGCAACTGAAATATTTTGCAGAGGAATTTGAAAACAATCGCAACGAGGTGTCACGCTCGCCTGCCTTTAATAGGTTGAGACCTTTTATAGACGATAACGGTTCGATTCGTGTAGGAGGTCGCCTCGACAATTCTGACTTGGAATATGCTCACATGCATCGAGTCGTTCTACCGCGTAATGATCATATAGTGAACTTGCTGATTGATTATTATCATATAAAAAGTTACACGCCGGTCCAGAATTATTGTTGTCGCTTCTTCGGCAAAAGTTCTGGATCCTATCCTCACGTCACACTGCAAGACAAAGAGTCCGTATGGGCAACACTTGTTTCAGACTCAACCAGCATCCAACGTATCCTCTAATGGCATCACTTCCTAAATACGCATATCTACTGGCTGTGACTACGCGGGTCCATTTCCGTATACTCCTGTACGCCGTCGTGGAGTCAGGAGCGAAAAGGCATATATATGCCACTTCACATGTTTGACTACACGCGCTGTCCATATTGAAGTCGCTACCGACCTCAGCACTCCCAGTTTTCTCGCCGCTCTTAAACGTTTCCTCGCGCGTCGTGACCCTGTCCAGGTAATGCACTCCGATAACGCAAGTAAGTTTAAAGGTTCCAACGCTTATTTACGCGACTTATATAAGTTTTTAAATGACGAATATCGTCCGAAATTTGAATTAGAGTTTGCTGAGAGTCGTATCACTTGGTCATTTATTACACTCAATTCTCCCCACAAAGGTGGAACTTGGGAGAGTATGATCAAAGTAGTAAAAACTCATCTGTATCGTGTTATTGGTCGGCAACAACTTTCTTTGTACTTTGGAACTTTGTACTGTTCTCACTCAGATAGAGTGTTTGCTTAACTCTCGTCCGCTAACAGTACTGAGTGCCGATCTTGGAGAAGCCCCTGCTCTATCGCCAAGCCACTTTTTACACACCGCGTCTCTTTGTTCTCTACCCGCGCCTGAAGTAGAGTCTGATAATCTCAGTTTACTTCAGAGACATTCGCTACTGGACAAGTTAGTTCAATCAGTTCAGTTTAATCATGGCGTTATTGGTGATCGGCCGCAAGTGAAGTGTGTGAAAGAAGACGACGTTTCGGACATAAAGGTTGGTGGTAGCACGGCTTCCATTCCTTTTACTTGCGAGCTCATCTATCCCGCAGCTCCCCACGAGCTATATCGAATGTCCTTTTAATTTTTTTTATTATAGCGTCATCAATATTATTTGGTTAGTAGGTTTGTCGTGGCACGAATTTGAGTAATATTGTAATAAACTTGAAAAAAACCATGATTTGTTTTTTGAAAGGTTATGGTAGGCCCGCAGTATATTATTACTAATACTTAATACTTTTTAAATCTTTGCGGCACAGATTTTTATTATCAGATTATAAATATATTTTTGTGTCCTCCTGCTTAATCGGGATTAATTATAAGCATTCTCGCACTTTTTTTTGTAATTCGCATGCTGGGGTGTTATGTAGGAGGTGGTCACTATTAGTAACCACCGTGAAAAATGTGACAATTTTATTTTTTAATTGACTTTAATTTCAATATATTGAACTTGTTTTATGCGCTGAATTTATGCCAAAAGGCATGAGTTCGGAGCTTCGGAGGAGTAAACGTGTTCTGAATAATAAATAAATAAAATTTTCATAAAAATTATTAAGGGACTGCATATTTTGCAAATAGACCTAGCAGGTCTTTTTTTCATGCTGCAGCGCTTGGAGAAAGAGTAGTATATATAATTTAGGCTCTTTTTGATTCTATTCTCCAGATTCAGCGCAATGAATACAGTAATTTCCTCATTAGTAAGAGACTTGTAAAGACCTTCTTTCAGTTCGGCATAAAGATTGGTATGGAAAGTTATATGCTGAATGATCTCTTCAGAACTATTGGAATACCTTTATAGGAGTCCGTTCTTTATGAGCAACTAAGCATGTTTGTGCAGGTATATGGTCTGTAATGAAATGACGTATTCTTCTCATTATAAAATGGTGTAAGCTTTTTCAATTTTGGAGAGAAGAATTTCGCTGGGTTCTTTTTGATCCTCATTGATAGTCTGATCATCGGTCTCCGAACCATCTTTACCCGCACTACTATAATTACCAGAAGGGATCTTAATATGTTCTGATAAAATATATTCAATAATCCTTCTGGATACCGTCCTTCACGTCATTATCTAAAATAAACGAAATATAATTTTAGCTTGTATTTCCTACAAAATTCCTACGAAATATAATTTTAGCTTGTATTTCCTACAAAAAACTGTATCCTTATTTAACGGTGGTTATCGCCGGTAACCACTTTACTTATTAATGTATTGCAAGAAAACGACCACAGCTTTTTTGTAAATTTTAATGTAGTTTACACGGACAATCATACATCAACTAAATTTTTATAAAGTTTACACATAATCATTCATAATTACTTACCAATGAAAAAAATTCCGCAAATCCGCTTACTCGAAAATTCCCGATCTTCCCTGGCAAAATTAGTTACCTAAATGGCCGTGGCGCCACAACTGTTAGACACCATATAGGTAGTTTGTTGTTGATTTAATCGTAGAAGTAAAACATTAAACCAATAGATGTCACTTTAGCCAAATACGAGCCTTCAAAGTGGTGGTTACCTCTCGTGACCACCGTGAAGAATAAATTATCGATTGTACCACGATTTAAGATTTTAAAAATAGTATTTTGATTACAAAGAATTCGAATTCATACTACTGTGTTAGAACGTAAGATGGGGTATATTTTAGTAAAAAAAATTCCACAACAAACGCTTTCTTTGCATAAAATATTTGCATCATTCCTACGGTACACACATTGTGTTAACATGTGCATGAAGCGCTAACTAGGTGTAAGTGGAAACCAGCGGCAGGTATGAATTTGCCTTCATTCCGCTAAATTACATACTAAGTGTCGTGGTTGAATTTTACTTAGTACACCGTGTTATTTAATCAGTTTCAGTTTCAGTGTACTAAATTAGCGGCATCTATAAATTTGGATACCTGCATACTAATATATTTTTATATAGAAGAAACTACGTAAGCAAAATAACGTAGTATATGACATTAATTTGTATATAAAGCACTTAATATTTTAATTTGTTTCAATTGAAATTTGAAAAGAATTCATTATAATATTGATATTGAATACTTCAGAAATGCCAACCTGAACAACGAAAGATCTAATCATTATAATCATGCTCATCCTATAAGAATGATGGCATAAACAAGTGTAATCAATGATCTTCGGACATAAATCTGTTCAGTACCACTGTTGACTCGATTCAACGTATGTTTACTAAGCAATATTTTACTTAATTTCCTATAATGTAATGTAATGCCGCCGATGTTAATAGAATCTTTGTCCTGCAGAAATGTGCGGTTAGGGCAATTTTAGCCGTGGGGCGACGGCTTAAGAATACATTGTCGCCTCCCCATACATGCCCGTGGGGGTCGTAAGAGGCGACCGAGGGCGTCACAAGTGTCCATCTGCTTAGCATTGTGGTAGGCTCTGTGCCGACTGGATAGCGACCACAGTACACACGGCGGAAAACCCTCCACAGTGAAACGCTTTTGCGAATCGCGTTCAGGGATCAGTTGGTGTACATCCAGTGCATTTGGCCAGACCGGCAAAATGATAGTGACGGAGTGAAGATATTTGTGTTTTCCATCCGTTACTCTCATCTCTGGACTGTATTCGCACTTTCCATCAGGCGCGGTGCAGTCATTTTGTCGAGTCGCAATAAAAAAAAAAAAAAAAAAAAAAAAAAAAAAATTTACAATATGTTTAAAGAGATTAACAATCTTTTACAAAACGATACATTTACGAAAATGTGTAAAACGATACATTTACGAAAATGTAATTTCTGTTAAGAAAAATAGTATTTTTTTGTAAAAAATAGCGACAGACGTAACATAAATACGAGGAATAAAAATAAACTAACTGTTTTTGACAGCCGCCCTTACAAAGTCTCAAATTCGTTTAAGGGGCAATGTACATGTTCTGTTCTATAATAAGATTCAGGTTGATATTCGAAAATATGCCGTTTAAAACTATAATGTAATAAATGTAAAATAAAAAGTTTATACTAAAAATTATTATTATACAGCTTCTACGTACTTGGACGACATAAATAGTATATTTACAAAGGGCGACCCCTACAATTTCTTGCTCATTCTTCTCAGGAGTATCGCCTTACGAATTTTAATAGCCTTACGAATGAGCAACAGAGTTTAATTAATATGACGATTTCAAGTATAATTTGTTTACCTATGAAATAAAGATGATTCGAATTTAAGCTTATTTCTCATTTTGCGTGTAGTTGATTGGACTGTATGTGGCTAGATATTTTTCCTTTTTTCCTGCATTATCACGTGTAGGTACCCATGATATTCTCTTTTTTTAAATAATATGTTATTTCCATTTGAATAATAATGTTTTTCGTTTCTGCTTACTAAAACCTTAATAACCTATTTTTTGTACCACTTGCGGAAATTTCTTATTAGCACTGTCAACTGTTATTAACAAGTATTTATTGATAAAAAACTGCTGTAAATCTTCCAAATAATAAATAAACAAATAAAAGAAACAAATTATCCTTCTTGAGCTGTATGTTAGAAACATTTAAGCTGAGGTATTATAAACGCCGAAATTTTGTGTGTTCGTGAATATTATGAAATATGACATTTTAATCGCTCATTCCAATGTTAAAATTCGGCACATGTGATACAAACGAGGTGTGTTCATCAGACTCGAGTGGCGGGCGGCATTTTATAGATGTGCTGACTGTTCCTCCTACATTAAGTCATGGGCACATTTTAAAACCAGTATTGTTCCAGGATTTATCAACCACAGGGCGAAGTTCTATGAAGTGCCAAGGTCGGTCCCCGAAGTTTCAGCAAACCAAGGATCAGCACCATCCTGGATAACATAATAAAGTCAGATATTTTGAAGAGCTCGGGTGGCACGAATAGGACCACCACCAAAATAGGCGCCATTATACCATATATTAACTACTACGTACCATAATAAAACAATCACTGTTTAGAATTTTTCTTTCTCAATTAATAGTAATAAATGGTACATAAAAACGTATTAATCAATAAGTATGTTCACTTAATTGTTTTTCGTTTGACTTAAGTATAATTAAGTCCTTCATTATTTAACTGATGTACGTAATAATTACTTCTGTTAGAAGACTTATAATCTTGTCAACTTTTTGCTTTTTCAGTTTTGTCAAATTTTTTACGAGCTTGTCATAATCTCCGTTAGCTCTCATTTTTTTTATTGCCATCTCTTTTTGTGCTGGTTCTAGACCAAAAAATACTTTTTCCCATAGCATTCTAAGAATCATTCCGTCTATAGTTTTTCTATCGTACGTCGATGATTTTACCTGAAAAAAGAAAGTTTACTTAATGGACCTATCAAAAGTCATCCGCTTTGTAGTTTAATGAGATATATCAAATATATAATGTTATTTCCCCCTTAGTTATGTGTTTGTGTGTTATACAGTTATGTACTCTGTGTACATTAATTTGTTTTATTAATAATTTAAAACTGATTTATCGAGTTCTTAGGTTTTCGCGATTGTTACACATAGGAAATGAAACTATTTTTCCGGATTCAGTTTTAAAACTGATTTCCTAGAAAAAAGATTTACGCACTTTTACTACAGCTCAATAAAATTAATGTTCAAAAAAAAACAAAACAAAGGCACTCACCGAATTAATATTAATGATTATAATACCACAAAGCAATAAAATAGTGACTTGGTTACTTCGTGACATTTTGTTCAGTCACTAAATGAACACAAATCAACACTGCGACGGACAAAAGAGCAAAGAATTTAAGGAATGAGTCAAACATCCTTTTGCGTAATGGCTGTAATTTTTCTCGGTCGAACATTATTCAACATTGAACTAATAACCGAAGTAATCTCGGTAATAGCTGTTATTTGGAGGTTCGGTTGGTACTAACTTTCATAACAACTTTATGCCTACTGATCTTCACGTGCACCAACTCGTTAATCTAAAATGTGTTAGGCAAGACCTTTTACATAATCCGGTATGTCTTTTTTACTTCTTTCATTAAATTTGGTTAAAATATTCATTTGGTTAAGATATTATAAAGCAACTAGGCTTATATCTAAAAACACATTTCAACATCGAAAACATAAACAACCTCACTCATTCATGTTAAGAAAGAAACTGTATGTAGCACCGTTCTAATTTTGTTGCAACACAAAATAAAGAAGGTTGATTACTATTTAAACTATTTTTGTAATCTATATGAAGGAAGTAGCTCAAATTTAATTTTTATTAATTCAAATATAATTTAATTTAATCTATCCGACTTTGTGCAAACAGTTTTTGTAAATATCACGCTTGATTTTGTAGAGTATTTTTATATCGCTATAAAAATTTTTCTCGGTGAACCTTCCAAACTGAACAAAGTCAATTGGATTGTATTCATCCATTATATATATTACTTGTATACAATAAGTAAAGGGTAAGCATCGCTCAGTATTGGGATGTTAGTTGATAAAAAATATAGTATCAAGTTTCTCTTGAAACCAGTTTGTTTGGGCACCTAAACAATTTACATGTGCGATATCGATATTTTTCTCAGAATGTTTCATTAAACATTTCCAAAGTAACAAAAAATACGTCTAATGAGATCAACGAGGCCCGTAGAACTAAATAATATTGTTCGTAAAATCCATTACTTGAATTTGTACGACGAAATCATTTGACAATTTGACGTTCTTTTAATTTCCCTAAATAAATAAGATGTTGATGAGCCTTTGATGTTTTTAAATTTATATTTACAAGTTGTATCAAACAGAAACGTTGTAATTAAAAACTGGAACAATTTCTCGGGAAACATGATGTTGAGAGTTACTTTGCTACTTTATTTCTATTGTTATGAAGTTCTTGAAACGGAAAATGTCTGTTGACTGAGCTCGTTCCCGTTTGCCGATATGTTAATAAAGAGAACTTAAGTCTACAGCAAAACCCATCCCAAAATAAACTGTCAAATTCTATATTTATCGTAACTAGATGATACAAATGTCAACAATATGTACATTCTGCAAAGTACTGTCGAGACATCGATTTCACTTATCACTACGGCCGGCTGTGTGAGCCATACAATTAAAGATTGCTCGAAACTGCAAGAATCATCTAAGACCTTCCTGTCAGCGGTACAACACCAGCCAAGCCAACAAGACGGGAGACGCGTTGTGCCCAGCAAGAAATAGTGACGAAGCAAGATATTTTCACCTCACTAGCTCGGAAAGGCTTTCTTTCTCATTAGAAATCTGCACGCAAAAGCGTTTTTTGCACGCTAGCGTGGAAAAGGCTTTTCAAATTCGAACTTGACGATGGACTGTGGTGTGGTGCACCAAACTTTTCCTTTCGATGAAAAAAAAGATAATGACACGTTCAACTACGCGATTTGTCGTTACATTACTTATTTGTGTAATATAAATCCGTTGGTATATTTTATTCTTATTAAGGTTGACATTCAATTGACAATGTTAACTATGAGAGCGCCTAGAGCGCCAAGCAACAAGACAATATAGCACAGAAATGAGTAATGTAACAAATTATTTTGTAAATAATAAGTTTTAATGTAAGAATACCATACAATATATGTAACATAATATATCTGTTATTATGTAATACATAATATTAATAATAGTTAAGGCGTTAGCTAATGTAATTAAGTAAGCTAATGTAATGTAATTACAAAAATATGTTTCATTATAATTTATTGTTGTTGAATACAATATTATGTTGAATAAATTTATAATCACTGTGTTGGATACCTAAGATATAAGTAAACAATTTTACTTAGTTGAGGTATCTCCTAGATTAACTTGCACTATTAACCTTAATTAAACCTTTTGACTATTTGCAATAGTCTGGCGCACATATGCAAATAAAAGGTTTTTTAATAAGATTCATGTATTTAGGTTAAGTTTTTAGATAGAACAAATTTATTTTTATCGTTATCTTTATTTACGAAAACCATTAATGATTTCAGGAATTAGAACAGTGTGCATGAGTTTTTAAATGTCCTGTTCATTTAAAAATTTTAAAAATCCATTTAACATTTTACGCGAACACCAGACTGGCTTTCAATTTGACTGGCTAGTCCCTTTTGGTGAAAAAGTTTAAGTTACAAGGGACCAAAGCGACGAGGCGATATTGCCAAATTAGTGGTAGTGGAATCACACGCTGCCATAATCACCGATTTTGCAGCGGTTGTAATTGCAATTGATAGGTGATTTATGGTGCTAGGCAGTGTAAAGTGTCAACACTAAAGGTTTATGGGTATCAAAAACATGACAAATAAATACCTCACTTACACGTACATTGTTTATGTTATACTCCGTCCTACCCTTAGAGGATGGAAAAAAAAATAAAAGAAAGGAGCTGCCCTGACTACGGAATGAACAATGGCATACCTAAACAAAAATTGAACGAACAAATGGCGGATTTCGTCAGTGTCGTACCATAATCTATCGATAAGTCATTTTCGACATGCAAATATTTAATTAAAGTAGATCAATATTCCATTTGGGAATATTTTAGGTTATTATGAGAATATCCGGGAGTGTCACATGAAATTTTGAATTTATTGTTTTGCATTTACAAATACTCAAATATTACGAAAAGTGAATTTGCACAGCAAAAAATAATATTTGTAATTTGAGAGTGTATAAAAAAGAGAAAACTATGAAATATAAATCCTATACATTTCCAAACTCAAGATTCATATTTTCATACAGAAATTTTTAAACAGATTCCAAATAGTGTAAGCTTTATGTATTCATGCATTGGTATAGAATTAATATCAGTGACTGATTTAAGTAAATCTTTAATACTTCCATTTAATTTTGGAAATAAATGAAAGTAGTAGGTAATATTATCAATAATAATATTATTATCATACGTTTATTTGCTTAAAACATGGTGTAACAGGAGATGTAACAAGAGACAGTATTGGTATAAACATGTTTCGCGTATAGTAAATAGCATGCAAATGTCGGATTATATAATGTCAATTGACTACTATTGGTCGAGCGCCTTCGATTTGTGCAGAAAAATCGACACGTCTCCGATGTGAGACAAATAGTCACGAGGGACTGCGAGTTGTGACAAGCCACGTCAGACGAGCTCTATACACGTTAGCGCTCGCCTTCACTCGGTCAGCTAGGCGAGTGACACCGAACGATGGCAAGGCAAGGCAAGGCAAATAGGCTGTCTATACGTTGGTATTAGTCTTCATCCGGCAACGTTAGACTAACATTGTCTTTATATTGCTGGCTTTATAAAATAAGAATTTTTAGTAGTTAGAGTTGTCAGTGGGAAAAAATTAGAAACGAGTGGATAATTTTGTTTTCAGGAACTGAGAATGCCTAGTAAATGAGTCGTGTTTAATCTAATTTAAATATAAAATTATTTACCAATAAACCTAAGGATGGAATTGCATTATCATGTAATTTAGTTCCATTCAAAGTTATGTTAAAATTTGACTCTTCAAAATGAAGCAAATAAATGAAGATGGTCTTTTATTCAATGTATGATTTCCAACCATTCTATTTTCTTTTTTGATTTGTAGGTAAACTTGAAATAGTAAAGATAATCATAACAAAAACCTCGTAGTGAATTATTTTAATAACAGAATATCGATAATGTGTACGAAATGGTATTTGATCCTATGTTTATATTCGGCAGCCCTATAATTTCCAACCGTTTTCCAACAAATTTTCTTACTTTCCTTTTTGATTTGTAGGTAACCTTTAAAAATAATAATAATAATGGAATAATAAAAACCTCGTAGTCGATTGTTTTGATAACAGAATATCGATAATATGTCGGCTTACGAGAACAACACTATCTCAAAATAATCGTTATCAACAATTATCAAAATATATTAACAAACAGGCAATCTATAGTAACCAAAGCAAAATTCGGCAAGACTTATGAATAAACTGCTTAAATGAGTCTAATTACATGAGAGATTTGGGCTATTGTATAATTTATAAACAGAAAAATAACACATGTGTAATGCAATATTCGGTTGATTTCCGCTTCTTTTACTGCCGCACCCCTTAATGTTGCAGCGACGCATTTTTATCAATACTTAATGGTTCTCACTCACTATTTTTGTCCATTTCGTTGCGAATTGTTCATGCGAATAATTCACTAAAACATTTGGCCAAACTTTGGTTTTGACATTTGATGACTAGCAACCGGATACGGATGTGAAAGGATACTCCAAAAAAAATGGTAAGATAAGGACAGTTGGCATTTAAGATGACGTTACGTATTTTCGATGCCCGTGTTTGACATAAATCAATGTAGTGCTATCTCTTTTGGCTTACGATGGCACGATGTAGTTAAACAAAGACAATAAAATGTTTACGTTTTCACCGTCTAAATGCATCATATACATACGTATACATATAACGTCTGATTTATATATGTCAGTATAACGTGTCCTTTGGTTTCCATAGTCGAAGTTCCTGGACTATTTTATTTTTTAATTTTAGTGATGCGACGAGCTCTTTAGCTCCTATATTTATCGAGTCGACACACTATGTAACAAAGATAATTCAAGTTAATAAGTATTGGTACCTGTCTAATAAATTATAATGAATTTAAATAATTATTAATACAAAAATCAAACACTCAGAAAAAAATCCTTTAATCCTGCGGGATCGACGTATTTTTTTTCTGAGTGTTCGATCTTCGTATTAATATTTATAACAAACTAGTGGAGTAATTTCACATAAAAACAATTGAATATCAATTCAATAAAAAAATTGAAATTAAATAAATTATAATAAATTTTTATTGTTTATTACAATGAATCGTCCGATTTTCTCCATGTGAACGGGAATCATCACTTGAATCCTCAATCCTTTTATTAATTCTTGAGTACATAAATTGTCAAACGCAATATCACGATCCCAATGAGACAATATCTTCTTTTTTGAACCCGCTCACATTCGCGATTTAAGCTTCTTCATGAATAAAATCGATTGTTATAAAAAGTCGAATCGGAAACGCATTGGGACATCATTAATTGATTAGAATTCAAGCTGTCAAAAGTTAAATAAATGGTTGGACGGAGTATATCACATATGTTATCAAAAACAACAATTACAAATTATATTTAATAAGTTACAAATTATAATTTCATTATACCGCAACATTTACTCTACATACTCAACGGGTCATAGGGCTCGTTCGAATTTTTCGAGATTCAACAGTATTATAAATATATAGAAGCAGGAAGACTTTAAGTTAGCACTTGTATATTTACAGACGTTTGGGATTTTAATATTGGAATAGTTCGCATATAGGTAGATAAAAAAAAATTGTCATATCTGCATCTTATAGCAAACACAAATCGATAACGTTTCCTCATTGACTTTTATTTGTAAGTCAATGCGTTTCCTTTTTTTATCATTCTTTTGCGCATTGACGTTTTGTTTACAATAACCATGCTTTGCAAGCCTTAAATACTATTTGAAATAATTCAATGTACATGCATCAAATTAATGTGTACGTAAATGCTTAGCAAAATATTGAAATAGCAGTTTATTATTTTAATAGCAACTAATAATTTAATTAATATTTTTAGTAGTAGGTATGTATTTTAGACCTTCATGTGTATTCGGGCAATATTTAAAGTAGTTTTTAAATGCAATAAACACATTTTGCGTTATACTGAAACACAAGCAACTGAGGCCCAATAATGTCTGAGTGCCAAGTTAGGGTTGCCAATGGTATTAACCAGATTTTTCCAGTAACAAGTCAAGACAAACCACAGAACGGGAAGAAAGATTGCCTTCTCTACAGTAATTTATTGAATGTAATTTGCGATGCTATACAGCTTCAGGACGACGACGAAGCACTGTATCTATCTCGGGAACCAATACCGGATTTTAGGATCACATATGGTGAAGACAAAGTATTTTTGTAGATCTGACTGGTTTTCGTCGACTATTCCTTTATTTCAGTAAATATTGAAATAGAACAATCACACCAGTAATAGTGGCGGGCTCAATAGCCTTTACTTATACTTTACATTTCAATGATTTCAAGTTAGTATCACGTACATCGCTTCTGTCAGGTTCATCTCTAAATTAGGCTAATCAGACACTCGCTAAGGCAAGTCGTTTGCATTACATGTTCTGGCTGCATTCCGTTATATTTTATGTCTGTGAAAAGATAATCTAAAATCAACTTAGTGAATAGTGTGCAATGCCTCCAATACAACTTTACTGCGTTCGGCTTGATTTGCGTTGACACAATGGCCGCTTGATATTGCCGCAGTGAGGCGACGCGCTGCTTTAAAACGTAAAATATATTTATTTATCAAAAATTAAAAAGCAGACGCAGCAAGCGGCATTGAGCTGGGCGATCTGAAAAATGCAGTATGATATAGGGCATATTCCTTGATAAATAAATATGTATATTTTTAATTTAGCCATCGAAGTATTTCGAAGAAATATTCGCTTTATTTAGTAAAAACTAAGGTATATCTCATTTGAAGCAACCCTATAGGTAAGCTATTTTTTTATTTGGTAAATTTGGGTTACCTATTCGTATAAATACTATTTTCTTGCCTACATTGACTTCATGAAATTTTCTGCGATGAAATATTTTTACAGGTTTTGCGAATATCAAAACAACGAGGGTTGAAGCTACTGTTCTCTGGACATTGACCTCTTGTAGCAAAAATACCTGGTATGGAAGCGATTTCCCTGTAACCAATCCAAGCTTTGTTATTGTAAACAAAGCGTCAATACGCAAACAAATGTTAAAAAAGGATACGATGTCAATTTGTGTTTTGCTATAAGATGCAGATGTCTGTAAATATACAAGTGCTAACTTGAAGTCTTCCTGCTTCTACATATTTTTATTACCGTTGAATTCTCACAAAATTCGAACGAGCCCTATGACGTGTTGAGTAGGTATGTGGAGTAAATGTTGGGGTATAATGAAATTATAATTATAATATGTAACTTATTAAATATAATATGTAATTATTGCTGCTGATAACATATGTGATATACTCCGTCCAACCATTTATTTAACTTCTGACAGCTTGAATTCTAATCAATTAATGATGTCCTAATGCGTTTCCGATTCGATTTTTTATAACAGGCGATTTTATTTATGAAGAAGTTTAAATCGTGAATGTGAGCGGGTTCAAAATAGAAGATATTGTCTAAATGAGATCGTGATGTTGCGTTTGACAATTTGTGTATTCAAGAATTATTAATTAATTTTAATTAGGATTTAAGTGATGATTCCCGTTCATATGGAAAAGAATCGTACGATTCATTATAATAAACAAAAAAAAATATTATAATAATCTATAATTTATTTTATTTAATTATAATTTATTAACATTGACCCACCAACAAAATTATACAGGTACCAAAATTTATCAACTCGGATTACCTTCGTCACTTTATGTGTTGACTCGATAAATATAGGAGCTAAAAAGCACGTCGCTTCACTAAAATTAAAATATAAAATAGGCCCCTTAAGTATTGCATTTTCTTTAGCATTTTTTCTGTTGTCTTAACTGAATCCATCAGACCGCAATCAGTTAAACTGAAAGAAAAACTAGTGATGAGGTTATCACTGGTTTTCTTTCAGTCTAACTGATTCCCTTCATTCTTCTCCAACACCACAACTCAAGTGCCTGTAATCGTTCTCTGTTTGTATAATCATCCACACCGAGATAACATTGCTCATGAAATTTAAAATTGAAATTGATTACTACAATAAAACAGTTATTTCAAGATCAACTTGAAAAAATGACAAATCCGAATTAATCAAGTTTTTAATAGTAGATTTCTTAAAATTATGAAAGAAACTGACACAAATACAAAATGGCAAAATATTGTTACACTATACTATAAAATACTGTTATATTAACATTTGAAAATGTTCTAGACTTTTTATTTCTCTACATTTCCTCCAAGCTATTATTCTATTATTTAAAATCAGTATGAGATCAGCGCAGTATGTTTTTTACCCGTCATCTTATTGGTAAAGGCTTGGCAGTCTTCTTACGGCCAGAAACCTGGCTGACGCCACGCTATAGATTCGTACTACGTTTAAATTGAAATTCAGCTTAGTTTAATTAATTTTCATTTATACACTAGTTATTAATTATATTTTGATCCAGTAGGCTTAGCATGATGGGAATAGACAAAACAGGCGAGCACACAGAAACCTTTCTCTTCTCAGCCAGCTATGACATTACTCAAAGCGTGAGATGGCATATATAGGAACTCTTTATTGTAGTAAATAATGCTCTACTTAACGCTCAAATTATGTTAAAATGAACGCATTCTCTTTTTTGTTCTAGTAATACCAAATCAAGATACAACACTGCAACTTTTTTCCACACTTTTTTCCATCCTACTAACGTTGACGTTTATAAATCACTGAAAAAAAAAAAGATTGTAATAAATTTCGTATCATCGAGTCATTGACTTACAAATAAATGGACGACGGGTGTAATACACAAACCACGAAAAAAATGTCCCAAGTCAACCTATTTAAACGTAGTGACATGTAAAGGAATATGAAAAAGCTAAAACGTTGAATTTAAATTGTAATGTCATCGCAGTACTGTCTAATTTTGCTTGCTTCGCTGTCAGCCGAACAAACGAAGACTAAAGCGTGAATGACACTTTTTAGCGCGGACCCGACGTCCATATAATGGTAAGTCAATGCATCCAGTATATAACCAGAAATAGAGACGAAATGTTGGCCATACATTCCTGGTGGGTGTACTACGTGAGTGCGAATGCCCATTATACATGCAAAATCTGAAAGCTTGAATGCGCGACAGTTCAAGTGCGCGAAAGTTCAATAGCACGAAGACAAATTTGCGAAAGCTGGAAGGCAAATTAATTGTTGCAAGTACTCCCATGTCTGCAGGTTGTTGCAATTCGGACAAAAACCGTTATCATTTTTTATAATTTTCGATAATGTTTTTTTTATTGATCGTAATTAAAGATTGCTTTGTTTGGTTAGTTGAAATAAAAATTTTACAAAAATAAACGTATTATTTATTATGAAATTGCAAGATATTTGCAAGTATAATTATTACTGTATAATGATGTATTTAAACAATTGGTAAAGTAAGAAAATCTACATCTAACGTCGTCGTAGTTAAGTATTGAGCCATGAATATAATGTATCGATTTTATAAGTATGTTAGATTTTGCACAAGAAACACTAACTATTAGGTAATAGATTGTAGAATTGTAGGTATGATTTCGCAGATGACAGAATAATAGAGAATCGTTCATTTTTAATGCTAAGGAAAGTTGCTTTTTTTAGAGTATATTTTTTATATATTTAACATCCTATGGCCGTGTGGTGTTGGCCTAGAAAAATACTACCCCATATGTTTCCATGAATGTCGTCTCAACTAACACACTGCGATCATCTAGCAAGTATGGGTTTTTGGGAGACCCATGGGCAGTTAGTGTTGTGTACTGTCAGTTGTTATTTGAAAATATGTGGGTACCGAAACAAACTTAGTGTTTTTGTATTGTTTTTAAAGATTTCCTAAGGAACCAGGCATTAAGGAAAAATGGATTGCATCCACGAAAAGGGAAGACTGGTTACAGCGTCGTTTGCTCTCGGCATTTCACAGAAGACTGTTTTTATACAAAGAACATTACTATAAAAAGAGCATAGTATCTTTAAAATTCATAATAAAAGAATTAGAGGTAAAAAAATTTATAAAAGCAGAAAACGGCGACATTTTAAAGAAAATTGGTGTGCTTAATGAAGAAATTGTACAAATTAAATTAAAAATTAATGAGTGTCTCTGACACGATATCCAAATTAAAAGTTTGAAATTGTTGAAGTGTTTTATTTGCAAGGGTATCGTTAAGTAAATAAAATTTGACAGTTTTGTAGCTACGTCTACAACTACGCATACAACAACAATTTGAAACTAAGTATAAACATTAATTTTAACTTTTTAAGACATCGTGTATCGTGTCGGTTTTTTTAATTCAATTTTCAAGTCTTTTCAAAACTTAATCAAAATATATAAGTGAAACATATGTAAAGGTAGCCAAACAAAAAGGTAGTAAAAAAAGAACCTTAAATATTATGCAATCTTCATAAAGTCTTCAATTAAATCTTAAAACTCTAATAGTGTAGGTTTACGATGCCTAAATTAATTAAATAACTACCTGTATTTTTAGGTATCTAGTTTGTACATATTAAATGTCGTTTGACCTTTAAACGACTTTCCTCGAATTCCCTCAGCTGGCTCCAATCCATTGACTTTATTTTTATTTCTACTTCATTGCATAAAAAATCGAATTAGAAAAAATAATTAAAAAACACGGCTGCCCCTGTGCTCTTATAAAGTAACACTAAAAATTTTACTTTTAATTTTACTATTTAATTAAAGTAGTTTTTTTTAATTTTTATTTTTATTTAAATTACTATTTAATTATACAAAAACTAAAAATTTATTATATTTTTATTTATAGTTATTTTTTGTTCGCTGTCAGCACAAAATTGTGTGTTTTGATATTTTTTCATACCCAATCCCACGCTCACTCGGAATGACTATGGATTCTCACAATACTACACAACTCGAAATCGGTAAAAATGAAATCCAGAAATTACAGAGGAATCAATAAACGATATTTCTTTACATATATTCACCATGAAAACATTACGCTCCTTTGTTTGGACAGTCGTGTAAATAAGACAGGTAATGGTTACCTATTTAAAATGCCATATATTATATAATCTTGACTATCGATTTCGATAATATAATACTTGCTTGCCCAACTCTAATATTTATTTCGAATTCGGGCTGGCCAATCGGAGCGCAGTTGTCACCAGTTGTCATTTGGCAGAATAGTTTTCTAACAAAATAAATGTAATTTAGTCTCTATTTCTGGTTATATACTCGATGTTTCGTAATTACAATTTTGATGACTTAAACTTATATACATAAACATTAGTTGAATAAGTTGAAAGCAGTAACTTTTAATAATACCCAAAGTCGAGCTAAAAAAAAAAATTTAAATATGACGGCTTCGAATACATAGTAGTAGGAGACAAGAGTGAGAGAATTTCGTATACAATACTAATAACCACCCAAAACTGTAAGAACGACCATGACAAACATCGCCTCTAGTGCTCGGAGAGTGGCAGAGATATTTCTCTACGAAGATCTGTCAAAAACATACAAAATACACCCGTAACGCCATACAGCTAGACAAATTGTCTTCATTTGACACTTGTTTGCGCGACGATTCTACTCTTGCTGTGCCTCTTGCGCTCGTAAAGGTAACTCACAATGACATTTTTTTTTTTGAAAGAAAATATATCTAACGAGTTCTTAAATTTTCGCGATTGTTACACATAGGAAATGAAACAATTTTTCCGTATTTAAATCGCGTATATTTGTTTATTTTTTTCAAACAAACCAAGGTCTTGGGGCCTTTTACAGGTCCCATGGTCACGGTTGACAGACCAGTCAACCGTGGCGAATATACGCGATTGAAATCCGGAAAAAGAGTTTCATTTCCTAAGAAAATTGATAGTTCGGTTATGTTATATAATTATCTATCTTACTATAAAAGATCATTGCAGTTAGGATAAGAGTTAATTTTTGTCATCGAGCATAAGCCAAGCATGCAGAATTTAGCTCAGAAGTTGTAGAGAGTGTGGAAGGAGATAAATCCCCACTGTAAGAATGAATTGAATAAAATAAAACTGTTATTTTGTTCAATTCATTTTTGCGTTTGTTGATTCTTCCGCGTCAATGAGTCCGAGCAGCAGTGTAAACTTGCACAAAAAGTCACGCCATTACATTTTAGTTGAATTAAAAACTGTTGTATAGGGCCTGGTTTCTGACAAGCATCACAACGTCATTCGTACGTCACAGTGAGGTCGAGGATGGAGGACATTGTTGTACGAGCAGATTTGCATAAAGTTAACATCATAATGCAATCTTGACTAACGCAATAATAATTTCTTTCTTAACATTCGTTGTCATTTGATTTTCGAGATTTGGTTGCACTTATTGTTGTTATCAGAAGGTATCTAAAACCCTCTGAAATATAAATACATGTATTGAATTGAGGCTATCAACGCAAAAG
This sequence comes from Hyposmocoma kahamanoa, assembly GCF_003589595.1. Classification (NCBI taxonomy): domain Eukaryota; kingdom Metazoa; phylum Arthropoda; class Insecta; order Lepidoptera; family Cosmopterigidae; genus Hyposmocoma; species Hyposmocoma kahamanoa. Next base: position 8,219,127 of record NW_020653200.1, read on the forward strand.
TGACATAATACATTTTTATTTTTTTTACGATATCACTTTAAATGATACGAAAGTACTATTATTATACATTTGGATGTTATTTTCATATATAAATTATTGGTCATATATAAATACTATATATAAAATGAATTGTGCTAATTTAAATTTCCTCGTTTTTCTTCTTCATCTTCCATATGTATTTCAAGGGGTTACACCACTTTTGCGGTGATAGCCTCAAATGCCCTTTTTTGGAATTCTCTAATATATTGCCCATTACAGGTTTTGTCAACTTGAAAGATAAATTCGTGAAATATTTTATACGTTCTATTGATTTTATCAAACAAACCTATATCGCAATATCCTTCCGTGTAATATCTCACGACTGTACATAAATGAAAAAATGTTGTCTGCTTGGAATACCTGAAAATGATGTAGATCTGACGTATTTTGTAATTAAAAGCATTCTACGTCTGCGTCACATAAAACAACATACACAGCAGATATTTTTCAATGAAAGTACCTATACTTTAAATTAGCTACGTACTTTTACACTGGCAACTTTCGTTTTACGCTTAAAGATAATTTAGTTCTCATGAAAATCAATAAGTAATATCAACTAGCAAATTTCACGATTATTGCTACATGAGTACATTCGTTATGCAACATTGGAAGACTTTGGAAGTTTACGTTGGATTAAATCTTACTTTAACGTTTACCTACTGAAAACTGTAGGCTCTAATATATAGAGAATATTTCAGAACTATCGGTTATGTATGTTGTCGATTTTAAAGTGTGCAATTAATATTACTTTTTGTTATAATTATTAATACAAAGATCGAACACTCAGAAAAAATTCCTTCGATCCGGCCGGATTCGAACCGACGTCTTTTAGCATACCGTGGCAGATGCTATACCAACTAAGCCACGGAACGAACAAGCGGTCCTCACGAATTTTTCTATGTGCTTGTTGTCGTATCTTTGTATTTGGTTTTTCAACGACTTTTTAGTAGTCGCGCCATCTATGAGAAATCTATGAAAGTTTTATTACCCAGTTAGATACCTTTACGGCTACCGGACCTGGCGAGAGATGTCGCTATTCACTGAATTTTAAATTTTTATTATATTGATATCCAATAATTTTTTGTGAAATTACTAATAATTGGTTATAATTATTACTACAAAGTTCGAACACAGAAAAAACTTTTTCGATCCGACCGGAATCGAACCGACGTATGATAAAACTTTACATCGGCTGCTCCAATTGTACATAAAATGATAAAAAACTCTAAGGTAAATAAATATATAAATAGAAAAGGTATAATCCTAAAAGTATCTATTTATTATAAATGAACACTAAGTTTAACGATCCTTGTGATCAGCTCAAGCGTCCTTGTCAGATATTAGTCAGGCATTCAAGCCATCTCCACTTATCCCTCTCAACTTGTATGTGTAACACACACCGTACCATAAGTTGAGTTAACTTCGGATTGAACAATGTGAGGTGGGCTTACCACTCTAACCTGTGGAACCACAATCCTCGTGTCTAGCCCATGCAAGCTCGTTAGAAAGCAGTCAATCGAACACAAATAATAAATACGCAACAAAAACAAAAGTAATAATATCTGAGATGACCTCGGTTGTCGAGTGGCTTGAGCACCGGTTTTCGTGGTGTTGCCATCTTCGAGAACATGGATTTAATTCCCGGCTGGGTCAATGTACAAAACTGTCTTTTCTATTTCTATATGTATCTGGGTGATTATGGTACAGTCGTTGTTTCCAATTTCTACAACACAAGTGCTATAGTTACTTTGGGATCAGAGCAAAGTGTGTGATGTTGTCTAATATTAATATCATATTAATAATTTTGCTCTATGATGTAAAAGCAGAGATTTTTTTATTTCCTGTTTATGTCACACAACTCACACACAAATTATCACTCAATAAAGACATAAAAGAATCTATAAATCATTATGTTCCCATTACATAATATTAACTCACATTATTTGAATCTATTTATTGGAATAAATGGGGTTTGAAGTGCTCAACGTGGTTAGTTTCGTTTTAGTTGAATAGCAGTGATGACATTGGATCAGAAGTTGTAATTATGTGAAACTATGGAACATTCAGTATTTGTTAGCCTTAGTTGTAACTACATATCTTTATTATAGTCCACTCGATAAGTGATCGAAGTAGTTGTTAAGGCATAAAAACTGGCGGTGGTGGGCTGGTCGCGTGTCACTCTCTCGAACAATTCCACCATAGTATCTAGGCAAGCTCACACGCGTTACTTACCTCAGATTTTTATTATAATTGAATTGTACTTGAACTTACAATACACAATCCAAAATACACAATAGTAAGTAATACATAAAGTATTTAAATGAATATAAATAACATGAACATCCTGTCAATAGTGGCATTATGATATGAGAATGAGTATCTAACTGTTAACATAGGCCCATTGCTGAATACAGTACTGTTGTAGCATAAAAAAGACATTAATAAACTCTGATGCGGTGAGTAAAATAAAACTACATACCCACTTCTCAACTATATACATAAATTCGTAACACTACCTTACCTTTTATTGGATTAGCTAGCACAGTCTTGCACTAATCCTTGTTGAAACTCTTCATCATCAAATGGAGTTCCAAACTACTTCAAGTAATCGTTTACTTACCTGTTTTTCATTTTCTAAGTTGGAGCTGCCGGCGACGCAGCTTTCTACCTAAGTGCACTGTCGTACGACGATTCTTATATCCAGGATCCCGCTTTGCTTTGGTCACAGTAGCTATAGTAGTTTTGACCCATCTCATTAATCAATTATTAAATTAAAGGTAGTTTTTAACATACTTCCAAAAAGAAGGAGGTTCTCAATTTGAATGTACGTTTTTTGTATGTATGTTACACAATAACTCCGGCACAAAACTTGTGAACCGATTCTGATGATTCTTCTTTTATTGGAAAAAGGGTACCTCAGTAGTGGTCCCATTCAAATTTGAAGAAAGTATTCCACTTCTAACGGTGGCAAACTAGGGGATGAATGACTTTGAGGTCGGTTTTAGTACGCTGTACTGTGATTATCTATTATCTTACTTTATTTTTCTTTTGTTTCAACTGCCTCTGTGGCCGAACTAAGCTGGTCTACCACGCAAAGGTGCCGGATTCGATTCTCGGACCGGGACAAATATTTGTGTGGCTTACATTTATTTCTCTCGTGAGTTTAGATGTAATTTGTGGATGAGTGTGTGTGTCCATGGCACCCGCGACACAGTATTTTTCTATTGCGCGGGGCTATGATCGTGTGCGTTATTTATTTATTCATTTTTATCTTCCTTAGGCCCCGTGTATATCAAAATGTACATAATGTGTGAAGCGATTCATATCCATACATGGTTTCGTACAAAACTGAGCGCATACCTGCTTGGGCTTGAATTATATTTTGTACATTGGGTGTTCAGCGAATTTCCTGTTTTGCTTATTACTGTGCTGGATCTTAGGGGGTTATATAGTTTAAATCAATACAAAACAGCATGTTAACAATTTTTTCTGCAATAACATAAACCAAAATAAATTTAAGGAAAACAATGTATTCAAATTGCTTTTCTAAACTAGAATGTTTATCGCATTTACTAACGTCATATTGCGTTTAATAATGGCGTGGTGACATACTAGAGAGTAAAAGATTTCCCTACCACAACATGACGCTTTAAAATAGACATCAAAATGTGAAAGTTAATTGCGCAGAAATAACCTATTCCTTATATCAGCTTAAATAAAAAAAAATGCAATAACCACAACACAAATGAAAAAAATCTATGTATGACAGTGGTTGGTAGAGTTACTTACAATAAGTATTTCTGTGAAGTCAAATGTTAAGGGAAGATAATGAACTTGATTTTATAATTAAAAAAGAGCCCAGTCACGCTTATCTAGCTTCTAGTTTGCGATATGGATTACTACTCTGGGGAAATGCTGTTGCAGCACACATTATGCCACTATTTAAAACCCAGAAGAAATGTGTCATGGCCATGTTTGGTGTGGGTCAGCGAGAGAGTTGTGTACCTTACTTTAGGAAACTGAAGATATTAACCCTACCATCGATGTATATTTACGAGACCTGTGTTTGTATCAAATAAAATCTAAGCAACTTTAATATAGTCAAAACTAGATATCCAAGAAACACAGGTATAAATAGAAATAACCGAAACAACGCCTTAACTTGGAATTTTACTGTAGAACGATATTCGTATTAGCACCCAAATTATTTAATAAATTACCGGATGCTGTTAAAGAATTAAATTGTAGACAATTTAAAATGAAATTACATAATTTGTTAGTTACTCAATGTTACTACAATATTGATGATTTTTTTTTTATAAAAAATAAGTGCTCATTTGACCTCTATCTCACCTGATCGAAAGTGACGATGAGGCCGATGTAGCATGCACACCTAAATAATGCCTATTCACTCTCGCCTTGAAAAGGTCCAAGTTATGGCGTTCGGGGAACAAGTCTGCAGGCAGGGAATTCCACTCCATAGCCGCTCGCTATACAAATGTGGAAGCGAAACGCTTCGTGCGAATCCTGGGAATATCCACAACAAAGGGTGGAACCCCCACCCACGTCTAGTCTCCCGATGATGAAAAGGGGAAGGCGGAATCAAATTATGCAATTCCATCGCACACTCTCCGTGATATATCCTGTAGAATACCGATGACCTGGCCACTCTACGGCGGTGTTCAGGTGTTCAGGCTCTGCAGCTTCGCCTCTACTACTTCCTAGTCACCTATAAGCCTCTTAGCATGCTTGTCTATTGAATTCAATGTGGCCAGTTGGCCACACACATGCAATTGGTATTTAGCAGAGCCATCCCATGAGTGGCAGCAGTACTCCATATACGACCGGACTTGTGCTTCGTACAGCTGAAGCAACTGTCCCGGTGTGAAGTATCGCCTCACCTTGAAAAGGATGCCAAGCTTCTTGGCTGCATTTTTGGCCATGGATTCAATGTGACTACCGAAACTCAGATTGGATTCCAAGTAGGTGAAGACGGTCGGCTATCGGTATGTATATATCACGAAAAGTCGGAGTCAGGTGAAAGGGACTCCGTTTAGTGGAAAAAAGATTCGCCTACGTTTTGGTAGCATTAAATTTGACAAGATTGGCGTCGAGACTGCCTTAAGTGTCAAATTCAAACGACTAACCATGGACTCTCGACAATAACTAGATTTCTTCTCCACTGACCGTTGCATTGGTCAAGTATCTGTCCACAACTGTGCTATCATCAGCATACCCAAAGGTACCTGGAATCAACATATCGTTTCTGTGCAGCAGAAAGAGGGTTGCGGACAATACAGAACCCTGAGGAACTCCAACATCTATCGCCCTATGTTCAGAAGAGTAGCCTTCTAAGACCACGCGAATCGAACGTTCACTCAAGAAATCCGAAATCCAATTGCAAAGGTCGGTGGGAAGCCCATAAGAGGGAAGCTTGCTTAAAAGGCATGCGTGCCAGACCCTGTCAAAAGCAGCTTAGAAATTTCTAAAGACACTGCAAAGGCTTCGCCATGCTCTTCTATAGCCTCGCTCCATAAGTGAGAGGCATACACAAGAAGATCCCCGGTACAGCACCCTCTTAGGAATCCGTACTGGCGATCACTGAGGACATCGTTGTCTTCAAGGTACGACAGGAGACGGTTGTTAAGTACACGTTCCATAGTCTTGCAGAGTATGTAAGTGACTGATATAGGTTTGTAGTTGACAGCGTTAGCTCTGCTTCCTTTTTTAGGCACTGGTTGCACATTTGCAAGCTTCCACGACCTGGGAACTACACCAGTCTCAAACGAGAGAGTTACTTGATAATTATGAAAAATAATCTAAAACGCAAATTCTAATGCACAGTGGTGCTCCCCATACGAGAGATTACTTAATATTATAAATAAAAAGAAAAAGAAAAGATGGGACATCGCATTCTAATAAATTAAAACGTATTTTTTAATAAAACTGAGTATATCACTGTGTCCTATGATTAAAGGGCAATAACAAATTTGTTTTGTAATTGGTATTTTGGGTATTATTTACCATATTCGTTGCAACCTTCGAAGATATATATTATATGAATATCAAAATCATTAGGACACAACGATTAACTTATTACGGAGCAAAAATACCGTTAATTGTACTAGCCATTGCATTAGTAACTAACTTTTTAAAATAACTATGTCCACGAGTGCCCACTATCTATTTCTTTGATATGTGCTTTCAATTTAAATCACAAATTTGCAATTATGTAAAAGTTTTTGGAATGAGCTGTAGGACTGATGTAGTCGATTTTGTAACAAGGTTTTCACTTCAAACTTCGGCTGCAGTCTGTGCAAAGCTCGTTCAGTTGAAATGAATAATTTAAAAGTGGACTTATATGAGCATTGCTTGAGTTTGCAACATGCACTCTTGGAGTGTTTATTATACATTGCGTACAAGAGGGATGTAAAGCCATCATTACAATGACAAATTTTATTATACCAGGTCTTTTATTGCTAGTTGCGGTGGGGGGTTATTGTTTTAAACTTTTTAGAAGCCGAAAAACTATACTTTAAACAACAGAGCCAATTTTATGCAAAAAATATTGTATTACAATCGTTTGGAATGTTAAGGGTGCTCAATATGCTGTGTGTTAGATATATTTCGCATTAGTAATAAATATATTATATGGAATTTACTGTACAAACCATATGAAAATAGATCATTATTGATCATGGCAAATAATAGTTAAATAATTATTATAAAAACGGCAAATCTACTTTAGCATGGATTCGTGAGTTTTTACAGATTTTTTAAAAACTACATGCTGCCTGCAGATAGTCCCACCGTGTCAGACTAACATAAATCGATTATTACACAACACAAGTACTTATTGTAGCAGTTATAACATTCACTGCGAAAGTTGCTTTTTCGTAGACCCATCTATTCTTATAAAAAACAGCAAATATATTATGTTTGCGCGAGCCCATCAATTCTCGCGCAACTTGCAGACCTATCCATTCTCGCTAATTCATAGTGTCAAGAGTTATAGAGTCAAGTAGATCTAATCTTTCCATTTCGCATACGTGTCTTGGTACGATTTTAAGAAACTTCAATTCGTTCGTACCATATCACCAGATTTAAAACCAATACGTTATAAACCAACAGGTAAATGTAGTTCTGGAATAGGTAATTTCATTTGAATTTGAATGTACAGGAAACTATTTTTTTTTTATTATATTGTAACGCACACACTCATATATCAAATACTATATAAGATAGAAAGACCGTCCATACTTTAGAATTAACAAGTCATTAATGCAAAGTAATGATAATAATAATGACAACAACGTATTTATTTATTAACGCGCACACACTCATAGCACCGCACTAGGGAGACCCTGTATCGCGGGCGTCATGGACACACATTGACAACTACAAATTACACTCAGAGTCGTATTCTAGAACTCTACTCAATGCTCAGGTCTGGATTTGAGTATGGTTAAAGCACTCAAGTCCCTGCCATTAGGGTCGTATTTCCAGTGCTTGAAATCATACTCAGATCCTGACTTGAGCGTTGAGTAGAGTTCTGGAATACGGCCCTCAAACTCACAAGAGAAATAAATGCAGGGTATACAAATATTTCTCCCGGCCCGAGAATCGACACCCGGGACCTCTGCGTGGCAGTCCGGTATGGTAACCGTGCGGTCACGGAGGCAATTAAATTATTGAATATTAAGTTTCATTACCAAGATTTTCATACAAAGTTTGTGAAAATACACAAAGAAAAATTCCTTCGATTTGACTGAACCAGTATCTGTTATCCGGGCCACCACTATGAACCAGCCGAGCTGCGTAAGTTCTTTATATGTTTATTACAGACTTTGTATTGGATTTAAACGGCTTCTTTTCGCGTCAGCACTCCTTTGAGCAACTTACGAATATACAATACCTATTATTTAAGTTAAGGGATTATTGACTAATTTTTGGACGTTCCTCGTCTTAACAGGCACACATTTACCAAATATGGTAGTGTATAAAAAGCAGCCAAACTAACATTCTTTGACAGCATCGAAGTACCCTTTGTACACTACTATGAATATGTGACAATAATACGATAAAGTTTAGGATAAATATCGAATTTCATGCGGCTGCCACGGTTAAAGCTTTTAAGATCCACCAGATCGTATTGTTTTGTCGTTCAAGCCATGTATTTGCCATCGACAGCTCGCTTTCATCGATGTCTCATAAGATCAAGAGTGCCAACGTTTTGTAATGATACACTACTATCGGTTTATTGTACATACTATTACTCAGCATGTCTGTCTAGGTCTGAAGTATCTGCACCGCAAAATGGATAGTAGTCTAAGGACGAGATTTACAAACGAACATTAACTTCAACTAAGCAAAAATGGCGAGTTAAGCAAGTTTTTAGTATTTGCGTTATTTGCTTAAGTTTGAGCAAGATAGTAAATTAAACTTTAAGTTTAGTTTGTAATTACTTTCTTAAACTTTGCGAAGTTCGTTTTGTAAATACGAAAAACTTGATTAGTTCGCAATTTTTGTCCTTACTAAGACATACTGTTCCTAGCCCCTGGGAAGTAGTGGCAGTCCGTTTTTCGGAGTTGCAAAAACGAGAGCAGCAATTCTTTCCCATGGCGCATACCTTGAATAAAGTGGTTCCTTTTTTAACGCGTTGACGCGTCTTGCCGTGATTTACATTTCAAGTCCCATTTAACCCTCCTGACTATGTTCAAATGTTAATTTATATGTTAAATTATCTGACCTTGAAATCTTCTAGAACTCATAATCTGAAAACGGTACATTCTATCTTTAAACAATGAAACTTTGACCTGCACTTGTGCCACAGTGTGATGTGGGACTCGCAGTCGCGAGCGCTGACCGTCACTAGTAAAGTAATTAATAAAAAGCAATATGGAGGAGTACCACATATTAATATACAGTGGATTTGCGAAGTAGGCATGTAACAATGTTATTATAACAAGATGAATAGTTATAATGGTAATGTAAAATATGAAAATAATAGTAATAATCTTCTCCATAGCCTCAAATGATTACATTTTAAAGAAACCCTCTACACTACCCAAGCAGCACACCATATGTAAATACTATAAAATATCTAATAGAATTTAATTCGATTGAATATTTTAAGAGTTCAAATTCCCTTAAGATATCTCGAAGAAGGTTTCTAGATAATTTAAAGTAAAAGTGAGCACAACTTTATTAGTAGATCACAAGAAAGCTTTGAGAAACTATCTGTAGGTAGTGTTAAGAGTGATTCTTATCTTTTTTCTGAAATAACCCTTCTAGAATGCTACAAGACCATTTGTAGAATGTAGACAGTTTTTATTTAGTTTTGTAGATAGTTTTTAGATAATTTATAGTCTATGATAGTTTTCTTAGTAATGCTATTTTAAAACCAAAATACTAAAGCGTTACAAACATAGGACGCAATTCTCTTAATACTAATAGATTTCAAGTTTAATGGCTTACAAAATATAAACTATCGAAATGGCAACATGGCGATATTAGTATTATATAATATTTCTGACTTTTTCGCGCAATGTTTAATCGGTTAGAAAGCGCAAATTAACGTGCGACTTTAAATACATTGTGAAAAGTGATATAAAACCTGCCATGAAAGTAATGCGCCCCCTAAATTTTCAATATTTATGTATAAAATATAAACTTTGTATAGGTTTTAAATATTTATAGAAAGCTTAAATATACAAAATAACTCACAAAACAAACCATTTCCAAGAAGTTCTAGGCTTCTTCAAGCTAATTTCAACTTAGATTTGCTTTTTAAAAAGAAAAGAAATTTCTCTCGGCTACTTCGTAGTCATTCTTTAAAAATAAGAATGGCGATAAGAATTTAAAGCTTTATACAAAACACAGTTGGGAGCATTTTCTCTATAGCTTTATCTATAGAAAAACTTTAGAATACGAAAAGATTATTTTTACTTGCTTTAGTGTAGTTGAACTTGTCGAAGAATATTCCTCCTGTGAGATTTTTATGAATGTCTACAAAACGCGATGTTTCTAAGCGATTTTTTCATTTGACAGTATTACAAAACCTTTATAAGGTTATACGAAAAAGTGAGCGTTTTATGCATTGACCTACCAACAAAATAAAAAACTTTATAAAATACTAGGTCAAAAAAACAAGTGGAAAAAATCCAATTTGTCGCAAAAAAAAAACGTTATTCTGTATAATTATATGGAATGTGTTATGATATGACTAGAAAGGTGGATACATTTCGTATCATTTCAATATAAGGAATATTTTAATGACATACCTAACTTATGATGGAAGAAATAAAATTTTCATTACAAAATTGAGGTTATTTTTCACGCCAACCACATTTCACACAATGATTTCACTGTATTCTATTGATAGATGGCACAATACACATACACAACATTGAAGTACAGTAGTTTACGCGCTCATTTCAATTGTTTTTGTCATTTCACAACACGGAATTACTTCACAATGTTTATTTATTTATCAACAAACAAAGGCCATGACCGGCCCGAGCGCGAAATACGACTATTGTATCCAGCGTTGCCAATTTGTAGGGAATTCCCCAAATTGTGGGGAGTTTCAACTAGTTTGGGGATTTCGTGGGGATTGGCGCTATGTGAGGAAAATGTGGGGATTCTAACACTTTATCATTTTGTTTAATCTATCAATTGTTGATGCATCGCTAGTTTGATCGTTACTGTTAGAAACACTGTGATGGACTATATCGACGTGTTATTCAACATCGCACATCCCTCGTATTATTAACAAGCAGCTTAAATAGAATTAGTATTAGAGCACTTGGTTCTGAATTGTAAAATTACCAGTCGGTGCATGTTGAGTTCGCGATTCTTTCTCACGCTTAGGACGGTTCCCGGTATGAAGCAAAACGAAATCAGCTATTGATAAACAAAGCCGAGCAGTTAGTACTTCCACACCACAAATTCAAATTCAAAATAATCTTTATTTCATAGGTAAGCATTATTACACTTGAAATCGTCACAATAGTTAAACTCTACCGCTCATTCGTAAGGCAGATTCCCCTGAGAAGAATGAGCAAGAAACTCTAGGGGTTGCTCTTTGTGAATAACATTTACAATATTTTTTTAATTTATTTGAAACATCAGAGATCGAGACTACCTCCATAAGCTAAACGGGTTACTACCACGGATTTTTGTCATCCAAGTACGCAGAAGTTGTATAAAAAACCTTTAGTATAAAGTTTTTGTTTCACTATAGTTTTAAACCTCGTGAAAGGCAAATTTTGTATATCAACCGGAATCTTGTTATAGAAGCGTATACATTGCCCCTTAAATGATTTTTTGACTTTGTGAAGACGACTATCAAAAAAAGCTAGTTTATTTCTATTCCTCGTATTAATGTTATGTCTGTCACTATTTTTCATAAATAAATTACTATTCCTTTTAACATAAATTACATTTTCATAAATGTACTGTGAGGCTAGTGTAAGAATGTTAATTTCCTTAAACTTATCTCTCAAAGATACTTTGGGGCCCAGATTGTAAATTGCCCTAACTGCACGTTTCTGCAGGACAAAGATTCTATTGATATCGGCGGCATTACCCCAAAGCAAAATGCCGTATGTCATTAGACTGTGAAAGTAGCTGAAGTAAACCAATCTAGCGGTTTCGTCGTCTGAAAGCTTCCTTATTTTTTTAATCGCGTACACTGCAGAGCCGAGCCGTTTTGATAACTGACTTATATGGGGACCCCATTGCAATTTAGCATCTAACATTATACCTAGAAATACAACTGTATCCGCAAGATTCAATTTTTCGCTTCTAACTACAATGTTTGTAACCGTCTCTCTAACATTGGGTAATGTAAATTTCACACAATTTGTTTTTTTCTCATTAAGAAGTAGGTTATTAACAGCAAACCAATCAACTACTTTAGATATAGCAATGTTCACATCGTCGTAGGAACATTGGTGCCTTTTAACTTTAAATAATAAGGAAGTATCATCAGCAAACAATACTATCTCATGTTTTATACCCTCCATAAGGCTAGGTAAGTCATTAATATAAACTAAAAATAAAAATGGGCCTAGAATTGAACCTTGAGGGACACCCATGCTAATTGCAGATCCTGACGATCTCGTACCGTTAACATCGACCCTCTGTACCCTACCACGCAAATACGATTTTAGAAGGTCGAGATCACGTCCCGCCACACCATAATGGCGAAGTTTCCTGACCAGTGTATCATGGTGCACACAATCAAAAGCTTTGGAAAGGTCACAGACACCACAACTTACCACTCGTCAACTTTAAATATTAAATATAAGTCACCAAATGCACAACAAATAATCAATTTACTTAATTTTGTAAGGCAAATAAAAATTATTTTTTGTTCAGACTGATTACAGGTTAATGTTGAATCTAATTAATATTATAATTAATATAACTGCCTCAGTGGCCGAACGGTTACCATCGATCGATCGAATGATGTGACTTAATATCCAAGGTTTACCACCTCCACCAGATCTTTTAATATTCTTTACTTTATTTTTCTTTTCCCAATTTTCTCGCATATCGTCTAGTAACTGACTATCTTACCCACTCATAACAATCACAGTAACCGTGCAATTGGCCTGGGTTGCCAATCTATCTTTCCCCAATAGTGCTAAAAAAACTTAAAACTAACAACAATGCTCCAAAGTCCTATATTAACTGCATAGCGGCTGAGATGTCAGTTAGAGCTCGAGATGCATCTCTCATCTCCAATATTAACAGACTGTAACCATCTTAGATTATACTCTGCACATGATTGATTAAAACTTAACAACTACGTTGTGCTGTAGATTACGGCGAGTTACCGGAGAAGAAGCGAAAAAAAACTGTTTTGCTAGATCAAACTGTTAGGTTCAATATTAAATAATGGTCTTACGAAAACATACGATACACATATGGATATGTACTGTCTAAAGAATGTGCTATTGTTTCACGATATGATGTACTTCATGCGGTCATATAAAATACTGAAAACGGGCTAAAATAAAATTCTGAAACGAATAATTTAAGAACAAAATATTTAATTTTGTACATATTTTTATACAGAGATATTTCTTTTTAAGTACTACAGAGAACCAACTAAATTTTTGTTTTCCACTGAAACCCTATAGTAATTAAATTCACATTTATACAAAAATTTATAAATGCCTAGCGGTTTAAGTGAACGTAAATAAACACTTTTTATTTTTATTTTTTATATGGTCACTAAGATTTTTCTAACCAGCTTAATGCTGTTAGAAACCGTGCCTGTAACTGTGGGGACACCCTAAGTAGTACAGTATATTTTAGTAGCGAAATACAGTGACAAATGTTCACTTGTGTATGGACAGAGACTACACAGAATTGTGTAATAGCAGTAGAGCTCCTTGTGAAAAAGTTCGTCCACCTTACGTACTTCTGCTGCCAAGCAGAAATGTGAAGACTACTGCATTCTGCTTTCGAAGGGTAACGGTGCTGGAGAAATTATATCTGGTCCGTCCCAAAAGTATCGAACATTTTTCAGGAAAAATACTTTTATTGAACTTATCGGTACCATACATTAGTACTCTTCAAAATAACACCCTTCAGCATCGATGCACTTTTGTAGGCGAGTTTTCCATGCCCGGAAGGCCCCCTGGAAGACGTCAACGGGTAGGTCCTTCAGCGCCCTCGTCGTAGCTTCTTGGATGTCCTTAATTGTGCCCCAATGCTTGCCTTTGAGCTTCGACTTGATGCTGGGAAACAAGAAGAAGTCTGCCGGGGCGACGTCAGGACTGTAGGGAGGCTGCGGGACCAGCGGGACTCCTGCTTTAGCCAGATAGTTGCTAACAATGAAGGCTGTGTGCGCTGGCGCATTGTCATGGTGCAGCCGCCACGTGTCTTTCATTCCTGGCCGCACGCGAGTGACCCTCTGCCGGAGCCTTTTGCACTTCCACGTAAAAAGCGGAGTTCACAGTTTGTCCTTGGGGCACGAACTCGTGGTGGACGACACCGCGCACGTCAAAAAACACAATGAGCATGTATTTCACTCGACTTTTGCTCATCCGGGCCTTTTTCGGACGGGGTGACGCCGAGGTGTGCCACTCCGCACTCATGCGCTTCGTCTCCGGGTCATACTCAAATACCCAGGTCTCGTCTCCTGTTATCACTGTATCCAAAAAGTCCGGATCACGTTCACACAAGTCCAACAGTTCACGACAGCGCAGCACCCGCAAGTCCTTTTGCTCATCCGTTAACACTTTTGGCACCAGCTTGGCGCACACCTTGCGCATGTGCAACTCCTCGGTCACGATGCGATGCACGGTCGACTTGGCGATGTTGAGGGTCTGTGCTATCAACCGCACTCCTTGACGACGATCCTCGTTGAGAAGCTGACGCACACGGTCAACGTTCTCGTCGGTCCGCGATGTTGAAGGACGACCAGAGCGGGCTTCGTCGGTCACCTCTTCCCTTCCGTCACGGAACATCTTGTGCCACTTCCTGACCGAGGATTCGGACAAGGCTTTGTCCTTGAAGGCCTGTTTAATCATCTCGTTGGTTTCCACAGTATTTTTGCCGAGTAGAACACAAAATTTCACTGCGTACCTCTGTTCTAACGGATCCGTCATCGCGCTACTTTTAAAAACTTCGACGAGGTGTCGTTTAGAGCTCTACGCGAACGCACGTCCTGCCGCTCCAGGTGCTCGGAGCCAACTGGGACCGGTCGCGCTGTATCGGCTAGATCCCCCCACCACTTTCTGTTGCCAAGCGGAGCGCTTCCCGCCGTTCGGCAACACTCCCAAAAAAAATGTTCGATACTTTTGGGACGGACCCTGTAGGCACCTGGGACTTGTCAGCATATGTTTCACGGTGATGGATGCAGTGGCAGTGCTCCTCAGATCTTTGCGATTTAAAGCTCCGAGTGGCACTGCAACTGCTATGCATAGGCGTGTCGCTTACCACCTGGCGCACGACTTGTTCGGTCCGTCTCTTGTATCATTAAAAAAAATGTAGGATGTAATAAAAGAGTTTGACCATATTGCAGCTATCAATGCATATACAGTATTTATCAAGAGAATATTCTTCTGCTAAATTCCTCTTTACATTTTCGCGAAATCGCTACTTTTGTTTGCCACCATTCCAATCGCTAGCTGCAATAGATGTGGTCGGATCTTTACGTTAATGTTATGTATACGTGTACCCGCAATAGTAATGGAACTATATTTCAGTCGTACTACTCTGAGAGTGACTTGTTATTTTCTATAATGGAGGCGTGGAGGCGTTAGAGACAAGCCGTAATGTTAAGGCGCCTGTCGCTTTATTTATAAAGACGAGCATTCAAAGGAACAAAATAGAACAAACCGTTTACAACAATATTTTTTTCAAATTGAACAAACCGTTTCCTTATATGCTGTACATCAAAAGAAGCATTATTGAATATTCATTTTAATGATAAAATACTAAAAGCGTTGTTAATAATAGAAAATATTTAAAAAGCTATTAAATAAGTCTTTTATTTAAATAGTCAGTCGGACCTCCCAAGACATTAGCGATGACTCCACAATGGCGTGGTATACTAAGTATTAGGGGTTAAAGTATGAAATTGCCGTTTTATTGCAATAGGTTCTTTGAATTTTCATAGAATCTTCATGGTTTGAGGTTTTCGAATGAAACTTTTTTCAAATGGTTTCTGTGATTTTTTTTTTTTAATTTGAAACATTTGAATATCGACTTTCAATTGTTTTTGTTATTCAATTTAGACAAGAAAGATGGATACTGCGAAAATTCGAGTGATTTTTGAATACGAGTTCCGACGCGGAACTAACGCGGCAGAAACAGCCCGCAATATCAATGCTGCGTTTGGAGAGGGTTCTACTAATGAACGCACCGTGCGATTTTGGTTTAAACGCTTTCGTGATGGAAATTTCGACTTAAAGAACGAGTCACGAGGAAGACCGCCCACACAGGTGAATAACGATGAATTAAGAGAGATAGTGGAAGCCGATCCTAGTCAAACTACCCAGGAATTAGCGGCATGGTTTAACGTTACCTTACCCACAATATTGGCTCACTTGCGTCAAATCAATAAAATAAAAAAATACGAAAAATGGGTGCTTCATGATTTGACTGATCTGCAGAAAGAAACGCGTGTTGAAACTTGTGTTGCCTTGTTGAACCGGTACAGAAATGAAGGAATATTGGATCGAATTGTAACATGTGATGAAAAGTGGATTCTTTATGATAACCGGAAAAGAAAAATGCAATGGCTGACCCCAGGTCAAATGCCACAACAGTGTCCTAAAGCAAAACTTACCAATAAAAAGGTAATGGTAACTGTTTGGTGGTCTCAGCATGGTGTTATTCACTATAGTTTTCTCCGATCTGGTCAAGCAATAACGGCAGATGTCTATTGTGCCGAACTCCGAACCATGTTGACAAAACTAGCAGTAAAACAGCCCCGACTCATGAATCGATCTTCACCATTATTGCTCCACGACAACGCGAGACCTCACACAGCACGAGAAACCATTTTGACCCTTCAGGAACTGCAGTTAGAAACCATTCGTCATCCTCCGTATTCCCCAGACCTTGCCCCAACGGACTACCATTTTTTTCGTGATTTGGACAATTATCTACGTGACAAGAAGTTTTCTTCCCAGGAGGCAGTACAAAATGCTTTCACACAGTTTGTGCAGTCTAGATCGTCGGAGTTCTATCGCAAAGGCATTAATAACCTTCCCATTAGATGGCAGCAATGTATAGATAATAATGGCAACTATTTTGATTAAATAAATTTGTTAATAATTTAAAAAATAAACAATTTAGATTTTCAGTACAAATCGGCAATTTCATACTTTAACCCCTATTATTAGCTTTTGTGCTACTCTCGCCATAAAGTGAAAAAATATCAGAAATATACCTATTATATATTGCATAGCATGGATACGTATTGGTTTGGTCAGTGATGTGTACGGTGACGATTGACGTATGAAGAATGAAAAAAACGATCAAAATACTTTATCGAGATTATTTGTAACGAGGAGTAAATCGATTTAAAGACAATTTAAGAACAAATAATAAACAAAATGAAAAGGTTTCAATTATTACGCTAGGAAAAAACTACAAAACAATCAAAAATCAACAACGAAATACAAAGGCGGCAACAAAGCATAAAATCATCAGCAACGTAACAAAATTTGAACAATTACTCCAAAAAGAAAACGCAAAGCTCAAAGCAAAAGAAAACTACGGGCATACAAGGTTTATGGAACACATATTGACGCTAGATACACAATAGCCGATTCGATGTACCGATTCTGTACTGTAAATCTATGGATAAATATTCCGTTTTACGAATCAAGTCATTGGTGAATTTTATTTTTGTCATTATCATTTCATTTTCTATCTACTTAATAAACTTAATTTTTACTGAAATTTACAACAAATATTGTTTGTTTTTGGTACACAGTAACAAATTTACTATTTCTTTTTTGTAATCTGGTTGAGAAGCTCTTCTTCTATGTGTAAATTTTGAGGTAGACCATTAAATGCTTGTCTCCCGAGCTAATCTCCTGCATGCTCAAAGGAATTGAGATCGGTCGACTGAGTAGGTCAGTCTAAATGCGTGATACCATACTCGTGGAACACATTCATCGCCAGCCCTGCAGTGTGTGCACATGCATTATACTGCATAAACATGAAATCTTGGCCGAGCTGCTGTCGGTGAGGGATTACCAGGTGTTGCACAACTTCGTCGCATTATTGCTCCGCATTCAAATTACCTTGTATACCCATACCATTATCATTTCGCTTTGGTATAGATGAACTTCCTGAGGATTCTAGAGTCGACTGTTGCTAAACTCTCTCAAAAAAAGCTTCTTCTTGAATCGGGATGAAAACCGAAACAAAACTCGTCAGAAAAAAGCACACGCGCCCACTGAGTTTCAGTCCAGTACAAATGTGCGTTAGCCAACCATAAACGACTTTCTCGATTTCCGCAACGCTGAGCTGGAACGCTTAGCGGTCTCCGTGTATGGAAAAGAACTTTATGTAATCTATTCCTAGTTTAGCCACTGCAACCACTTGGTGCAGGAACCGCAGTCTTCCTACTAGTTGTGAAGCTATAAAAAATGAGCGACGATGTCTCAGGGTACTGACCCTGTATCTTCTTTAGTGACGTCCGGTTGCATCTGCTGTTGCCCTATTGTGAGCCCCTAATCAGCAAATTACGCTTGGTTGCGAGTTAACAGCGGATGCAACATCACACTGATTGCGCCCAGATTCCAACATACACACAGCGCTAACTGTCGCTTCCCGCGTTGAATAATAATGTAATATGACGCTTAAAACCACAAAAATTAACGAAAACAAGGAAAAATTGCTTAACACAAGAAAAACATAAACATAGTGATCATAAACTCAATTGTTTACATTAGAAAAACCTGTGCGCTACACCCATATAAGGCTTTCCCC
Source organism: Hyposmocoma kahamanoa (assembly GCF_003589595.1). Taxonomy (NCBI): domain Eukaryota; kingdom Metazoa; phylum Arthropoda; class Insecta; order Lepidoptera; family Cosmopterigidae; genus Hyposmocoma; species Hyposmocoma kahamanoa. The sequence goes on from NW_020653200.1 coordinate 8,237,637, forward strand.
ACGTTTTCCCTCCTAATTTCAAAATGGTTTTGCTTTTTTGTTTTACTTTTTAAATGTCGAACCAGAATTTAATACAGTTTAAATTTACATGTATTAATTTCAGCGGTCAGTACTTTTTCCAAAAAAAAAAATTAAATAAATTAATATAATTATCTTGTTCCCTAGACTTTATTGTTGAGTAGTGAATAATACTTTGAAAGAGACACGAAGATTATTAATAATAACAATAATAATAACGCACACACTCAACATAGCTCCGCACTAGGGAAACTCTGTGTCGCGGATGCCATGTACACACACATAGACAACCACAAGTTACACCCAAACTCACGAGAGAAATAAATGTAGGCTATGCAACTATTTCTCCTGGCCCGGGAATCGAACCTGGAACGTCTGCGTGGCAGTCCGGCATGGTAACCGTTCAGCCACTAAGGCAGTTTATTTACTTGCTCCAATTACTATATACTATGATGAGTGATTCGGATACAATCATGAAATGCAAAAAAGTTCCTAAAATTGTGATAACTGCAATTTCTGACTCAATAAAGATTTTTGAATGCGGTTTTCAGCTACGATTTAAACACCTTATTTAAACACCTTATTTTTAATTTTACGAAGAAACATTCCAAATTAACATAATGTATCGTATATTGGAATGTTTCTATGTTGAAAACCATGTAAAACCAAATAAAATATACTTGCATTCGTTTTATCTATTACATTTTATAAATACTCAAAAGATAAGCCAGATTCTTATTTAAATTAATTTCAATGTTAAAGAAATTTACTTATTTCGACCCCTGGCTGATTCGAGGAAATGCTGAAGAGTCTGCGTAAATAAACAATTTTACAAACACGAAGCGTACCATTTTCATTGCATAATATGTACCTGTATAAAGTGAGACATATGTATGTAATATGGACTTAAGATAAATAACGTCGAAGAAAAGCTATAAATATCTACTGTGTTACTATAACTTGACCCAGGCTTTTGTTTACGTCAATTAAGGCAATTAATAATTATGTGAATCAAGAATTCATATTTAGCATTCATCCACGACAATCATCACCAGAGAAGAGCCATACGATATTAGATTATAAATTGTTTGCTTAATAAATTAAAATGAAGTCTTAATATTGATTCCTTGTCAAAAATTGCAAACGCTTGTTTCCATATTTCTATATATTCTCCTCTCTGGCAATTGACTTCAAAAAATTCACGAAACCTCGTAGCCGTTTCGAACAAAGCTACGTTACGCTAATTTTCAGTTCAATTAACATCCATTAACATTCCGTCTCTTAGGAAATTGAGAAAGTAAGAGAGCAATTCAATTAGATAGCCCGCACCTGCCGTAGTGGAGTAACTTCGCTTCACTCTTTTTTATGATACAAAGTGGCAGCGCAGACAAGTTGTACGCCTGGTGGTAAGCGTCACGTCTGTCCATAACAGTTGCAATGCCGGTCAAAGGACACTGTCACTGCGCCCATCACCCTGAGAAGTTGAAAAGTCTCATGTGCCAGTAATTTCACCAGCACCCTCACCTTTCAAATCCGGAACGCAGTAATGCAAGCATTACTGCTTGGCGGCAGAAATAGATAAGGTGGCAGTACTTCCCTGGACGAACTCTTTCACAAGGAGCTCTACTGCTACGAAGTACTTAGCCATATTGGGTGTTGATTTCATGCCTCGTAATTGTATGTATATAGTACCTAATTCTAGTACCACATTAAATACAGTTTTGTATTCATCCTTAATTAATGTACAACAAAAGTTAAAGTTAATATATATGTAAATGATCTGCATTGCTTTACTTATAAAGCAATCAAAAAATGTTAGCTCTGTCGTTATATTTTTTGTATTTATTACATTTTCTTCAAATGAAAGGGTACTTACCAAAAATGAATAGTTATTTCACTCCAGTGAATCTCGAGTTTATTCTTACTGTAAAAAATCGGTCACTAACTTACAAAAAGCTAAATATTTTTAATTGCTTTGGCACCCTGCGGTTCTATCTCGCTTTATAATTGTCGCCACGTAAACAGTATTATGGAATAAAGTATTATTTCACTTACCATTTATACGGCAATAATTTTGTTTTCGAACTAACCACGCTTAATTGCTCCTTAAACAAAGATAATTTGGTTAGCAAAAGTTCCTATTGAGGACCAAATTATTTTGTCACAAGCCACCGAATAACACGATTTTAGCAACAATGCCGATTAAACCAGCGAATAAATTACGTGGGATAAATTTTGGGAATTATAGATTGACAAATTTTGGCTTAACCAGTTCGCGGTTTAACAAATGGATGACATGCCGTCGGCAGGTGCAGAATTAACGTAATATGATGGCAATAAGTATCTTGAAGGATTACCAGGGTGCAATAGAGAGGCGAGGCAGGGGAGGGGGGCCCCGACACCATCGCGTGATCCCAGATTAAAAAGTGACGCTGGCATTGGATGAAATGTTACAAATGGCGTGGTCGAGATTCGCGACGAAAAATCATAAAGCGAATTTAATTACAAGTTCTACTCTGACATACTTTAATTCTAAAGCTGCGTGGAAATAAAAATGCGATTCATTTATTAAGTATGCTCACAACGTAGTAACAAACTTTAGTACTCAAATGCAGTTATGACTCCAAAGTCGAATTTTGAGTAAAATTAACAAATTGCTATCAACATTATATTGTTCAACATTGCAATTCGGTTGTAACACAATTTTCCCTTTGTAGCGAGTTCTTTGTTTTCATGGAAATAATAATAAGAATAATAAATAATAATACAATGTTTATTTCAATAATACAATTAACTTTACATTGACAGTGAATGATACCTCCTATTAAGCTTATCAAGCTTGTGTCAGGAGGCACCGCTCTTCTAAAGCTATAAATGCTTTGTACAATTCCAAACATTCTCAATACAAACAATTCATTCTTAACTTTTCTCTCTCTCTCTCTCTCTCTCTCTCTCCCTCCCTCTCTCTCTCTTTCTCTCTCTCTCTCTCTGTCTGTCTGTCTGTCTGTCTCTCTCTCTCTCTGTGTGTGTGTGCGTATGTGCGTGCGTGCGCGTATATTCTAATTCCTTATCCTTATTAATAAAATTATACAAATGGGCCGATAGCTTGTTGAATTGTTTGTTTGCAAATATTGCATTTATTTTAGGAACTTGTACCACAATGTCTTTCCCTCTCTTCTTCGAAATATTTAGATCATATTTTAGAAGATGCATGCGACTCTTAGCAAAGAAAGTAACCAACTTATCAATAAATCTTTTAAGCATCCAAGAATATATGCCAATACAGAAGCTGGCGACACCGTATCACTACGCCATACCACGTAGCTACATATATTTCTGGTTAGACCATTCGCGTATTTATATACGTTATTTATATATGTTATCATTTCCGCGAATATTCCTCGTCATAAAGAGTTTTAAATTACAGAACAAAAATTTGAAATGTCTCTATTTGCGTTGCGTTTGCTTACATTCCTACAAGCTACTTAACAAAAGCTCTACTGTACGCTCACGTCCAACACCGTTAACTCAATTCCTTTGTTCGTTTAATTTACATTCATAAATATGTCATATTTTCTCCGTAATGGAACCGCTATTTTGCATTTAGTATAGTAAGCCCGAAAGTTGGGAAGGCCACCGATTCATACGTTTGCATCAGCAAGTTTTCATCTTACTTTTAGAATCTTCATTATATATTTTTATGACTAAACTTTTTTTATGTTAAAAATTTCTTTTTCATTTGCCGTATTAAGACTCTATATAATTTAAATAGGTATCCAACTTAAAATGCTGGATAAAAATCAAGCAAAATTAACCAACCCGTAACCAGCTTACAGTCTAATTCGACAAAGTTGTTGTTGTTCCTAAAACTCATGCTGACGTGTCGTGGTTAACGAACGTAAACATACTACTATATAGGTGTATTAGTTGTGTAATGCTGTACACACACAAGATTTGATACACGAGAGGTCAGCAAGCATTACGGCTGCTGTCATGAGCTGACAGATACAGTTGCGAATTCCCAATGCACCTGTCGCCGTCATACGATCGGTGCATAATAGATCATATTTACCGTACTAAGTAATTGATCGCGCAATAAATACCTTATTGAATATTATAGCGGCGATGTGTTGTAGGTGAAACATTTTATCTAACAGTTTGTCATTTCTTAGTAATATCACATTCTCTTGTACAGATTTTCCAATTTCCGACGTTGAACACGTGGCATTTCCGTAAATAGAGTCAACCTAGATCAATAAGCTTCTCAAATAATTTGTTTCCATATAAAACACGCTTAACCACAATGACATAAGAGACAATGTGAAAGTTCAGAACAATAAAGTCCGGAACACTAATTCCATAAGCCATTAATTTGCCAGTCATTACTAACATAGCATTCTGCTTACTTAAAGGCATGGAATGGAAGTCACTACCAAAACCTATGCTTCCCGAAAACAGCAATTTTGGGCTATTCTTCAATAAGCTTATAATAAATAGGTATATTTTAGATGAATACCATCATCGATCACATCATAGCTTAACATTGGGTGAGATGGCATCTACTTTCTATAAAAATTTTAAAAAAACGCATACAAACCAATTACCTGTTTTTATTTCCGTGTTTCTCTTAGGAAAGCCGTGGATTCGGTCGAATTGCAGAAGAGGATAAAGTCTCTTCAGTGGTGCAACTTTATCTATTGGTAGGTTATAAGGATGTTTATTACAAAACGCAACAAAGTCTGAATCCAGGGCTTAGAAACCGATTTGACTACATTGAGAAATGAAATAGAGACTGTACGCCATTGGACCAATTTATTTTATTGTCCTCAAACTTATGAAAAAGAAATTAATAACATGAACATCAACGAAGAGTCCATCACTTATTTGAGGTATGCTAATGACATATTGTCGTGCTGAAATCGCTGTACGAACTGAACCGAACGCTCGATAATCTCAGTTAAGTAGGAGGGTACTTCAATATACATAAAATCGGCACGGATAGGCACGGAAGACTTTGAACTCGACATTGTACAAAAAAATCTAGTAAAATATCTAGACAAACTGTAGTAGCTTCCAACATTGAGGTCAATTGCCAATTTAAACTACGCTGGGCTGAGTACAGTAAGCTATAACATATCAATAAGAAGGCTGTCGAGAGCTACGGGCAAAGTTTCTGTGTGTGTTAGCTTCAGAAATAAGGTAAACTGTGCGAAAACTAGATTTTCTGACGTAGTTTTAGTGTACAACGGGTAGCGTACTACAAGTAGGGTAAACTGGATTAACCCGATACTAGGCGAGTCTGTTATTATATTAAAGATCACAAGAAGTCGTAGGATGCGAGATAACTCAGCCGTTGAAATTGGCGATCCTTACAAAATACCTTTGTTCAGTAATGAACGTGTATAGGATATATTGATAATAAGAAAAACGAACGAGATTACTACAATTACCTGAGACGATGGTTCCTCTCCAACCGATGAGGGATCCAAGTGAGCGAAAACAAAAAATAGAGGTGCACGACACGTTAATGGCGCTCCACGAGGGTGGAACCCATTTAGACAGGTCGTGACCATAATTTTGGTTTTCCTTAAATGTGTATCATTAATGTAATTTATAAATTACAATAAAGTTCTTAAAAATTTCACTACAAACAAGATTTTCGGTAAGATAACTCAATTTGTATTTTTTTATAAATTTTCTCACTAATGCTGTTTCAGTTGTAAAACACACATTTAAAGTTGATGAATGTATAAAAAAAAATTAGAAAAGGGGTCTACGTAAAAGAGAAAAGACAAAAATCATCAATGAAAAGAAAGATATCAATGACGTGAAGAAAAAGAAAATTATTCGAATGCATACAAGTAATTAAAATTAAAATTGGTCTACTAGCTCACTTTCCTTCTCAAATATCACAACTTTGGGTAGACAATATAGACATAATACATTTTATATTTAAATCATCATTATAAGGATTAATTAAATTCATAAGCACCTTCGTTAAGGTATAAAGATGTGGGGGCGACGTTCCGGAAATCGCACCCTAAAGTTAAATGGAATGTAACCGCACGTTATGTACACTGCGATACGATTACGACTAAGCTCTCTCGTTCAGGTATTAAACTGTGAACCCTCTAAATATAATATGAATTTTTTACCTGTTACACATTAGATTTTCGAGATGAGAGTGTGCACGTTTATTTAATACTTTGACTATATTTTATACTAATTTAAAAATGTCGATACGTCCAACAAACCATGAGTTATAAGCTTACTTTAATAAAGTTTGTAGTTGTTGAATACACTCGGATGACTAACAAAATTAATATAACTCGTTTATTTGTATGGCTAAATTTCTGGAATTAGTATTTAATGTACTGAATTTATTAAAGTAACATAAGAATAAGGAACATATTACTAAGCCTCAAACTAAATTATACAACTAAAATTTTAGCCTATAATTCTTATGAAACGGCCCTAATAATATTTAAATTTAGGGATATAAAATAACATCAATTATTTTATAACATATTTAAGTTACGCTATCACTTACTTTTATCAAATCGGTAAATATATTTTTTGTACATAAAAATCATATAATATCTTATATAAAAACCCAAAATGTTAAAACCAGTCTGTTTTCGTTTTCACTTGGGAACCATAATTCAGAACGTATCCAAATGACACGTTTTGACACGTTTGGATACATCTCTGATACAGTCAATCTTAAAAAACTCATATACCAGATCTTTGTTCCAAGGATTTTTCTTCGTGTTTGTTTACTTTTCTCTGTTTTTTTTATTTTTTAAGTAAAAAATTAAAGATACAAAACTGTAAATCAGCATGGATAATGAATGTCTTGATAATATCGAACCTTGAATCTAAATAATTTCTACCTTGAATGGATGAATGAATGAAAGAATGAAATATTCTTTATTGCACATTAAATTACAATGACAATACCGAACAGTAATGTAAATATCACAGAGTAAGCAAATGTACAACAGGCGGTCATATTGCTAAGTAGCAATTTCTTTCAGGCAATCTTAGAATAGAAATTTAAGTGTTGGAAGGAGGGTGCAACCAAAAAATATCTTGTAATGAAAGCGTTCTAAATAAATGTACTACTCATCAATAAAGTAAATAAATAAATAATAATAATGAATACATTTGGTATTATTAGAACGTATACATAAATATTAATATATAATAATGTTACTTATATACTTTTATAGGACAATAAAATAAATTATAAATAGTAATAATAATAAATAAATTAACTAAGGAAGATTATACCACTAAGAAAAAAGGATATAAAACTTGTTTAGTTACCTACAGCTAGAGGAAACAATGTGCAACACTACAACAATTGTATATAAGTATGAATCAAACTGTGTTCACCCGAACCGTGGTAATCGCTATTAATTAATTTATTATTATTTATTATTATATAGGTATCAGGTGGCCACGTAATTTATATTACTGCCCACAATAAAGATACTTTTCGGATAATATCTCTAATGAGAAGTTAATGCTTAGCTTTGTAAATACCACAAATTAGACTGAATCCGCATCAATAATTCTGAACGATACTGAGGAAACCAACCGCTTTGTGACGAATATGTGCGCTAATACCGTTAACCGTTAGCTCGTGTTACGGAGAATCAAGTAGAGCCAGTTATCCCGAAATGTAATGCTCGAAATTTTACCAAAACCACAAATATTAATCCGCAATTTTAACTATCGCACAAATGATTACATTGAAATAGTTCCATGGAAATATATATTGAACCAAACGGTGGTTCTCCAATTGTGATAATACAACGGTCTCCGTGGCCGAACGGTTACATTGCCGGACTGCCACGCAGAGGTCCCAGGTTCGATTCCCGGGCCGGGAGAAATATTTGCATGGCCAACATTTATTTCTCTCGTGAGCTTGGGTGTAATTTGTGGTTGTCTATGTGTGTGTCCATGGCACCCGCGACACAGGGTTTCCCTAGTGCTGGGCCATGTAGAGTGTGTACGTTATTATTATACAATATTAGATTTAAATATTAGAGCATATGAACACGGGTGACGCTATAAGCATTATTTCTCAAACAAAACTTGCCATTTTTTGAAAGGCGGGAGGGTCTACTGCAAGCAAACAGGTGCACTCTAATGAAATAACGATTTGTGTCTCTACGGTCTCACACAAACAAAATACGACTATACTAGCTTATTTTTACAAATACATAGATAAAACACACATTCGCAGCAATAGATTCTAATGGATTTGCAAGAGACGGAACGTTACCGACTTTCAGTGTCGATTATTGTATAATTAAATATTAAAAAACTAATTTACATATAGTAACATTTTGTAACGAATATGAATGCTAGATGTTAAATAAACAATAAATTAAATTATAAACACATCAAATTCAATAAAAAGGGCTTTGGGCGATTTCTATGGATAAGTGTGTCAAATTAAATTATTTTTAGTCCCATACTACTGCATTCATACAAACCAGAATACTATGGCAACTCGGCTCTGAAATCTAATTGTTCAAAGTTAATGATTTTTACGTAACAATAACGTTATTTCAATTTTTAATTATTTTATTATCTTAAAATTATTATAGTTTGGACCTGAGCTGCCATAGTAATTATTATTTATCTATGCTTTTTATGTGATTTTGCAAATTTGATTTGTGTCTCTAGAAAATTCACAACTTAGAACTGTTATATTTCGGTACACACTCTAAACTTACCTTTATACAAAATATCATGAATACCAGGATCGCGGGTGTACTACTCAGAATGACATGAATTTATTGCAAATATAACGCACCTTCTGTGTACTTGTTTGTATTTATCCTCAAAATGTGTATACTTCTGTGTATACATATATAGATATTACAAAGACTACGTACAAATCGTCATCCTCATGTCGGGATCACAAACTAGAATCAGATTAATGGATTGTAATTTATGTACATTTGTATCTCTTGCCTATCTATAGAGAGAAAATTTCGTAAAATTTCCAGGGAAACTCAATAAGCGACTACGAAAATTATTGTTCACCCTAATGAAACGAAGATTTTCTGTTTTATTATAAATCGATAAAATGTCTACTTCTACGTATACTCTAAAGTCTACGTGGACTTTGGTATGGATCAATCAAATGTCTACATAGACTTTCGAGTCTACATACAAGTTAGCTTTTGATTGATTTTTAAGAGAATAGAATAGCACATGATTGTAATTAGACAAGGTGCGCTCACCGCAGCTCTCTGCTGCCCACCGTCGCTTACTGCAGCTTCGTTTTCATTTGTTTGTTTAATGAAATATTGCCTTATTTTGTACAGGGATAAAGTTTGATACATTGCTCGTTTTAATGTAGCGTTGCGTCGCGTCTCGGCGATTTGAATCAAGCCTAAGACAAAGATAATTATCGTATTAAGAATTAAAGAAGAATTAACTCTTTCCTGTTTTACGAAATATCTTTATATACGCAGAAAAAATAATGGAAACTAGTCATAAATACGTATATAAACGATAGGAAATAAGTAAACAAATACTTACGTTAAAAATGCCCTAAGTACGTGCCGATCTGAGGAGTACTACGATGAAATAAAAATACCTAAAATACAATTTTACAAGGTAGAGGACACGTCACGTCTATTACATAAGATTTAAATTCAACTAACTCTATACCACTTGCATTACCAACTGTCCAAAATTCAAAAGCTCAAGCTTGGTGTCTGCTCTTGACAGTACGCTGTTTATCCGATATCTGTGATATTCCTCTGTAATTCGATCTAACTTAGTTAGTGGAACGGGGTTTTACAAACTGCATACTAAAGCAAAACTAAAGCTTCGCTTCCGTATTAATAACTTCCCTAGGTGAGCTGTTGGCAAAAGCATGCCCGGAAAGCGGCGAGCAGTAGGAATCGAAGACGGGCAATAATTAATTCCTGTGATAAATACGAGTGTAGAGTTAGAATATATTTAATTGAAATTCGTGGCTCAGTCTCAAATGTTTAATCAAAAAATTCAATATTGGATATAGAATTAACCAAGCGTGAAACAATTTATATAACGCACTTACGGCGGCTTAGTTACATTACGTAATTATTAAGATATTCATTGGTGTAAATAAGTTGGTAGTACTTGAGATGCTTATTTGATGTCGTGTGCCTGTGAGAAATGTATGAAAACTTTTCTTCACTCAGCCAAGTAGTTTTACAGCTACCGGTGTAATTCTGACCGATTTAATGACTAGAATTTATCTTGTTAGCCATCCAGAACCGTTTTAGTTACACTTTGTTGCAATAAATCCAACGCAAGAAAGTGGTTGTCAACACCCAAATTATGTTTTCTGTAGTCATTGTTTCTAAGCTTCTTGTACGTGCAAAATCTTCCTCATTGCTTTGAATGCAGTAATTACTGCGTTCGTTTGTCAGAAATTAATTAAACCAAAACACGCTGTTGAAACCTTATAAGGCTTAGTAATAGAGGAACTACATATTTAATGCTTATATGATATTACGTAAAAGATTTCTGATCATGCTTGTAGTACGTCGGTCGGTCAAACACGCGAGTTTTAATTAGTTATTTTCGTAATAATTCAATTTATTCATTTCAATTTTATATTGGGTTGGTCAATAAGTCAGTGCGGTATGAAAGTATAAATGACGACCTCTGTGGCCTAACAGTTTACACTGTGGGTGCTGGTTACGGAGGTCTTAGATTCGATTCCTGGAAATGAACTTTTCTGAATTGGTACTGGTTTAGGTTTCATAACAGTGAGAAGTGCCCCAGAGTGAATTCCGTTGCTCTCTCTGCCCTCGTTTGAGACTAAGCATTCGATTTGGTTGTCATTATTATATTATTTATTATTATAAATGAAAAAATAAGTAAACTTCCAACTTTAACCAAACTTTTACTTATATGGCCGTGTTAATCTTCAAATTTTTGGCCATCATTAGAATAATTTCAAAATTTCCCTTTCTTGAAAATCCTGCCCTTATAGCTCTAAATATCGCTGATCATCTCTTCATACTCAAACTCATGTTCATTCAAAGAATTTTGTAAAGAACGAACTAAATGAAAATCTGAAGGGGCTGTGTCGATCGGGCACAGTACAAATGAAGCGTCACATCCCAACCTAAATGCAATAGCTTTTAACAGCTGTGTATGGTACTTAATGCTAAATTACAGTGATGAAATACGGCACCTACTTGATTCACTATTTCCGGACGTTTTTCATAAATAGACTTAAAAATTACCCGCCCATTCCTAAGATACGCGCTAAAATATTATTTTTAAAAGGGATAATTGATCTGCTGATATGATATATATTGTAAATATGCTCTTTTTAATATAAACCAAATATATTTTTTATGTTAGATATGTATATTAATTGTGCCGTCTATTTATCGAGTTCTTAGGTTTTCACGATTGTTACACATAGGAAATGAAACTATTTTTCCAGATTTATTGTTCCGTCTATTATTATATAGTATGGTATATTAGTTGGTCTACGGATAAATTGTAAATGAACTACAATTAAACATTATTATGTTTAAGCATACTAATTAGTATTTGATATTCTAAAATAATATTTAATCTTCTTTTTTATTATTCGTCTTTTCATAAAAGGATTGATGATATTTATAACCAGTACGTGTTTTGATATTGGTCTCCTAATAAATTTTGGTCGCTTGATTGTGCCCTGCACCGTTAATATGTTATGAAAAAGCAGCACGAGCCGAGCGACTGAAGCGAGCGTACCTATAGCGACAGCGGCCGGCCAGTTCTCTGGCACTTGACTTCTGAGTCAGTTTGCTTTCGTTTCCGATCATATTTTCAAGTCGAATTGTACTATAATTAATATAATATTAGTATACATATCTACTTACTTAGTTTTAAAATTAAGTATCTAAATTTTATTTTTAAAGCTCATTTGTCTTAGTTGTGAGGCCCAACATAAAACTATCAAAGTTAATATATTAGAAATCAAACATTTTTTGCGTAACTCAGAACAGATATAAATATCGATTGATTTAATTTATTTTAAGTGTCAGAGAAAAGGATCAATAATAAACCGACAGTTGATGACCGTTTAGATTTTTGGCTGCTGCTTTTTCAAATTGAAAATGATCATATAAATACATGCCTTTTAAAATTACCGTAGACAATAAATCTTTATTATATATGCAAGAAGACGTCGGTTCGAATCCGACCGGATCGAAGGAATTTTTTCTGAGTGTTTTTTCTGAGTGTTCGATCTTTGTATTAATAATTATAACAAACTAGTGGAGTAATTTCACAAAAAATAATTGAATATCAATTCAATAAAAATTTAATTAATAAACCTTTTTTAAAAGAAAAAAGTTTTTTTTCTTTAAAGTTTGTTAGCGGCAAAAGCCGCACGGACTTTTTGGCCGATTCTTTACATTGGTAAAAGGTTTTTGAAACTTTCCAAAGTCCTATTACAGTAACTACTCCGTGTTGAAACGTGTTTACGTTCATTTGAATAACTAAATACTGTACATAGATTTTGAACACCTATTTATTCATTAAATATACCACCTGGATATATATACAATACAGAACTTATTCCTCCTAAGCGTTCTTACGTTAAGTCACTTACTTACACTTACAATTACTGACACTTAGTCTCAAACAATCATCATTGTAAAAAATTACACCTTAAGTCATATTATATTAATACCGGCCGAGAATACCGTTTTTCGAAACAATTTAACCGTAATAAAAACAACTTGAATAATTTGAAACATAAAACAGTAATTAATACATTACATTATCATTTCATAGAAAAAAAGATGGAGTATATATATTTTTTGTTTTAATAATAAATCCAATAAATAATAATAACACTTTCAATTTGAATTTTATTCGGAAAGAAGTAAGTTTCTTTAATTTGACTTTAACATGTTCTCATTGTCTTGGCACTGCTAAATACAAAAAGAGTCAAATTAAAAATTTTGAATTGTTAAAAACGGCTTAGAAAAGAAACCCTGAGAAAAGACCCGTGCCCAACAGTGGGACGTATAAATGGACTGATGGTGATGATGTGGAGTATATTGGAATTAGAGAAAGAGTTCGTCCAGGGAAGTAGTGCCACCTTACCTATTTTTCCTCGAGTACTAGAAAATTCACCTAACGTTATTTACTTGTTCAACTTGAAGATAATTGAATAATAAGTTAGCTATCTTCGCAGACCGAATCATTTTCAAACTGCTTTCCTGTCATTTCCACCATCACTCGCAATTAAAACTTTACAGCGAACATGTCACCTCGCAACTGGTTGGCTCTTTACTATGTAGATATCTACCTGTTTATAAGACCATCGGGCAGGAAGAGGAAAGCAATATGTGTTCCAATCACATAAAGCGTGCGTAAAGCGTGGCCGATTTAGTGGGTTGGCCCCACTTGTTAACACGCTTCGGCACTGTCCATACTGACGTCTGTTTTATATTGGGTACGAAAGCGTTCCCGTCCTTGGATATTTCATGTAATATTTATGTAATAATGTACACTACACTATAATTTTGTTAACGAAAATTCGGTGAGGTATCCGTATCGAATTAAATTACATACAGAATAAACTTTGCGTCGGGAAAGTTTTCAGTATGAAGCCTGGAAGTGTCTAATGATAATGTACACTACACAATAATTCTTTTGACAAAAATACGGTAAGGTGCCTGGATCGAATTAAGTTATTACAGAATTAACTAGGTATCGGTAAAGTATTCACTATTAAAATCTAGAAGTGTATAATGGTATACTCGTATGTACACTACACAATAATTCTGTTCACGAAAATTCAGTGAGGTGTCCGGACCGAATTAAGTTGTACACAGAATTGACTCGTTGTCGGGAAAGTTTTCACTATGAAACCTAGAAGTGTATATTGATACGAGCCCTGTACCCCACTCACGGTGGACTGCGAAGCGTAGTCGGGTTTAGGTTACGGGGTGTGCTTATTGTCTTCGGTGGCACAGCGGTTAGTACTGTGGGCGTTTGCTGGGAGGTTCCGGCTTCGATTCCCAATTTGGGCCAATTGAGAAGACGAACATTTCTAAATTGGTTCGGTCTAGGTATTCTGGGTAGTGCCCTCAGAGTTATCGTTATTCAGGTATTCATAGTACAAGAAATTCCTTAATTTGAAACCAGACGTTTGGTGTGATTGTCTGGCATTTTTTCTATAGATGTTTCTCTTTGACATAGCTTCCAAGAAAAAAGAATCTAACCGAGAGACAGTCGAGATACAACAACGCTATAAGTACCTCATTTCCACTATGTCGGGAAGTATGCCTTACATTTTTAATAATTGTGAGATCTTGCACTCGTAATAGAGCCTCCGTATTCCACCTACGTACGGTGGCGTGCGGACGCTTCGGACTTCGTCCTCCACTGGACTTCAGCCTACGAGCTCGGCACTTATAACTTTGTTTTAAAAAATTCACGTAACTTTTTAATGGCGGCCAAGTTGGAAAATGGCAAAAAGTAAATTTTGACCGCAAATTGTTACTTAACATTCATAGAGAACCCCACATGCCGATTTTCAATCGAATTAGAGCAAATTGTTATCTGCTGCCAAAAGAGTTTGTACGGCAGCCATTTTAAAGACGGTGAAACATAAATTTTGACCATAAATTATTATCAAACATCCATAGAAATGCTACATGCCGATTTCAGTCGAATTAGAGCAATTTTTATCTGCCGCCAAAAAAGTTTGTACGGCAGCCATATTGAACAATAATTCTGTTGACAAAAATTCGGTGAGGTACCCGAATCTTATAGTGATATTCAAAATTAACTGGGTGTTGGAAAAGTTTTCACTATGAAACCTGGAAGTGTATAATAATGTATGAGAACGGAGTTTACAGACGCCGTCTAATTGAACTCGACCGCAGTCAAGCACGACTGAGCGTCGTGCACAATGCTGCCCTTTGCAAGTTGCGTCTCATGTTTGTTTTGCCACAGTTTGTAAATATTACGTACGCCATTACAAATATGTTCGCCGTCGACTTCTGAGAGTACTTTGTACTGGTTATGACGTGAACTGTCAGGTTATGAAAACAGCCTTAATTAGTTTAATGTACAAACTTCGAATAAAGTACCAGTGACTAATGACATTGGACAAAATAGATAATGGAAGATTTGGTGACTTGTTCGCCGACCTTAATTATTTATTCGTCAAACTTTTATAAATAATAAAGTTTCTTCAAATAGTCCAAAATATAAATATTACACGACATCATAACTTGCTCTGATACCAAAGTAACTAAAGCATTTGTGTTATGGAAATTTGAAACAACGACGGTACCACAAACACCCAGGCCCGAAACAATGTAGAAAATTGACTCGGCCGAGGATCGAATCCGGGAACCTCAGAGATGGCGACACGATGAAAATCGGTGTGAAAGCCACTCGACCACAGACATCGTCGTTTAGTCTTCCCGCATTTAAACGGTCTGTCATTAAACAGCTCATTAGAGACTTTTAAGACTTTTGCGAGTAATTTTATATTTCAAATTTTTCCTTTATGTTTAGCTTATAAGATCACACAATTGATTATTTACTGAATGCTGATATTACTAATTTTTTTTATATATTGACATTTTTTTAAAAGTAAAACATTTGAAATCTGACGTAAAACGTAACGTAATTAATGGGATGACGAACGGCCTCCATATACGACCAAGCGTCGTTTGCATCTCCCTGTTCTGGCTGTTGTATATTGCAACTATTGTTTGTTTTGTCGCAATTTTTAGTGCACTAACATAGAGGTTAAAGTATTTGTGCCAATATACTAACTTAAAAGTAAGTTCCCCGTGACCATTGCCAGGAAACTTTTATAACACGAAGTGACGGGACGAACAAGTCTTGCATCTGGTGGTAAGCGACACGCCTGTCCATAACAGTTCCACTGCCACTCAGAGCTTTAAATCGCAAAGATCTGAGGAGCACTCACACTGCGCCCGTCACCTAGAGACAAGTTGACAGGTCTCATGTGTCTGTAATTTCACCAGCACACGTAACCTTCAACTGGCGGCAGAAATAGGTAAGGTGGCAGTACTTCCCCGGACGAACTCTTTCACAAGAAGCTATGCTGCTTCTAAAACTGTCTTAATCTCTCTTGTTGTGTTATTCTCGTTTCAGCTACGCAAGTCCTGGTTTTTCACCTCGATCGCCATTAAACAATTATAATTAAAATGCGGTAATATGCTAAAGTTGGGCTCAAGTTTTCACTTTAAGCCTGCTAGTATGAGGGGTGCCAGAGTTTATGGGTGCTGTCTAATGGAATGCGACCACAGCCAGGCGAGGCCGGGTCTCGTTCACCGCACGCGGCGCTGTTCTATCCATACTACTCACCGTAGCTATTGTGTTTGTTGTTCAGTGCTAATCACTACGAAAACTATGTGCAAATTAAACGCGCGACTTTCGCAATTCATCTATCATTATAGCTCAAATGTTTTCCCTTAAGCATTCTTACAATAATGGGACATTATTAATTAGTTTCCAATAACATAACCAACAGAGTTAATTCTAAGGATCCCTTTAAATTAGACACTTATACAAGCTCTACAGGGGCGCGACTATGTAACGTAACGCTTCAGTAATTTTTAACCGACTTGAAAAAGGAGGAGGTTCTCAATTCGACTGTATGTTTTTTTTTGTTTTTTAGTTCACTTATTGTGACAAAAGTGCCTCGTGCGTGCCATGACAGTGGCGCTACAACTGCGCTTCTAAATATTGTATGAAAATTAGAAGTGGCATAGCTGCAGTGCTTTTATGAACGTCTAATTTGAAGGTGCCCTAGCTCTTAAAAATAGTTGAATTTGGACATGAATGCAAACTCCTGGTGTTAATGTCAATGACAATTTCACGCGTTTTCTCCGTGCGTGATTCCTTTTCTTTTTTTGTCATGTATTGTTCATGAGATAATTCGACGTGAGCCTAGAGTTTTGGAGGTGAGGCGTCGCTCCGCAAAATACTATAGCTTTGTCTAGCACTGAAGCTGAGTACATTTCTCGGACCGCATCCATACAAACAGCATTATACCCTAAAAAGTGGAAGAGGAATTAGCCGCTCACGCGATACATGCAGCCGTAGACGCATACCACACCTAGAGGTGCCGGTGATGATTTTATACCGATTTATCGGATATCGAAGTTATAACAGGTAAAAGAACTAATATTAATTGCTATTTCGGTAACTACTCTAGCAAACCATAAAGTTTTTAATGCCTGGGTCTGTCATTTAAAAAAAATAAACAACTTCAAAAATACGTCACGACGATCGTGTGTGTTATTGTTTGGGCTGGTTTTTTTATTTTTTGGCTTATTTATTGAAAACATACCGTAAGCAGCGTTTTTTAAGTTTACCCTGAATATAAATGTTTATAAACTATACTTTAAGGAGTAATTTCATGGTAAACGTTAGAACCACTCAAACGGAATATTATCATATTTACATTAGTGCTTTTTAAGTGCAGGATTTGCGGTGTATTACTGCATTTTATTTGAGATGTTTTTGTTGCAGTGCGGAGGGTATTTATTTAGCAATGCAGAATAATAATTTTTATTTATAAAAACTTGTATTTAAACTGAATCCTTTTCTAATTCGCGAAACCAAATAGCCGCCATTTTGCGGTAGGATGAGCGCATCGCGTGAGCAGTTAATTATATGCTGTGATAATCAAAGTACAATTAATTACTCTTTCACGTAATGAAGGTTATCATGGTCAAAGTAAACATATAGATGTGCGCTTTCATTTTGTAAAAGAGAAAATGGAAGCCAAATAAATCTCTGTAATTTTAATAAAGACTGAAGATATGGTAGCTGATAAACTAACGAGATCACTACCCGGACTCAACGCATGTTCAGAAAAGAATAGTAAAAATAGTTGAAATTACATATGAAAGCTCATCAAATGTTACGGACAATGTTGATAATTGCAATATTAGGTACACGTTTTCTCAATGCGTTATACATTTTCTGTCTTGGATAATATCTTTATTAATAATGAAAGTGTTTTCTATTCATTTCAGCACTAAAATGAACATAGTAAGTTGTACATATATATACAATAGCAAGCCGGCTCGTGTGACGATTATACCCTGTGACTGATACCGTCCTTGTCCCATGCCAAAGCCAATACATTCGCTAACATTACCAGCGCAGGGCATATGTTTCGTCGATTTAACATGCTGTCTGAACTTTGATTTGAAAACATGAAACTGCAACGACTATTTCTTTTTAATTTTTTTTTTTTAAACCACAGTAAAAACAATCGGCTCCAATGGTGCAGCATCACAAAGAGACACAAATGTAATGAAATGTTTGCGCTCCAGTTTACAAACATTTCCCTGATTCAAAGACTTTACATTATCAAATACCATCGTATGCATTTTTAAATGATAAAACAAAAACATTTATATTTCCGACAAAACTAATTTAACACGGGAATTTATAGGTAAATCTCGCCTGAGATACTGCAACGTATTAACCTTTACTTACAAGCTTAACAGTTCTTTAGAGGAATACTTAATCCAAGAACCAAGAACTTTGTTCACTTAGTAATACTCTTCGCCTACTCACATTATACATTAATTACTTGCAGAAAAATGTTGTAAACACTTAATACTGCAATTATCAAGTTTAAAGCTCTCTACTCTTAAGCGTAGGTACCTGCTTACTTTCAGAGTTACCAATTTAATCCTGAGTTGGGCGATGCGCGAAACTTTCAAACGTTTCTTTTCATCAAGGTGATCTTATTTAAAAGTACTTAAGAGTTGCAATATCAACCCTAAGCTACGCGAAGAGAGAATTCTTGAAACGATTTATTTTTTGTTAGAAGGGTTTTAATCGTAACATTATCAGGTTTCGTTACAGAAAAAGTAAACATTATCAATTGTTTCAACACCGTTATGTAGTCACAACTTGCTTAGATCTCCAAACACACTTCCAAATAATCATAACTATTCTTTAAAAAAACAACCGACCTTAAAAGTTCGTGTAATTATATCTATTTGCCAAGTTTTATTGAAATCGGTTACCGGAAAGCGCGAGAATCCTGATTTATCCCCTTAGAGGTGGAATATTTTTTTCAAATTTAAATGGGACCAATACTGAAGTACCCTCTTTCCAACAAGAAAAACATTAATATCGGTTCACCAATAAGTTATCGCGTAAATAACATATATACAAAAAAATACAGACGAATTGAGAACCTCCTCCTTTTTTGAAGTGGGTTAACTATATGATGTCATCAGAAGATTGCGGCAGGGCGACACAAAGTTGTCAGCCAAAATCTTTCATTGCTGTTTTGTGTAGCATAGTATGATTGAGAACGTCGTAGGATATATGTGGGATGACGTGGAATTAATCTGCGGGGTGTAAATAAATGTGGGGCGTATGTCAGAGCGGCGCGGCGGCATAGAGGCGGCGAGGCGGCGTCGCCATTGCCTTCAAGAAGCGCCGCGCACAACAGATTCAAGTACCTCAGTACCTCGCGCACGCCGCGTAATGCCTGCCAAATTATTCTTTACCCGTAACAGGAACAAAGCCTTCATCATCCCGTGTAATAGACGCCAGTAAATCCACGTGGAAATTGGAAATTATGGTATAAGCAGGTTTTTAAGTGGGTCGCTTATCATCCGTCCTCGTAATAGACTTTCATGCATAAGTGGGTTTGTTTGTACTTCACGTATTATGCCGATGCGAGATTATGTTATGTAGCGTTAAGCGCGGATGGATTGTGTAAGTGGAGATCCGGGAGAGCCGTTTTCAAAGGCTTTATCGCGACACAGAAACAATGGGTCATTACGGGTTTCGAACGCATTGCCTTAAGTGGCATGCGAGAGTAATTGCGCTGGAAGCACTGTGCCCTCGGCACGGCGCGACAACACATATGTAATTAATTAGCGCTGTAATTAAATTAATCGGGCGTTGTCAATGCAGTCAGCCTTTTATTTTACGCAATGCACACGATTATTTGCGCTGTCAACCCGTAATGTTAGCACACGTGTTGCGTGCGTGGCATGGAACATTCGCCCAGAATTTACAATTATGCGACAAACAAGCTACAATATAATGTAAGTCAATAAAATTTATTATGCGCACAGCCCAGGAATGGGATTCTCTGCTTGCGAGTGTGTTTCCGAGCATATACAACCCGAATATCTATAAGATGCCACTGAATAGGCATGTTCTGAGCGAGCTCAAGCTCCATTGTAGATCCTATCTTTGCTCCAGGGATAGGTAGTGGTCAGGAGCAAGTCCATTTAATTAAAAAAAAAGAATTAATGTTGATATACTAAAAACGATAAGCGTATTTTTTTTATAAGAAAATAAATGCGCATTCGACCATCTTACCTGATAGAAAGCGGCGATGCAACATACACACGTAAATAATGCCTATTCACTCTCACCTTGAAAAGGCCCAAGTTATGGCGTTTGGGGAAGAAATGCAGGCAGGAAATTCCATACGTTAGCCGTTCGCCATATAAATGTGGAATCGAAACGCTTCGTGTGAATCTTTGGAATATCGATGACATAGGCGTGGCACCCCAGCCTACGCCTAGTCCCATGATGATGGAATGAGGAAGGTGGAATCTCGCATCGCACACTCTCCGTAATATATCCTGTAGAATACCGATGATTCAAGGGAATGGAGGAAATGCACAGCCTGGATGGCTTGGCGAAACTACAGTCAAAGATAAGGATAGATATTTTGCAATATAACTCTGTAAAGATGGATTTAATGTGCATTAAAATGCAGGATATAAGTGACTATTACCATTACCATAAATTACCATTAGGCGCACGACTTGTTCGTCCCGTCACTTAATATTATTATAAAAAAAGACCAACGGAATTCACTCTCCGGGGTACTATATAGAACACCCAAACCAAAACCAATTTAGAAAAGTTCATTTCCCCAAGTAGGTCCTACCGGGAATCGAACTCGGACCTCTTCGTCCAGCGTCCGCAATGCAAACCCTTGGGCCACCAAGGTTGTCAATTCATTTATAGGTCATCGATTCTATTTATTGTAAAACGAAAATCCAAAAAAAGAAATTTCTGATTGTACTGTCAACAGCACATCAAGGTATATACATTTTTTTTTTAAATATTGCCTCCAGGGCAGTGGAATACGATCCGTTAATATTTAGCTTGAAATGCTGCTGACCGTTCTTAATTAAAACTAGTTTTTAGGAGTCCGTAGGATTCTGGAAATCGATATTTAATATAAAATACCAACAGATCACATTCACGAGAATATTATTGCTTATGACAAAGTAATTATACTTCGTTAGACGTGGAATACATAAATAGTTTATGTAACTTCGAGATGATAGAAAGTTATAATTATCACATAAAAATGTCCGAAATTGTCCGAAAGCTCAAAATACAGATAAACTGTAACATAACGAATATTATAATTATTAAAGACATAACGAACAAACACGGGAAAAAAGATTCGTGAGGTCCGTTGGTTCGTACCATGGCTTAGTTGCCATAGCGCCTGACACGGTTCGCTGGAAGAAGTTGGTTCGAATCTAAACGGATCGAAGTGATTCATGAAGACGAATATTCTCTTCTTCATCTTATCGTTTTTTCATCTTTGTTTAATAATTATAACAAACTAATGGAGTACCGTTACAAACAATATTTAATAGCATAGCGGCGAAACTCAATAAAAACTTAAACATAATGAATATTATTTATAAAATACTCTCATGAACAATAAAAATGGTATTCTGACAAGAAACCACAACAGTTGAAATTTCTTTAGCGAATCCAGCACAGAATACTGCGAAGTAAGTAACAATAAAGTTATTGACCTGAATTTCATACAATGAGTTGTAAGAAATTATATTTCACTGAAAATTATACAACAATAAGTACGCATGTGAATCAATATTTAATATGTATGGGTATATTATACATAAATAAATGTGAATGTGTGCGAATCAAACCAAAAATAAATACATTTAACCGGATTAACTTCCTGTTTTATTGAAGTTCTCATTTTTGTTGAGACAATAACAAAAAGTAATAAAATACCAAACCAGTGTTATATTCCTTGGGCCCAGTAAGCAGCCATCTCTATCAGATAGGGGCTATCTGTTGCCTTTAGCAGGTCTTCGCAGGTGCAGCTGGTCGGAAACTGTGGGCACGAGAGCAAATGAGACATGCCTTGTGTAGGGGACAATGCAACACAATGGTTTTAAGTCTGGTTGATATATCCCCATTTCAATCATGTTGACTCTACATCGCCCAGTTTATGACCTGAAATGGTTCTCGGATTTCCATATTGACCACTGCAACTCATACGTGGGGTGAAGACTCTCGGTTAGAGTGATAAAATCAAAAGGAGTAGCGAGTTTGGCTTATGAAAATCTGCACCTCGCGTCCGTTGGACTACCTTCTGTAGCAGAAACATATCGAAGGAAGCTCTCATGGCTTGATAGTCATGCTGGCGGGAGCCTGTGGCTGAATAAATAGTGCCGACTGGTATCGAAGTCATTGGGTGTATGTAGGTAATGGTGTATGTACATACTCTTGTTGAAATTAGTAGGAAACACTAGCACTATTATTAAAGATAATAATAAAAAATAATCATGTGTCTGAACATAGGAGAATGCTGCAGTGGCTGCCCATCAAGTTGCGCCGTGAGGAGCACGTTCTCGGTTTTCTCTATAACTTTCTATATGACCCTCGTGCTCCACCTTACCTTAAGGAACGAACAACCGTCAACTTAGGTCAAAAATGGATAACCTTCTGAAACCACCTTTCACTCGCTCGGAGTATTTCAAAAACTCTTTTACGATTAAGGCTGCACAACTATGGAACGAACTCCCGTCTGAAAACCGATATTCAAAGTCACTTCCCATTATCAAAACTGGATTTCATAAATATCTTCTGACGCTGTAGGACAGCGTCGAAAAAAATCCTTCGATCCGGCCGGATCGAACCGACGTCGTCTAGCAAACCGTGTCAGACGCTATGCCAAGTAAACCACGGTACGAACCAGCGGACCTCACGAATTTTTCATTATGCTTGTTGTCGTATCCTTTGTATTTGGTTTTTCAACGACTTTTTAGCCGTAGCGCCGTGTGTGAGTTTATAAAAGTTGTCAATTATTCAGTTGGAATGTTTTAAAATCACACTGTTTCAATAACTTTTATTCAAAGAAAAATGTTACTTTGTCTATAAACATGTCATGAAAGTTTTTAATCGCCAAGTTGTTTGCGTCTGTGGGTCACGAGGGGTAACAATTCGTGACAAATAAAAGGGGTTACTACCTTAATAACCTCCCTACCTACTACCTACCTACCTACTTTAAGAATAAAACTTTAATGTTTTAATAGCTATTTGAGGATGAGGAAAAGGAGGTTTCCGAACCTCTATAATTTCATTAAAACTTTTGTGATTTAGTGAAATATTATTTATTTGGTACTGTAAAATAAAATATTATAAAACTTCTCTTCTAGGCAAAATTAATAATGTAGCAAGCTTGAAGCGGAACACGCACTTTCGAGAAAGCGAGGTGTAAGATCTGAAAATTGTACAAGGTTGTAAAAAGTGACCCAAGGCATTAGTGGCATCTGTCGTGGCGAACGTGAAAAATAAGGAAAGTTTCTGTCACCCCATACCATTCGCGTTACAATAAAAAGTAAGCCACGTATTTTCCTCGTCTGAGGCTTTAACAGTCTGAAATAAAAGTGAAAACAGGAAGTCCAGGCTAGATTGCAAGGGTATTCTGTGTCTAAGCCAACTTTTTAAACTCATTGACCTATTTATATATAACAGTCAAACGAAAAGGTGTTTGAGTGAATGTTTATTCACACAAGTTTTACAATCCTAACCAATACGAAAATAATTTTCTAAAATTACAACAACGTCGAAAACCGAATAAAAGTTTATGACCCATTATTCTCTCATAACTTAAAATAAAATGAAATATTTATTAACCTGTTTATTAAAATAAGTCTCAATTTGAAATTGTTATGTATTATCCGATTACATAGGGTGCCATACACGGGTACCCTAAAAGCAATAACGATTTGTTGCAAAGCTCGGACAATAAATCCATATTTTTCTCCGGCCAGACTAAAGCTATAAATTCCATCCGGAATAGTACCAGAGCGCGTATGCTCGAAAAACAATAAATTGTGAATGCCGCTCGCACACTAGTCATATTCATAAACCAATGGACAACCAAGGTTTTATTTAATCATTAGTATTCTAGCCCACCACCGCGACATGTACACTATCTCATATTTGTGTTCCCCTCGGAAGAAAAAACAATGGAAGGGCTTTAAGCCTCAATTACTATGAGAAGCTAATACTATCATAATGTTAAACACTATAAAATATGGATAATGATTGGTCGTAGTTTCTAATTTAAAAGGATGTAACATAATTTAAATTTTACCCAGTGGGCATTTCGTTGAAAGTTCAATACCTATTAACGCAAATTACGAAGTTTGAATTTTATATTGAAATTTCATTCAATGTGCTGCCATCTAGCGGCAATAGCTGAAAAAACTATTTAAGCCTGTTATTGTTCTCCAAAATAGTCGACTAACATGTAATATTTTTGGAAGCAAAAAATTAAAAAAATTAAACTTAAATTATATAAGACTTAACGATACTAAAACACCACCACCAAAAATAAATATTACAGGTATGACTATTACATATTCACTCCAAAGTAGCAAAGTAAAGCCTTTTCCACGATTTTCGAGGTTTTGCGCTTGAGAATTGAAACGACCATAACGTACAAAGCGGAAATGGCAGACTGAGCTCAACTATGCGGAACTCCACATATTTGTGGCACATATGACACGCCCACTAAGCCCTTTTACTGTATTTACTGTTCTATGGTTTTCCCCATAGTCATATCGCCGTGATAAAGGAAAGCCGCATTTTCCTTCAAAAGATTCACCAATGCCTCAACGGCACACAACTCAATACTATCTTTTTTTTTGTCGTTACAGAAAACCACGTTTCTTTACCACTTATTATCTTATTCTCTTCAAAGCAATAGCATCCAGTTTTTCGTAACGAATCCATTATTTCGGTACCCCAAGAAATGTGGGTAAAATTATTTATTGTAGGACAGTATTCCGTTGATAATACTTCCTTAATTTATGCTGATTAAATTTTACATTATGGCACTTGTCAACGGGTTCTTTCTTTTTAGGAAATTTTCTCAAATCTCATGTGATGGGTATGTGTCTAGTAACTTTAGCGCCTTTGTAATGTGAGTTTTCTCTTTGCAGGTGTAGTCTTTGATCAGAACTCAGTGGAAATTCAAAGCGTCTTCAAGTACGCGATGGCACAACATTCCACCCCGAACAAAAGCCGCCTTGACTTCCAAGTTTTCGTCGATATAATAAACACGGCAGATGCTTTCAAGCTTTCAAGACTTAGTAAGTATTTCAGTGAAGTAAAAAAATAAAAAAATAATTTCACAAAACATGTTTACAATAATTACAATTTCAAATTTACCATGGTCCTCACACTAGGCAAGCCTGAATCGTGAGGTTCCAGACATACGATTTACATACATTACATATTAGCCTCTAAAAGGAAAAGAAATCTATATAAAAATAAATAGGTATATAATTTAAAAATATGAAATGGTACAGCGGTACTGTGAACTTCCGATGACTAGCAAATGATGTTAACAGTAAATGCATTCACTTCGATGAACAGCATCAGCTTTTAGTTCAAAATAGAAACAGTGGTCCGAAAAAGAAACACGTTGATGTGTTGAATTTTTTTAGTCGTAGGTTTTTAACAATTAATAATTTTATGCCTTGATTACTTTCGTGTACTCTCCGTAAAGGTTCTAACTACCTGTTAAATAAATTAGACAAAGTAAGGAACAAAATTATGATCACGTCTTAATGTGGCCTCATTATGATATAGCTTACGTGAATCCTTCCATAGCTTTACGGTACAAAGTCTTGTTTGCTACAACTCATAAATATTAACTTTTTACGAGCCCCATTTCGAGAATATAATAAAGATAGCCCTTTTATATCACAACATGTCTTTCTGAGGCACATTTACAGCGAGAGCTATTTATATCCGTATTTTATTCGTTTTAAAATAATTTCGCATGTTTTCAGTAATGCTTGTAAATATCTAATTACAGATCGTCTTTAAACCAAAAGAAAACCTATTGTCTTTCACTGATATTTGTGTTTGAATAATTTTTTTGGAAACTCATTATTTCGATATAAAATATCCGTAATTAAATATAAACAGAAAATGAAATTAAAATATAAACGTCAATGAACATTCGCATGAGCTCCATTAAGGCTTTATTGATATTCAGTTTAATCCGTTTACAACAAACAAACACGTATGTATGGAATTTCGCTAATGTCTACAAAGACAAAATGAAACTACAACGTCGTCAGCTTGGAGACGAATTATCACAAAAATAATATTTCATTTAAATAATCACACTATGATTTAAATATATTTGTTCTAGAAGACGCATACGAGTAGGTAATGAGTGTACGTACAAGACTTTTAATCTGACCACCTAATTAGAACGTCATATTGTTTTTTTTAATAATGAAAAAATATACTGCTCGAGAAGGAGGGTTATGTGTTTCGAGTGTATGTATGTATTTATGTCCATTTCCATATCACGAGATGTCATTAGATTCGTCTTGGTTGTGGGAGTGTCGTAAGTTATAAAAAATAACCAAAATAATGAGGGGAGGTTAATTTTTTTTTTGTGTTATTATCTTACGCTGACTAAACCAAAAAAGACATTAAATTAATGTATCACAGAATTGTAGGTCTTCAAAAGATCTACAAAAAAGTCCACGCAAACCATTTGTCTATCTTCTAAGGATAACGAACAGTAATCATTTTTGTCTTTCATTAATATTATAACATTACGTTCTTTAAATACATATTTCAAAATTCAAAGTCAAAATATTTATTGCATTCATGTTGATATATTCATAGGTCTTAATTTACTGATACAAATCAATATGACTCCTAAAGGGCGCAGCAATATTAATTATAAAATTAAACGTAATTTGAATTATAATTAATGATATAATCAAAAGGTCATATTTTGGTACATATATTGGTGTCATACTTTGGTAGTAATAGTATATTTCATACACTTCGGGGGCAGTTCCGTATCTTCAACATGTGTTTTGATTATAGATAGTGACCCTCCTATCAACCTCTTGTATATGATAATGAGCTTGGTTATAAGTATATATGATATGATATAATTAGTACTTAACCTACTTTCTAATTTCTTAACGTTTGGCGACTTCTGACCGCTAAGAGTTTTCAATATCTGTGCATAGACAGGTCCGCCCACATTATGTTATTTCACGTAATATCAAAAATACTGATTTGACTGATTTGCAATAAGAGTAATATCTAATACTAATTACTTTATTACAGGAAATAAAGCAGTTAATTCCTTTTCCAAATATGCCACGCGAGAAAGTAACAAAAAAGTTCCCATTTTCGGGGATAAATGGCATGTTTCGCAAAAAATAACTAGGGCGTGGTATGTATTATTATTACATTTATATCCCTTTTGACCATACCTTACAAAAAATATTGTCCTGTACCTTTTATCACATCACAAACCCATTCAGCTTCTATTAACTATGTTTAAGACTTCGGCAGTTGATTTTGATATTAGTAATACACCGACTATATTTTATTCAATTTATGTAAAATATTAGCTCCAAAATATCAAACTGGAATATCTTTAATTATTGACTTCTCAGAATAGTAAACCCAAAACCAAATTTGATCAGGAATTACATATTTTTCATAAATAGACGCATTATGTAAACAGAAATTTGGGCAGTTCGCCATTGTTCTTTCCTGGAATTATGTATCTGTTAGAGTAGTTGCAACTAATGGACCTTTTAAGATTGCGGTTCGAAATCAATTCCTAGAAGAAATGGCACGGTACCACTATGAAAAGCATTACAAATACGAGTAAATATTTGAGTCATGTAATAATATTATTCTATCTGATCGATTACACTTTTCTAGTCAACCTTATCCTTCATATTAGGGTGGCTTCATTCAAAGCTACACAGCCTTTCATCACTGCGACCATTATCCTTTATATAATATACTACGCAATCAAAGCGTTGTTTCACATATTCGCAAACTACAAACCACAACAAAGTTCAACCTATTACTGCACAGTTCATTATAGAAAATAGAGGTATTTAAAGTGAACATCTGCAATGAGCTGTCGTGAAGTCAGCGATATGAGCTCGGGTCAAGAAATTAAATTTCTACTTTGTGGCTTACTTGTCGGAGCGGTCTCATTTGAATGCAAGAGCAGCGATGCTTTTTATAACGCCGAGTCACGCTAGGTTGATCAAAACACTTTTGAAGCGACGGCGCAAATTCTCACAACAACCGTTTGTGCACTTGTTTCCGCCGAATGAGCTCAGGTTTCCGACTAAAAGCACCCGATGTATAATGGAAGAACGCGTGAGTTCGATGTCATCCTATTCGTGCCCGTTCATTTAACAAATTGTTACGAAAAATGTTTTAGTCACTAAAGGTTCACATTTACACAAAAAGCCACATTTACAGTACCATCATCAGTGGAAAATTAAAAGCTAACACGCAAAATTGATGATCACATATATACGCTGCTAAAACTTACTATACCCATACCCTTCCTATTAAGGTTCTATCGCAGTGGCTACACAATTTTAAGAACCGGATATTTCTTTTATTCCATGTGCCCAACGTGTGCGGTTAATTAGATTCATACAATTATTATTATTACATACAATTATTATTCACGAATATATGCTAACGATGCTTATTATCGAATACGCCTTGTTGTAATACTCTATATAGGTAGATACTTAACTAGTTCTTATATTATTTAACAGTTTTAAGCTTTTTATGGAGGTATAAAAGCTCTACTAAATATAGTATAAAGTGGACTGAAAGTGAAAATCACATGGAAATGAAAAATAATCTGCAGACAAAACCGACTACAGATACCTTTTCTAATAAGCTCAAAATAATGTCTCATCCAATGTGCTAGAGAGTAAATAAAACCACTCAGATCTCGCCGACTTAAAGTTAATATTTTGTAACTCTATTGCTCTGAATGGATAGAACTATTATTATTAGGTCTTTACACACATCCTTCGCGGAAATTACAATTACTATCAAATATAGACTGGGAAGGTTAAATTCGAAGATTAGTTGGGATTACCTGAAAGCGAAGATAACTTATTGTACCTGTTATTTACAGGTAAGTAAAATATTAGTTTCTTTATGGTACTATAATTTGAACGTTACTGATGAAGATTTCGTTTGTTGGGACTCTTAAACAATTCATAAACAAATCTCGTTGCCTTCATTTCTCATGAATTCATGTTCAGTTTGTTGAATAAATACCTATTATACAATCGGATAACTAGAGGGTTCTCAAACATTCTATGTCGGTGTCGGTAGGTATTTATGTGGTGAAAGCTCCTTCTCTGATTGATGACGTGATCTCCCGGATCGCTGATAGGATTATCGAGATAATGGGTTCTAGAGACGTCAAATCATCATCTCTCGTTAAAGACAGTGAATAGCTTTAATACAAATCAAAGATCCCTTTTGGACTATTAACCAATACTGTATTAATAACCAATTTGATACGGGTAACCGACAGAAAAATATTGTTCTATTTTAGAACTTACATTAGGCTGTCCTACCGCTATGGCTAACGGTATGAGTTTTATTTACCTTTTTGATAAGGCAAAGATGTTTGCTAGGTTCAATTAGAATACTTTCTTAGACAATGAATGGATGATGCCACATTATAGACTTGACGTCAGTCATACTTGTAAGAGTACGGGGCGATCGTCCGCAGAGGAATCATTGTCAGAGTCCTTTGTTTAAGATGAGTAGAATGAGGAATTGACAGAAAGGAATGAATGACAGCGACCTCAATAGCTGGCGACATTAATAGGATGCCAGAGTTATTACTTTATATAATAACTGTAGAAACCTGTGCCTTTTATTTTTAGTCGCAATTTTGTTCTAATAATATACTTACGTTATAATGTTAAAAATTATTCTGAATTCATGTATAGGTACATTTGATTTTTAAGACAACTAATGAATACAAATAAAAACCACAACTTCCTATAATAATAATTATAATGACGTTTGAAACTACCTTGGGGTATTTTAAACATTACGCCACAACCTATATGTCACGTGGGTAACGGTAAATCCCGTCGCCTGTATTGACATGTCATTGTATAGTAATAGTCAAGACTAATTTAATTAATTGATGTTAAGACATAAAATCGAAATGATAAGATTGAGTCACTGTTATTATTATTATTTTCTTGGTTCGAAATGTTTATTTATTTCTCACACATTATTTATTACTTACTGCACAGAATCTTAATTACATCTTCATATAACATATGTATATACCTATTAATTAAGTAATTAAATTAATTTACACTTAAGCTGTTTTATTTATCTATGCATTCGTTTTATGTGTAAATATTTTTTTGTATATGTAGGAGGAGGCTCGGACATTGTAAAGGAATACAAGTTAC
>NW_020653200.1:8268692-8292919 GCF_003589595.1 Hyposmocoma kahamanoa
AGGCAGGGTGGAGGCGGCTAGTGCAGTGAGGATTCCATCGCTGCACTGGGTTCCTTCGCGTTTGGATACCACTTTCCACTTGACATCGGGTGGAGTAAAAAAAAAAGTACCCCTTAACCAGTACCTTTCTTAACCGGAACGCTGTAATGCTCACATTACTGCTTGACGATATAAATAGGTAAAGTGACATTACTTTCCTGGACGAACTGTTTCACAAGGATTTCTACTGTAAAATACGTGTATGCATGCGTGTATGCATTACTTACACAGCGGTGAATGTATAAACAAAAAGGTATTTGACAATCCTAATGTGAATTTCTATTACGATATCACTATTTTTATATCTAAAGATACAAAGCGATTTTATGATATTTTTTAAAACATACATCAAAATTTTAAACATTTTACTGTTCCTGCACGCAGTAAAAGTTACCAGAACTTTTTATGACTATCGTAAAAAGCGTTTTGATATTTTTTCAAATAATCAAATCATTTTTGGCACGATCTTATGATTAGATTATGGATGGATCCAGCGTTACTAAACGTAGAATTTATTTGATTTTTTCTCCTGTAATTATGTACATATCACGGTATAGGGATAAATTAACAAGTTTTCATAGTTCGATTTAAACTACACAAATTGGGTTTTTATAGTTAATTATAAAAAGTGATTGACAATTTTAAATTTGTGTACACAAATTGTGGAACAGCCGAGTATCTGTAAAACAGTTTATTGCCTCATTAATGTATGTGGAGCGTAAACCACTAAATCGATTTCAATGTGAGGGTCATCGTTGGATTTGTTATGATTAACACCGTGTCAAAGGCGAGAAATTTTGATGAGAAATCCAATATCCAATCCCATATGTTCTGTGTACTGTCATAAAGTTATGGTCGGAAAATATTTCAAAATTCGTATTCCATCGGGGTAGGCATGAAATTGACTAGCTTTAAAAAGCCCTACCTGTGTAACATCAAAGCGTTATGTAAAATAATATTTATGTAAAGAATTTTTTGGCCTTGTATTTCGATTCTCATTCAAAAATGTCTTCAAGTAACATTGGCTACTGGCTCCCTTATAACGTAATGCATTATTCTTAAGTAATATATACACATTATCGAACAGCCAACTTGTTGTTGTTACCGTGTTATCTTGTTGTCGCGCGAACTAGCAAATCTTACGATTATAATCCTTTAGTGTCTAACACAAATGTCTCTTTCTATATTCATCATCATCAACCCATTTATACGTCCCACTACTGGGCACGGGTCTCCTTTCAGACGAGGGTTTAGGCCATAGTCCGCCACACTGGCCCAATGCGGGTTGGGGACTTCTCACGTTTTCCAAGGGTTGTGAACCTTCTTCACGTACAGGTTTCATCACCATGTTTTCCTTCACCGAAAAGCTCATGATAAATTTCAAATGAAATTTTGCACATAAATTCTGAGAAACACAGAGGTGCGAGCCCGGTTTTGAACCCACGACACTCTGCTTGAGAGGCATTAGATCAAACAATTAGGCTACCAAGGCTTCCTCTCTATGTTAGTTTATTTTTATTTTTTATTTTTATCTATCACTGTAAAGGGGGAGGTTCTTTCTAATGTGGGATGTTATTATGCAGCTCCAGGGAAGAGAAAACTCCAAGTTTTTAGAAAAAGATTTGGTTTCACCTTGTATGACACCAATACAATTTTACCCTATACGCGGAAGTTGTTCCCAAGAAGGGACTCGACTCCTGGAAACAGTTCAGCGAGATGATGATTATCACCCTATATGATGGGCAATAAAACGTCACCCTATATATGAGCGTACGTCAATTATCAGACACAATTTAGTGTTTTATTTAATTAGAGTAATTTCGGTTTTAATATTTGATATCGACATTATAATAATGTCTAAAATTGGTCGTTTTGTTTTGGTTTATATTATTGTCATGTAATAATCAAATCAAATCAAAAATCATTTATTCTCAGACAACTACAGTCCATATTAGACAGTTATAATATTAGCTTAGATAATTCAATAGGTAATAAAAATATAAAAAAATTTAATGAGCAAAAGTTACCAGAGCAACGAAATTCACTCCGAGCACTATCCAGAACACTCAGAACAGAATAAATTTCAAAAAGTTTAGTTCCCAAATTGATCCTCACACAATGCACACGCATCACTGAGGTCGTCAAATCGACAAAAATTTCAACAACAATAACAATAACAGAATCGTTTTCGTTGCGTTAGCACCATCATCGCATTTTTTTTTGTTTTTTTTTTGTGTGATTACCGCGTCATATCTGTTGGTAGTATGTAAAAAACAATATAGAGGAAAATTCATTCATTATCATGTTGTATGTGAAATTATATAACAAAAGAATAACATAATAAATACAATAACAGTTACTGAAAAATATTATAAAAATATAATGATATGATAGGATTAAACGAACTTACCGGAAGTGAAGTTCTATCCTGATTATATGAAGTACTTAGTCCGAGATAGCAATGTAGTTTCGTCCTCTCTTCTCTTCTTTCGTTCTCTTTCGTCTCTCTTGCTCCTTGAAAGTGAAGTTTTAAAGACACATAAAAACCAAAAATCCAACATCTGGCAACACTAATAACAATCGTCTTAACTTCAGCGTCTACGTAATATTCCATTTTAATAATAGGGGGATAGTAGGAAAGCGGTTATCCGTGAGGAGGGTGGGAAGTTTCCTTATTATATTTGCCTTATATAATCAGAATAGAACTTTACTTCAGGTAAGTTCGTTTAATCCTATCGTTATATTTGTACTTAGTCCGAGATAACAATAAAGATGTTTAGAGAAAAGAGTGAGTATATATATCTAGAACCAACTTAAATCTTTATTCTCTAAATCACACATAATTGTTTAAAACAATAACACAATGCACCATTGCTTCTTAAACTAATGTCTAATATTGTTAAATCAGTCTTTGTAAATCAACATTCTTCATTAACAACTTAATATTACAATGATTAATTGTTAGGAAATATCACAGCTCTGGCAAACGAATTCAGTACGTTATCATCATTAATGAGAGGTCTGTTATAATGTCTCGCAAAGGTAGACGACCTGTTGGACTATCCAATAGCTTTTAAAATGCTATTTGCTGTGATACCCACACACAGTACGCTTGGGACGATGCTCCGTGATAGGTCGAATGTAAAGAAACAGTATGAACGTCAATTCCACTGTCCCTCACTACTACTTTAAGCCACCTGCTTATCGTTTGGGTTGAAGCTGGTTGGTAGGGTTTCTTTATAGTAATAAACAGTTTATTACAGTTACTAATCCGTCTAAAATCATTTGTCATTTTTGTCTTTACTGGGCATTTATCCGGGTTGGTGTTAAAAAATGGTAAAGACAGTTTATTCATAAAATGTCCTTGTACTGATGTTTTCTGAGTATCCGTTAGAATAATATCAATGCCTCCTTCAAATAGCTTATCGTTATTATATTTGATTAGGGATAGGGTCTGAACTCTCTGTCCTGTAGTTAAGCATAGCAGTCTTTAAAGTAAGTTTTTTTATGTCTAAATCTTCTAAGGGGTACCATTGTTTAAGGTAAGAAAGAACAGTGGCTGGGTGCCAAGTACTTAAATATTTAGGTATAAATATATAGGTCGTAGCTTAAAAACTCCTCTTAACCAACGTTTTATCCTATCATTATTGCCTATGTGGCTACCTATAATTAACGATAAGGCTAAGGGTAAGGAAAGGATAAGGTGGCAATTTAAGGTTAGGTAAGAGGCTCCTTTTTAAAAATTATCATTAAATATGATATTATCTTTGGTACGGAGGTGCTCAGTAAATCCTTATTATGAGATTTCCAATACTCCCATCATTACCGCAAACAAGAATCATACTGTTTAAGGCTATTTTTGGCTAGAGATGCTATCATAATCTCAATCGCATCATTAGGTAACATTTTCCTCTTCATTGCCTCCTTATAATATACAGGGTAATTTGAAAATGTAAGGGGTGTGGTGATCTGAAAGAAGACATTAATAGATCTTCAGATGGACCAAATGTAAGTACCTCCGACACTATGAGACATTTTAATAATGGATACCAAGCTTGAGTGGGCCACAATGGATATACTAATATGGCTGTTGCTTTATCGGTCTTAATCTTACGCATTGACTTACAAGTCAATGATCTTACGCAATACTTTTAATATTAGTGAGAAT
This sequence comes from Hyposmocoma kahamanoa, assembly GCF_003589595.1. NCBI lineage: Eukaryota > Metazoa > Arthropoda > Insecta > Lepidoptera > Cosmopterigidae > Hyposmocoma > Hyposmocoma kahamanoa. The sequence goes on from NW_020653200.1 coordinate 8,272,900, forward strand.
GGAGGGAATGAGTAAAAGAATTCCCTCCATTCCACATTTTAGTAAATGCATCAATATTCCATGCGAAAGGATCCCTGTGCCAGGAGATGTATTTATCACATTTTTTATTTAACCGGGACGCAAACAAATCAATAGATGGAGATCCTAAAGAGTTTATTATTATTTGAAAAGTCGATTGTGATTATTGCCATTGCGTATCCTGATTTACACTGCGAGGTTAATAATCTGCGTCGGAGTTATCTTTAGATTTGATGTAGGACGCATAAATCCATAACTCTCTCAATTCACACCTTTTCCAATTCTGTCTGGAAAAGGTGTGAATTGAGTTCATTTAATTGAGGAAATTGAACAGAACCCCTTCTGTTTACGTAAGAAATAGCAGTAGTATTATTTATCCGTAATAGAATCTCACATTGCCTCAGATCAGTGGCAAAACAGCGTAATGCAAAATATGCCGCCAAAAGTTCAAGATAATTAATATGATTTTGTTTTTCTTCCATAGACCAAGTTCCCTTAGCATTCTCACCGTTACAGACAGTGCCCCAAACTGATAATGATGCATCTGAGAAAATCTCTAAAGAAAAATGATACTGTTTTAGGTGGCAATACCTGGTCATAATATTATTCCTCCACCATACGAGGTCTGCTTTAGCATTCCGTCCAATAGCCATAGTGTCATCATAGTTTCCCCCCGACCGTTCCAAAGCCATAAAGTTTGCTTCTTCTAAATTTTTTGTGTAAACAATCCCATACGATATTCCCATACAAACTGATACTAATCTTCCAAACACCTTTGCAAAGTCCCTAATTCATAATAAATCGTCCAATTTTAAATATTTTTAACCATTATTAACAGCTTTTCACGTTTTATATCTGTTGGAGACAAAGTTATTTTCATAGAGTTTATTTTAAACCCTAAAAATCCTGTAATATTAGATGGAGTAAAGTTGCTTTTTTCTTTGTTTATGACAAAACTTAAGCATAATAAGATGTTATTTAATGGGTTAATATTACTAATACACTCTTTGCGAGATGAGCCAAGACAAATCTAGTCGTCTAGATGTACCACCAGGCGGATGCCTCTTTCTCTGAGATACACGAGTACCTACTGGCTTTAATAGTTTTATAAAAACAAACGGTGCAGTACGTAAGCCAAAGGGGAAAAAAAACCAAATTATATTCATATAAGGGCACTATCAAACTGAAACCTAAGATACTTTTTAAATGTGGGATGTATGGGGCGTATGTAGCATACGTTTTTTAAATCTATAGTGCACATTAAGTCTCCCTTCGTTAATAAATTACACAGTGTCCGAATATCCTCTAGTTTTAAATGACAGTATTTAATATATAGTTACGAGACCCATCCTTTTTAGAGATAGTAAAAATACTAGATAAAAATTGCCCTTTAACCTCATAACATCCTAACCTAACAACCTAAAACTTATTATTTAACCTAAAACTAAATTATTTAATCTAAAACATATCTAGATATGACCCCCAGTTTTAGGAGATATTCTACCTCATTACTCAGTATCTTCTTATCAGATTGATTAAAATAATTATTTTGTGGCCAGTGACGTTGTGTTGGCAAACTTGTAAGAGGGATCTTGTATCCTCTTATCCTTTCTAAAATAGTGGGGTCTTGGGTAATTTGATCCCAGCAAGTTATAAAATAATACAATCTAGCTCCAAAAGGTGCCTCAGAGTCTAAGGGTCGTATTCCAGAACTATACTCAATGCTCAAGTCAGGATTTGAGCAGACTTGAATATGATTTCAAGCACTGGAAATACGATCCTAATGGCTAGGACTTGAGTATGATTTTCAGTGCTCACTGCAATACTCAAGTCCTGACTTGAGTATTGATTAGAGTTCTGGAATACGACCCTAAGAATATTTGGCACGGCCGCTGAGCGAGGGTCCCACCTGCCTGTGTTCTTGATGCTTGTAACGGCGGGGTTGATAGCGGTGGTGGGCTCCCCCTCGGAGCGATCCTCTCGTTGTATGAGGCTACTCGAGTTCAGACGGCGCGGGGGAGGCTGGAAGTTTTTTGAATGTGATGGTTTAATTTGTGTTGTTGGTGTGGGTTTAATGACAACAGATGCTCTTTTCATTGCCGAAAACTGTTTGACTGAATCGTCGAGGTTGGGATATAAATAGGCTTCTCTTTTGTTTTCTTTTAGACTTTCCGCTACATTTTTGACCAGAAACGGATTAATAAGCTTTCGCTGAATTTCAGTGTACTGGAAATGTAGGTTGCTGAGCAGTCGTGACACATCACTGAACTTTTTAATTTAATAATATTTAATTTTTCAAAATATTTCCTGGATAAATTATCTATCACTTGGCAAACACTAGCAATTGCTAGGCCTATTTCTTGTTGTCGCTCCTGTAATAGCTTATCACGCGTTTTGCATGGATTACTTAAAACAGCAATACTAAGGCCGGAGCCGCACTGATACGGCGACAGCGACGCGGCGGCGACGTGAAAAAATAGGTGGCCGCATTGCAAAAGCGAGACGCCTCTACGTCGCTTAAAGGGTGGCCGCACCGGGCAGGTTAGGCGATCAGTAGCGGCCGCACTGACGACTCACGCGACTAATAGTCACATTTGTATTGTGGAAAGAGGTGTGGTGTTTCCTTCGCAACTCTTTGCTCAAATATGTCGCGCTCTTTCGCACGAACGCCGCGAGGCAGTGCGGCCGCTCAGGTACATCACCGCATATTTTGTCGCAAATCGTGACAAATCGCATCGCACCGCTGCTTGTCGTACGAAATTCAAGTGTCGTCGCGAGTCGCTGAATAACTTTATTTAATGCGGACGGGTGTCCGCATTAAATAAAGTTATTCAGCGACTCATACCTTTACAACATTAGAAATTTCTTTACGATATGAATAAATAAATTTCGCTTGTCGTTTCTGCAGTGCGGCCACGGACATAAGTTTATATGAGTTTGTTTTCACGTAATCGCCGGCGCGTCGCACTCGCCTTAGTAGTGCGGCCGCGGCCTAAATTCCTTGTTTAATTTGGGGGCATCGAGTAACTAACAGTTACTCGGAACTAGTAAAAGTTCCAGTAGTTTTTCTTTATTTTGTTTGTGTAAGCCATATATTAATATCCTATAATATTATATTAAAAATCAGGTTGGGAATCCTTTCTGCGTACCTATATCTTCTCGCCACTATTGGACTCTCTTAGCGCTGACAAGACTTCATTATCGAGCTCTTCTGAATGTAGCTCCTGGAATTCTCAATCTAACTCTGAGAGTTTGGGTCTAACTCGGCGACTTCTGGATCTAACTCAGAGACTTCTGGGTCTAGCTCTGATGTTTGAGCTGAAATAAACATATGCAAACGTTTTTTGTATCTACATTAGAATAGTTAGTTTATCCACCAGTAATTATGCGTTAAACATGTTACAGTGTGAGCCACCTCCATCCCACGAATAGAGTGCAATATCGTCATATATAAAAAGAGTTCCTAAAATTCAATCACACTATAGTGAGATTTAGCTGTCCAACGGAAAGTACGTATCTCATATTCTTTAAAAAATTTTAGAGAAAAACTTTCTCACGCCCTTGAGTACGTATTAAATTGATCTTTATTAATTACACCTAAAGTGATCTTTGCTAATTAGGCCGAGCACTATCATAATTTTTGTATTTGTTACTATAAACACTAACCCTTTAATGCTTCAACCTTCTTTTTATATTTAGCTATTCTTTTTTCCAGTTTATCTACTCTTCAATCTTCCTTTTAGGCACCTTAAGAAAGTTATTGAAAACTTTTGAATTTACAATTCCACACAATTAGTGTTGTTATTATTAGTTTTGCCAGATGCTGGTTTTTTGTTTTTATGGTATCTTTAAAACTTCGCGTTCAAGGAGCAAGAGAGGACGAAACTACATTGTTATCTCGGACTAATTACGAATATAATTCATTATTGACAACTAGCCATTATAATCATCAACCGACAAACACGACTCACAACCATTCTTCATTCCATCTTTCTCTTTTTTTTCTCTAAGGAAAGGTGAGAATAGTCAGTGTGTCTGTGGTCTATAGAGATCATAGACGACCTAACTTAGCTAATTTATTTAGATAAATTCGTTGTTACGAATTTTAGGATTTGCGTGTTAAGTGTGATTAGAAGAAAATGTACCTCCATAATTACTTAAAACTGTAAATAAAAATTAATATGTGGTAGGGTAACAACAAAATAATAATAATTAAATAATATACTAAACAAGTTTTTACGACTGTTACTTCAATAGCAACATTAGGGCGATGAAAGTGTTTTCGTGTCGTTTAATCGCTTCAGGCGTCCTTTAGATCGATGGAATGAAATACATTTAAAAAAAATCACAAGTGTGATGCCAATTATGACTATACTCTATTTGATATGAAAAAGATATACCAGATTTATTTCGAACGTATTTTTGTCACTTTTACAACACATTAAGATTGAGTACACACTAATGTACACAGTGGCAGTGTCAGCTATCTTAGCATAACTAAGGGAATAAATTTACAATGGCTCTTATACAATTTCCACCTGCATTTCGGCAAGCAGATGTGCTTATGCTCAAAGCTACGAAATCATCACAACATTGAAATATTTCATTTGTATTGGTGTATGTGGCAACATGCCAGGTTCAATTTAATCTTTGTATTGCGCATCAGAGTGTGGTCACTTTTCGCTCGTTTCCTCTGTTTCATGTTCACGACTCAGAGGTCCTACTCGGGAATTAAATCCGTATTATACGAATTCTGGCAAGTGTTCTAGCTTGGTTTACTCCCTTGACGAATTAATGAATTTCAAATGCCTTTGCACACACGCTCAATCGTAATATAAGCAATTGGCTGAATATGGGAAAGCCGTACACAAAATACACAATACGTGTTGATAAAGAGCACATGAAACTAACTAGTGTCCTAACTCAAAAATAGTGTAATTGAGAAAATAAATTTTGGAAGTAAAAAAAAATTGCGGAATGGATCTTATTGCTAATAATATGATTTATGCATAATATTAAGCTATCCACTTGTAAACGATAATATAAATTTATTGATGCCATTTCTAATTTATTTCAACTTTCAAATCGTGTCGTCTTATTCCATTTTGAGTTTCGACAGTATTTGGTTACATGTGCGGAAATAAAATGCAAAAAATCCTTTCAATGTGGTTTTATTTTCTTCAAACGTGATTTAATAATCACTTATTATTATTACTATAAAATGTTTATTTTTAAAGACCATCACGACAGAACTCTTTATCTGTTTATGGCTACAGATATAAATTAATAATTTCGTATAATAATAATAATGTCATTGTTAAAGGTAGTGTAATTGAAACACGGTAGAGCTACGCACCAAATTAACAATAGTATACCCTTATTATTTTTATTCTGGTGAAACTTGACAGTTATTTATTACTATCGCTTACACTTACAATACTAAAATAACGAAGAGGTTGCCTGCACGATCAAGTTCACAAATTAGTGGCACCACAAGAGCGAGTGACAAATACTAATTAGTGAAACTTCCAACAGAATGGCGGCGCGCCTGAGACCCAATCTTAGCAAAGTAAGTACGCGATAATTTGACAACTTCAAAGTATCATTTAGGCACTTGTGTCTTGGAACAGATGTTCCTAGTGGTAAATAAATCAGATCCCACCTAAACCTTGAGTGACTTGCTCGTTAAGGTTTGCATACAAGACATGAACGAAATCTAAGCAAAACAAGTCCAAACACTAACTTTTAATGAGTAAGCAGTCTAAAACAGGATAATCTAAGTTGAGATTTAATTAACGACGACTGCGCGTCCATGTTAATTTAAAAATTAAATTATAAAGCATTTTGTAGTTGTTTATCTGCCTCCACGGCCGAACGGTTACCATGCCGGTCTGCCACGCAGAGGTCCCGGGTTCGATCACCGGGCCAGGAGAAATATTTGTACGGCCTACATTTATTTCTCTCGTGAATTTGGGTGTACTTTGTGGTTTGTATGTCCTTGGCACCCGCGATACAGGATTAAACTAGAGCGGGACTATTAGTATGTGCGTATGCGTTGTGTGCGTTATCTAGTATGGGACAATTGATGTTTCACGAAAGTTTCACTCTCATACATATAATTGTTCGTATTGATGAATAGAACCGTCCCTAAAAACATAGTGAAATTAGATATGTCTGCTTGTTTACTAATTGGAAGATATATGTATATAGAAACTGAGCCAAGGTAGCCTAAATACAAATTTTACTACGGGAATTCCACAAATAGTAGCAGTGTAGCAGAAAATATAAAACATATCGAATCTATTAAAAATAAATCTATACGAATCAATAATAGTAATCACATATTGCGTTTACATAAACATTTCATCGAAATGAATAAAAGTCATCTAATAAAAAGGTGAGTAACCATAACCCGTCAATTGTTTACTAAAGCAGGACATGATGAGTTGAGTTTGTTTTTCTAGTTTTTGAAAAATAATGAAATAAGTACCTAGTACAAATTTGCAGAGCAATGGTAAACTCCCATTCGAATTTTTGTTGACCTAATTGGTTTGTCTTATAGGAAAAATATGAAAAAATATAGATTTTGAATTCCTGAATGAATTTGATTTTAGGTTTACTATTCTGAGAGTTGAAAATATTCCAGTTTGAAGTTTTGGAAGTTATGTTTTACATAAGCGAATAAAATAATTCGGTATATTATTATATCAAAATAAAGTACGGAAATCTTTATCAGAGTTAAAAAAAACCGACTCGTGCCGTGGGTTTGTTGGTTGGACGAAAGTTACATGAAAACATACAATACAATACAATACATAACAAAACAGTAAAGCCATAAAAAAAGAAGAGCGAGTTAATGCATACCACACCCTGGTTATTTTTTGTCAAAAATGCCATTTATTCCTGAAATCGGGAACTTTTTTGTTACTCTTTTGTTAATTAATTATCTGCTTTATTTTCTGTGATAAAGTAGAGATTACTCTAATTTCAAATCGGTCGAATCAGTACATTTGTTACTACATAAACTAACTTAATTGTGACGGACTTATCTATGCATAGTTATTGAAAATTCTAGGCGGTCAGATGTTGCTTAACGTTAACTTACTTACTCCGCTGGTGTCCTGGTCTCTGAAATGAGATGATGCCAATTTCTTCAGTCTTGTGCAGTCTCTCGCCTATTGATAACTTGTGACTCGCGTAGGTCTGCCTCCACGGCGTCGCTCCAGTGGAACCTGAGACTACCAACCGGTCTCCATCCAGTAGGTCAACCCAGACAGGTTCTCATCATGTTCCGATCCGTTCTAAATGGCCCAGCCAGCAAAGTCTGTGCGTTTTGGTTTCGCCGATGATGTTTGACTGGGCGACGAGCTCTTCTATTTCAGCGTTAGTGCGGGCTCTCGGCTACCGTTTTCCCATTGGACTGGCCCATATATTTTCCTGAAACCTTTCTCTCACTCACCAGGAGTTTGTTCTCTTCTTTAAGTGTGAGTGTCCAAGCCTTACAACCGTATGTAAGAATGAGACTTATGACTGTCGTGTAGATCCGAATTTCGGCTGGACAGCTCAGAAGTTTGGACACCAACACTTTGTGTAGAGCTGCCTACATCGTAGAGTGTGCTAATTGCGGATGTCTATATAGACATCTTCCCTAGAGTTGGTATCGGTTATAGTGCAGCCTAGGTACTTGATCTTGACCACATCTTTTTGTGTTTAACGATAAGAAATTAAGAAACTGACGGTTGTAGTTAATCTGTGTAGATATAAGTCTAGGTTACATACTAATTAATCATTTGAATTTAATTTGAATATTATTTTATTTCCAGACTTCGACAGGCCTTTACTACAGTTTGAAAAACCGAATGAGTTTATTTTAATCAGATACGTAATTTTGATATTTGAAGTCGCTAAAAATTCTTTCAACAATTATTTCGCCAATGTTCTTTGAGGGTAATATTAATAGAACAATGACTCGGTCACTGCCAATAATTACTAAATCATAATATTTTAAATTCACAACCAAAACTGTTAGAAATGGAGACAGGATTTACCCACTGTTCGCCCACAGACCATGTACGTTGACAATATGACTGTGCTACATCCTGTCGGGACAGAACCCCCAATTTATAGTAGAATACACATTTAAAATTAAACTACACAAACAATACTAGATTTATTTGTGTAATTAACTTGTAGTAATCATTACAGAAGAGCGAATAAAATCAAGTCACAATGAAGATACTATATTTTTAACCAACTTGAAAAACGGAGGAAGTTCTTATTTGTTTTTTTGTGTGATTGTATTACGCGATTACTTCGACATTTGTTACCCATTTTTTTTAAAGATGATATCTCAATAGTGGTCCCATTAAAATTTAAAGAAAATATTCGACCTCTAAGTATGGCAAATAAGGAGATGAACCGGTTTGTTGAATTTCATCCACTTTCTGTTAACCGATTTCACTACAACTTGGTACATAGATTGTAATTCAAATGAAAATAAAGCTCTGTGAGCAAACTTTTAGATAAGATAAAAAACTTAACTTGTCTCAAATAATATTTTTACACCACTAGGTTTCATTGGGTCATAATTCCCCACTAAAGCTTAACGATAAACACTCTATACAAACTATACAGTGTGTTGATTTGCGTTCTCGCCATATTTTGGAAATTAATATTAGAAATAATGCTAAATCATCTAAAATACTAAAAAAATTATACTGTTCAATATTCTGGCTAATTGTATCTAGTAAAGTTTTGCAAAATTGTCTCAAGTCGTATGCACCACGCAAGGGCAATGACCCCGCCACCCGCTTTACCGAGGGATACGTAATCTTTCTCGATCGCTTATTTACCTATTTTTTTAAATTTACTATCGATATCTGAGTTCTTGCTCAACACATGTAATATTTTACTAAAGTAATAAATGACAAAAAGCAAAGAAAAGTATCTTATGCCAATCCATGGTAATGGTTTTCGTAATTTCAGACGGATATCATGTAACAAAAGTTGTTCGTAGGAATACTCGTATTCTAGATTAAATCATCACTTAAAAATCTTACAGAATTGTAGGTATTACTATATATTTTATTACTAAACATGTAGATTCTCCTGCTATTGGTGTAGTACTCTAATGACAGTAATTTTAAGTGTACCACTATCTGTTAGCTCATCGCTCATTGTAAATCGTTATTTTTTATGCTTAAATGCTATCATCAACGTCATTGTTTAACCATAATCTTCGTATTAAAATTTAATTAAAATATTCATTATTAACATTACAAAAACCGGTGAAGCCAAAATACGAGGAGATTTAATTTTGAATTTACACGAACGGTAACAATGGAAGGATTATGAGAAAAATTATTTCACGCAAAAGTAATCTTTCACCTCATAATTTCACGTATAAAAAAGTTGTACATACCTTCAGTTCAAATCTTTACAAGATAAACTTGCTTATGATTTTAATGTTTATAGATATGGGTTTATATATTTGCTGATGTTATTCTAGTACAAGAAACAGTACAATTATTTTAATAAATTACTTTAATAGTACAAAGTAAATATTAAAGTAACTTAGATATTGAAGACGTCGTTTAGTAATTCACAATACAGATCATGTTATATTTCAAAACTTATATTGTCGTTTTAAATGTCACGTCATCGTTTACTATTTTGTGCAGCTTTCAAAGACAATAAACCTGAGATATTCCGAGATGGTTTTTGATAAACGAATAGCATCTGACTTTACATAGTTCAATCCAAAAAGTGGAGACCGAATTCTCATTGGAAATTCAACTAATAGTGTGGAAAGGCATCTCGGGTACAATGCACAGCATGGGGATACTGGTAATAGGTTGGCACAGTTATTCGGGTCTACAAGAATGTTTACGGCACGCGGCTCAGCCGATATAAAAGCGAAGCTACGCTGCCGTGCCGCAATCTTCCATTGGTAGTAACATACTACCACATTTTCACGTTCACGTTCTAAAAAAGAGTTGAGAATTAAACAATGGCTGCAGAGCTTTAATAAAAAATTGCTAATGATAACTTACGTAGTACCAAATTTTAAATGTAAGCTGAGAGACCAAAGTCTCTATCAAAGTACAATCCTGCTAGCATTTGCCTAAATTGCAATGTAGTAATAAAGGCATGTAGATTTTAAGACCTTCGTGAACATTAAATGATTTTCACTAATTACAGACGTAATGACCAATTAACAATCGATTGACCCGTGTTGAGTCAATCAGTGACCATGAAGCGTGTAACCGTTCCGAATTATCGGGAAAATAAAAGAACTCGTGCTCAGTTTTCCGTGATCATAGAGCGTATAACCGTCCCGAAACATCAAACAAGTAAAAGGACTCATACCGTGGTAAGAAATCTGTAATGATAATCATTTAATGTAGGCACAGTCTGCCGGATACGGCGTGGCGACGTCGGGGTCAACCATAAGTGGATCGAGCAATGCTATACACCCATTGAAACGTTTCAGTTACCACTGACCAAACTGAACCAATGACATTTTATATTAATTAGGTGTATTGTCTTTCAAATAACGATTTAAAGCAACATCATACGTCTAAGGAAGGTAGAAGCGGCGACTGTGCGGAGAAAAATCTAAATTAGAACTTGCAAAATAAGACACGGGAAATAAGAATTTGCAAAGTTAAGAATAAGCCTTCTTTTGTGTAAAATTCCCATCAGAATTGCAATTTCTCTGCCGCAGCAAAGAAAACGAGCTAGTTATGAGCTCACTACGTCGGAGTAAGCAAGTTGTCCGTTGCAGCCCGGAACCATAAACCTACATTCATGTGAAGGCAGTACGGGCTACATAGCGTCGTATCTAGACAGTAAATCATTTTCATCGTCGACCCCAATGACTGGATTCCTATGGGTGTAAAATTCCTAAATCAAGGCGTCTTACACATTTTGGGTTACGAACATCGATATTGCTACATATCTGATTTCTCCCACTGCAGTGACTCTACAGAAGTTGCACGAGAAATACGGTAATCCTAGGACTGCACTTTTCCTTCCCCGAATAATCTGAAATCGATAAAATGTGCTCTCCGAGGTGTGGTTAGATAGACGGCGAGTCATTTCCGAAACAGCGTCCAAAGATCAGGCTTTATTCAGCTCTATGTGTACACATCGGTTTTAGTACTTACGACAGATCGTGGTTTGTTATTATAGGCAAAAAAGTGATGAAATAGCATCGTAAATACTATACGGGTGAAAATAAAATGCTATTGTTTTCATTTGTACTTATAGGTACAGAATAGGTATATACCTATTCGTATAGACGAATATAGTTTTTACTTACCTACCACTTACATTTCAAACATAATCTAGCTTAGTTTCATGAAGAACAAGTTATATTCAGTCGTTTGAAAGGTCGCGTGTAAAAATAAGCAAGTTTTATATAAGCAACAACATTAACTTACGTAATAAATGTTTGCTTGACTCCTCAGTCAACATTTAACGAGCTGCCGTATCTGCCATCTGTATCTATCTAGTTAATATTTCGGGCGTATTTGTAATCTGGAGAAATAATTCACGGCACATCTTTGTACTACATTTCAGATAGTAAGCGGTCACATAATGTTTTAGTGTACACTGAACAGCGTAAAACTAAAGACAATAAGAGAATTCGACGAGAATCAGATAAGTTGCCAGAGGGCCGTTTGTGTGCTAAACACCGCTCGTCGTCTCAAAAGCTGTAGTTTCGTAAAGTTTAAACAAACAGTGGCGTAGCATTAACATAACATCCTACAAAGGCGAATGAAACAAAAAGAAACCGTTATAAAGTTTTGTAACACCCATAACAGCTAACAGTTTAGAGCCGGCAAAGTATCTGCGAGTGTATGAGCCGGTCCGTGATGCCGGCCAGACGTGACCGGCATAACACTCAGTTCCCTGCGGCCAGACCAAGCGATATTTGCTTTTTTTTATTACCACATCCATATTCCAACACGAATACCCTCAACAATATTTGGAAGTACTGAGAGCGCTAATGCGTGCGTGGCAGGAAAGATGATTTCGTCCCTCTATTCAATATTCCCTACGAAACTTAGAAAACCCACAATTGAATTGTTAATAGTGGTTGAGGCGGGGATCGTGAACGGTCTACTTTTTATCGCTAACTGTTAACATTTGGGGAATTAGTATTCCCAGATCGAATAACGAATATTAATTAAGTAAATGTTTGAGAATACTTTATGCAATTTTGAGCTTGACCCTAAGTACGAAATATTAGAGTTAGCATCGGTATGCGTTACAGGAAATTTGAAATAAATCAAAGCCTTTTGCTAATAACAGTTTATTATCCTTGTTCCTGTATCAGCGCAAAATTTTGCACTGAATATTCGGGGATACCGTCGTCGCATTAGTATGCTGCACACTTCTTGTTGAAATAATCTGAAACAACGTTAAGTAATATTACGTGTCACGGCTACATCTATTATTTCTCGCAATTGTACTCTACTTGTAAGTTTTTTGTGCTCTTAACTACTTGTTTTCATATTATTAAGTGTACATATGGGATTAAAATGAATAATAATTGGATAAAATCGTCAGACCATAAATAGTCTCTAAGTATCATTAATCAGGTGAACATTATTAAATTAACAATGAGATGAGTCAGCTCTCGGAATCAAAATAACGAGTAAACAAATTTTGTTGTGTCGTTTTAGGACAGCGTTAACCGTATTTTCGCAAAAATACGGTTTTCGATTCCGTATTATAACATCAGGTCCTCTCATAAATACGGAAGAAACTGAACATCACAACAGGAACTTATTGCGCAATCCTGTGCGGATTAAGGAGGGAGATGCGTTCGGGCGTTTTTTAAACTTTTTTCTTTAGTAAAAAAGAAAAGAGAACCGAAAGCGCAACGGTGGGATGTATTAGCCTTCTATAATGACGTAATCATTTCTCCTACGCTTCTAACGCTTATTATATAGGAGGCTATGAGTATAAAAATTTAAAAGCTACAATTAATAGCGTAATTTTTGCGAATATTTTGACTCTTGATACACTTTGTATGCAGCATTAGCAACCACGCCCCACGGGTTAGTAATGGTCAATCTGGCAAGTCACGCAAGAAGATGCGGTAATGCCGATCGTCTAATAATTTTACTGCTTAATTCAACTTTGATCAATATAAGATTGATTCATAATGCTCTTTATCGAGTTGGCATTAACGCTGGTTAAGGTTTTGGAACCAATCACAATGGTTACTCATACAAAAATATTTCCTATACACGATTAATTTATCTATATTTATCCGTATCGTATTATTTCATTGGTAATTAGATATAATATGTTTCTTTTTTTATCTTCAACAATGTATTTTTTGTTTCAGTTTGTAACCAGTTCACTCGCGGAGTGATCGCAATGCTGGGAGCAGTAACGCCTGACTCTTTCGACATTTTACATTCTTACACCAACACTTTTCAGATGCCATTTGTAACCCCGTGGTTTCCGGAAAAGGTAACTTTTACTGCTATATGTCGCTTTATGCCCGTAAGCTTCCTGTTAAATTTTTGACCTTAATCATAAATCCCCTTAAAAACTATGTTTATTATATTAATTTTAATACCGAATATACAGTAGAGCTCCTTGTGAAAGAGTTCGTCCAAAGAAGTACTGCCACCTTACCTATTCCTGCCGCCAAGCAGTAATATGAGCATTACTGCGTTCCGATTTGGAAGGGTAAGAGTTGTCAACTTATTAGGTCTCGGGGTGACGGGTGCAGTGACAGTGCCCCTCAGATCTTTGAAATTTAAACTCTAAGTGCCACTGCAACTGTTACGGACAGGCGTGTCGCTTATCACCAGGCGCACGACTTGTTCGTCACTGATATCACGTAATGTCACTTGATATTATATAAAAAAGTTAGCCTGTATGGTACGAGTATTACGAACCTCGACTCCAAATGCCCTCAGTCTTCGACTTCGAGCTTCTTATAGAGTCTCGTTTGTAATTCCTTATTCGCCGTTCTGTATTAACACAATTTACATTCGCATTTTGTGCATAATTATAATCAGCACAATAATTTATTACCACAATATTGTGTACACTTCAGAAATTATGCGGATGTATTTTCTGAAAATTTGGCTTTAGTAGATACTTTGTTTCAATTTTTTTATTTGTCTTTTAAAACGTATTACACAACAATGTTTCTAGTCGCATTTTAGACCACTAAGGTTCGTGGTAATGCGAACGGTATCCACAAAATCTATATGTTCAATTTGCTAACAGAAAAGTTTTGGTAATTTGCATAAAATAATCTATCATTAACCAAAAACATTATACAGAAATTGGATAAATACATTTAGAAACAATCAAATTTATCTTAATTGATTAAGCTGTTTACAAAGTATTTTTTTTTAGTATCAAAATGACTTTTGAAGTTTACTTTTTATATTAGTGGTTGTTATAGAATTACAAAATTCTAACGGTAACTCGTTTAGTAGTCGGGGAATAAGGTAGGTAGAGGTAAGGTAGGTAGTAAGTTCTTTTTTTAGTAGCAGTAGAACTCCGAAATAACACGAGTATTAAATATTTATTTTAAGAAACTGATTCTTTTAACTTTAAAAAAAATCGTCAACTTTATTCATTTTGTATGAAATAATATTTTATGAAATTTGACCAACTTCAGCTGTCCCGATTTTTTCGTCTTATATAATGAAATGATTTCTTCATAAAACTGAGTCGCTGAGTCTGAGTCTTCATGAAACTCGATCAACATAAAAAATTATCAATTTAATTCATGTTTATGGACAACACAGGCTTTTTTATCAAAAATTGACTAAAAGTTGTTTTCAGAAAATAAGACTCAATAGCTCCTAAGATAGTTTCCTTGTTTCCTGTATGGTATTGGATTTCTCCATACTGTTCCATTTAAAAAAAGGCTCTGTTTTACATATACATATACATATAACACGTAAAAGTTTTTTATTTTCGTACCGTATGTCCTGCTCACACAAGCCTCAAAAGTTATGTTGTATTTATATAATTTCCCAGATTTGACTTTCCTTTAATCAGTATTAGATCTGTATTTGTAGATCTAAATCCGGGACATAGTACGCCAGATTTCATCTCTACATACTTTTACAAGACTTTCCTTGTGAGCGAAGTGCACCAAATTAAACTTAATTAACTGTCTTAATCTTATCTGAGACCTGCATGATTCCGCAGTAGTCGCTTTCATATTGTGAATTCCCCGAAATACTAAATGTTTTAATTAGAAGGAAGACCGGTTTTAATAAAAAAATTAAAAGTTCTTGACTTTCTGCTGCTTCTCACTAGAAAGTTAGAACGCGAGTGTTAATTAGCGAGCAATAGTTCAACTTGTTTATTCTGTATTGGACGTACTTGGAAATGGCTGATCGTAAATAAACCTAATTAAAAGTTGTAAATAAGAGGATTTTGGAAACCCAGAGCAATTATTATATATAGTAGTAGGAGGCAGTTATAAGTTTAAATTATATCAACAGTCCACAATTGTTACTTCATTTTAATTTAGGAACTACGACCATTACCAAGATTTCATAGCGATTAAAATTATGGATGTGTGAGTTTTGGCGACAGCGGTTGTGATAGTAATCGAGGCTTGAGGCCTTTTCATTGTTTTTTTTTTGTTCCGTGTTTGCAACAGCGGTATTTTTTCGTACATATAAGTTTTATGTTCTTAGGTTTTCCCCTATTTCTTTAACTTTATATTCAATAACGTATGACGATTATTTACACGGAAGCAATATGTATTTACCTAAATGATACTATTACACCTACTATTATCCTGTTTTCCCTTGTGGCGCGGTTTTACATATTCTCTATCACTCCTCAGTGAAATTCCGTTTTAAGATAAAAATAAACGTACCTGATTTCTTTTTATTACCTATTTTGAGAAATTTGAAAGTCTTTGTTTCTATTATTGAAAATTTCAACCTAGTCTACGAGATAATGAAATTACATCATGTTTTGAATTTCAAGAATTATCCTTTAAACAAATGCGAGGCTGCTTACATTTAAAGATATACATAATTTTTTTAAAGAGATCTATAAAATATTGCACTGGTTCCCTGATAATTTTGCCCTCTTTTGAATAATCACTCTTTATAAGATACGAGTATGAGAAAGTAAGGCAACGAAATACCGAGTTCTAAAATGTTCGCGATTGTTATACACAGGAAATGAAATTTTAAATTTTTTCGCATCTAAATCAGGTACATTTGCTTTTTTCAAACAAACCAATGTATCGGTCCCTTTTACAGAGACTAAATGTTACCTATGATGGTACCTGTAAAGGACCCGAAACGTTAGTTTGCTTGCTAGATCCGAAAAAATAGTTTCATTCAGTCAGATTGAAGGAGTTTTTCTTTGCATATAGTCACTGTCACTTTTTTTTAAATAATATTGGTCACTTTTGTCACGAAATCCTTAAAAATAAAACTGCCGTCCACTAACTAAAACGCGGCTAAGAGACAAATCTTCGAATATCCGTTTTAAACAGCAAAAAATAGAGCACAAAATTCTCTTTTAAAAATAATTACAATTAGTTAACGTGTTCGACCTATCGGAATACAACCAATAGTACTTTTTCAGGTTCTTCCTCCAACATCGGGTCTTGTTGATTATGCAGTGAGTATGCGACCTGACTATCATCACGCTGTTATGGATGTCATCAGCTACTACGGCTGGAAGAATATTATTTACCTCTACGATTCGCATGATGGTACGTATGACCAATTTATTATTTACAATGTAAATTTAATTTTAGCTTGGCGTACCATTTTCATCGAGGCGATTCAGACTGCCCAAATTAGTGACCTGCGGCACATGATTGGCAGCGCCTAGCAATTTTCGCCGCATTCACAGGAATCTTAGTATAATGAGTATGGTACCTCCACACAAACGTAGCAGCGCGGCTTGTATGAGTGCACGCCCGCTGCGCGCCGTGTACGGACGCACAAATTTTCATAATCTCGCGATACACTTGCGTTGCATAGCGCGGGTCATCACACGCGCCATTAATTGGGTAATTTTCAGATTTGTTTTCTCTACCCAATTTTGTTGACAATTTTTATTATTTATGTATTCGCGTCAATTATTATATAGGTTACTTCACTCGAATGTTAAATAATACTTCATGTTAACATTCCACAATATTTAAATAATTGAAACTGCCACCAAAATAGGTACAGCAAATTTACCTGAAAATTATATAATTTTCAGGTACATTTGTGTGTTTAATAATCTCAATACAGAGTACTAAAAAACCGACCTCAAAAGTTCGTGGAATTACTTTCGGTTACGGAAAGTTCGGGAAATCAGATTCATCCCCTAGTTTGCCACCCTTTAGGTGGAATATTTTCTTCAAATCTAAATGAGACGACTACTGAGGTATCCTCTTTCCAACAAAAAAAAAATCATCAAAATCGGTTTACAAAGGCCGGAGTTATCGCGTAACATACATACAAAAAAAGGAAAAAAAACCTACTCCTTTTTTGAAATCGATTAAAAAATGACGTCAAATAGTGAACATTCTTATTGGCGTGTTTATGGTAGTTTGAACAAGGGCCTCAAATTCAAAATTGTTCAGCATTTTATTTCTATTTCATAATCACACTCCATAATCAAGATACCAATCCACGGTGCTGGTATACAAATATCAATACGTACGTACTAACTGCATTTAACAAAGATTATTCAAATACATCACGAAAAAAATATGATGAACACCTTTTTTTTAAATCATGTTTACAACCTGTAGGTGCAACTAAAATAATAATATAACCCTACGCTTCTAGAGACGTGTAGGCATTTACTCGACGAATAGGCGGGAGTTGCCCTACTTATTATACTGTGCAGATATTACCTCTTCGCTGTGCCCTGATCCACAGTCTGTGACACGCTCCCACTCCATTCACCCCTTAATCAGGTACTCAAGCACTTGAATGCTCTCATAGCTCCAGCTCCAGAATGCGAGGTGTGCGATGAGATATCGGAAGATGTATTTAATGGATTTTATTTTTTTAATTTAAGTGGTAACATGGTGGTTTGGGTAAAAATAAATAAATAGACATTTGTCGTCACTATGTTTTAAACATAACCTACGTACGATGCAAACAAGGTGGCAACAAACTACTCTAAATCGATGTAGTCCTGAACTAAAGGAAACATTCAAACGATGAAAAGACGACTCATTTCGTAAATGTAACATACACCAAAAACCAAGTACTTACTGTAAACTCCTTTTAAGACTCTATTCAAGCATTCTTTACATTAGACCTCGGGTGTTACGTGGTTTAGGTATTCATTGCAATAAGAGAGTCCGTCAGGAGGCATTGCTACTATCTCTCGAAATAAACAACGCTTCACACACAGTTCACTAACTCGATCAGATAAAGAAGTTAGCCGCAGAGCAAAGATTAAAAAGGGCTCCACATGACCCAAGCCAGAACAATTCCGATACAATCTACGACCTAACCCCAATCTTGCCAAATTTCACGTGCCACTGAATAACAATGTTTGTATGTAGCTCAGATCACACAGAAACACATAAACGACGTACTAACAGACACAGTAATGATGTCTCCGGGCCCTCATTAGGGAAAAAGGGCTTAGCACGTCATTGAAACCGGACGCGTCACAAACCGTACGTCGATCGAAACATTAATCACTTGGTGGATTTTTTCCCCGTAACTTTACGTGAGGTACATGTGTTGCGAATAGAAGGGAAAATTTTAAAATTTTATGCAGTCATTAATACCACTATCATTGTTATAATCATTGTGATATATATCAAAAGTTTTTATTCCCGAGCCCCAATTACGGATTTGGTTAGGTATTATATTTATTTAGGTATCCAACCTCATTAAAATTCTAGTCCAGTGTCAATTAAAACGGGTAGATGTTGTAAGCCTTAATTTCGAGGGGAAGGTAATACAGTCGCGTGTATTATAATAATAAATTTTACTACTAATAGTCTAGTTTGTTAGTAAACAATGTTGATTTTTAAAAAATATGTTAGCAATACTAAAAAAAAGAAATTAAATTAAAACACAGTTTAAGAACAAATTATGCTTCATACGCGAGGCGAAAAAAGCTGCCACATAGAAGGCGAGTTGCGTCTACTGAGAATCGCTTCCAGTACAGGGTTGGAGCTGGTACGCAACCTACAGAGCAATAAGACTGACTTTTACACATAATGGCATAAACGTCACTCGTATGTGTCGGAGTAAACATGCCTGACGCATTGCAGAATCGTGGCAGCCCCAGCAACATCCGAAAACCATTGTATTGATATACATTATAAATATCAAAATAGATTGAATAGAGTGACAAAACATAATATTTTGAGAAACGTTTAGTTATAGTTTAATTACGCTTTGAAACATAAAGCGTAATTGAAATGAAATAAATATTCGTAGTAATTAATTAATACACGTGTTCATGCATGTGACTGCATTTAGTTTTCAATATTGACTTTAGCCAGACCCACTGCAAAGCAAAACAGGTAAATTTTGGAATTGAGAAATGAACAGACACCTACCCGGAAATGTATGTATATGTAGTGATAACTCATTAAAGATATTTTTCTCATTCAAGTACATTTGGATGTGATTTTGAATCACAATTGATATTTCAACTGTCTTCAAGAAATTTCACATAAAAAATGATAGGTATACAAAATTGTAATAAAAACTTTCCCTTGACTGTCCAAGATACCTTAAAAATATAATATCTAACTTTCCAATTTTCTTCCGTAGACACAAGCAGGGATGCTTCTAAATCACTTTTGCTCGTTTTACAACTTTTCACGAAACCGAATTTATGATATACTTTTTAACAACCTTGTATGTGCGTTAATTTATAATTATATATATATATATATATATTTATATATATACATACATATAATTAATTAAATTTATAATTAATTGTAGTTAATTTATAATTGTATATATATATAGTTAATTTATATATATATATATAT
>NW_020653200.1:8293061-8294717 GCF_003589595.1 Hyposmocoma kahamanoa
GTTTATAAATATTTACTCTTAAGTTATAAATATAGATACCGAACCTGATATCGGAACAAACTGTTAATAAGTTAATAAATTCCAAACATTTGTAAACTTGTCGCTTTAGACTTGGTCGATACGTGTTACTTTCAGTTAATGAAATTTGAGGTACGGGGCACCGTAAGAAACGTATTCCAGGATCTAAAGCGAGTTGAAATTCATTTTATGTCGCAGTCACAGGATCACCTCCGAGAAAAGAACACTTTGCAAACGGAAAAGCCCATTTACATATAAAACGTGGTTCGGAATAGGTATATCTAGCTATATACTATGCGCGTACTACTTTCATTATCGTTTAAAATAGAAGATGTGCATTTGTTTTATAATGTGGCGTTGATCAATGTTGAGTAAATTAATATGATTATTTTGTACTGCACGAGTATTTGCAAAGCGATGACAGTACAGAAATAGTAACACATTAAAACATGAAAGTTCAAATAAAATACGAGAGCTGCCTGAAACTTGGGAGAATAAAAATGAAAAAAGACGTAAAAAGCAAGTGCGGATGTCATGGCAGACGGGTGGAGTCGCGGGCGCCGGATATGACGCAGATATTAAGTAGAGGTAGATATAAAGATGCCGTGAGCATTAAGCATCTATATAAAAGAAAGTGCGGCACTAAAAACCTTCTAAAATAAAGAGCATTATGTTCATAAGAAAGCCTGTAGATATCAGAACAAAACGGAAATAACGCAGAAATAGGATTCGCATGGAAAGGGGAGGGAGATGATCCCGATACCCAAATAACACCCTCTTCACACTGTCACATCAAAGTCGATGTTCGGAGGCACTAATTTGAACTCCGTATTATTGCCTTGGAATTTAAAGTCTTTTCTAAACTGATTTGCATATTGAATAAACTTTAGACTTCATAGAGATGACCTCAAATATAAAATGTTAATGTAAGTTCATTGTTATCAAATATAATTAAATAAATGTTTGATTTTCATTTTGCAAATTACTAGCACCAATTTCATTCGACGCGTTGTCCGTAAAAGAAACTTGTAAAATTATTTTAAAATTCTTTTCATCTGTAATAAAGTTTGCGTAATTTTTTTTTTCACAGTTGCAGTATCTAATTAGATAAAAAGATGTGATAGACAGCATTTTTAATATTACTACTTTGGCAGTATATAAGTATCTGGAAGTAACAAAAGCTTTGTCAATGCTTCTTGTGCCAAGGTTTTACGTAAATTTTATTTATTTCGTGAAATGTTATTTACTTGTAATGTGACCTTAAAAAAAAGCACACAAAACGTTGAATTTTAAAACAATTCATTGAATGTTATTGCGTCGTACTTCGACTTAATTTTTAATTGAATTATATTTCCTCATTTGAAAAGGAAAATTTTCATTGCTGTGAAAACAGAACATGCAATATTTGTTTTAAAAACATTTCATTTAGAAATTGTAAACCTCGTTTTTTGTAGAGACATTTCTAGGTATTTTTATAAGCCTCATTTGCATTAAATTACATTATTTAAATCATGTTTCTATATAGAAACAATGTTCTTAAATATGATATTGTTTTGTTTAAAAATAAGCATCGTACTTATTTGTGTGTTTATGTGTGTGTGTGTGTGTGTGTGTGTGTGTGTGTGTGTGTGTGTGTGT
>NW_020653200.1:8294727-8321227 GCF_003589595.1 Hyposmocoma kahamanoa
TGTGTGTGTGTGTGTGTGTGTGTGTGTGTGTGTGTGTGTGTGTGTGTACAAGAAGTGTGGTCAATCCATATCCTGTTATCGAGTGTAAACCTTAATGCTCGGTTTAAAGACACAATATTTGCCATATAAAGTCACGAAACCCAGAATATCCACACCGCTGTGTTAAATTATCATTTTCACAAGTCAAAATGTCTTTTTTAATAGTCACCAGCGAATTCACAAGACCATCGCTGACTGACGTCATCATTATCGGCGATTAGAGTTCCCCTTTGAATATCAATCGTAAGCACTTTCATTTATCGTTTATGGAGCTTTTTCCTTTTTACGGTTAGGTACAAAATTAAGGGTGGGAAGGTCTCTATTTCCGACACTCTTAACTTTGAAAAAGAAAAATAGAAGTCGTTAACGTCCCGTTTTATTGGTATTGTTTTTAAGAGGCCCATCCGAATAATGTACGGTTACTAGAAATTTGTTCAAAGTATATCATATTCATGCATATCTTTCTATACTTGCACTACTCATTACGTGACTGGTAAACTTCGTTTTAGTGAAACAAAGCATAATTTTGATTGGATGCGGTTGGTGTCACGAATGACATTTGAAGCGTCTCTTGTTTTTCTCTGCGCACACATAAATTTCAATTACTATTACCATTGACTTACAAATAAAACTATTACTAATAATTTACGTGCATTGGAATTCAACAGGATTTCGAGTCATTTCAGTGTTTGACTATCAAACGTGAACGTGTTGTAATTAACTACCAAATTAATATGACATAGATGCCACTGGCATCGATATTGTGGATACCGTGCCCACTTAATTAGCCCCCGATCGCGACGTGTATTGCAAGTGTGTAAATCATGTTTGCTTATTTGCGGGATACAAATTCATCGCAAAGAACGGTATACCGGGGAGTGCTCCTTGAGAAAGCAATATTCAGCTCAGCGAAATGCCACCTTTCCTATTTATCCTACGCTCTTTAAGTCTTCCTTTTCAGCAAGTAGTACCTCTTCTGTGGTAAAATGCCCCAACATTTTATGGAATCAGAAACAGTCGACTTTAGTATTTTTTTGTAACGACTTGTACGAACTACTCATTGAAAGTTGTTCACTGAGTAATAAAGACAAGTCGGTGTATTTTCACGCAGAAGTCACTTTTATTATAAATATTATGTTGAATCACCGAGAGTAAATTTATTTGAAGTTCTCTAGTAGCATATTTTGTGACAGCGATAGATTGTGTGAATGTGGCGGTATGTTATTGAAACTCCTAATCGTCTAACTCGATACAGGCAACAATAGAGACTTGATCCTCGACTATTGTCGCTACAGAATAAGAAGGATTTGCCGAGTTTCTGAATAATACAACCTAGAGTCTTGACTCAGCCCAGTAAATGCCTTTGTAATCATCAAACATTGCACAAGAGTTTGGGGGTGAAATGCGATATAAAGTTTTGGTTGTACCTTTGGAAGACCTTGAACCATATTTGTCAAACTCTATTGTGTTAACAAATTTTCTTTGGTAAATTTTCTTTGGTCAATTTTTTAAAGGACGACTCTAGTCAACGTATGCTGCCAGCTATGAAATCCACTTACATTCATGTATGGTACAATCAGTCGTCTGTCATTTAGTACGAAAATAATTTCACAATAAAGCTTTGATTGGTTTCTAGCTTAACAGCGAGCCTCATCAATTTAGAATAATATTTTCCTGAATAAAATTTTATGCATCACTATTTCAGAACGGCTACCGGTCCCATGTGGGTTCTAGATAGAAATGGTTTTATCGACTTCCAATTTATTCAGCGAGTTTAATGTATAAAATCCCCGGATTTTCCGATCCTGACCGCGTGCTACCCGTGCTCCTTGCTGAAACCGTAATGAATTTCATTCCTTTTACATTAAAACGGCCTGCATTAGTTATGCCCAAATGATTTGCTTCTCCTCAAACGCTTTGGACAATGGATGCATGTTTTATTTAACTATATATAACTATGATTGCACACGGAAACTTATGTAATTCACGAACCTATGAAATTCTATATATTATATTATTTTAAATTACATTAATTAATAATAATAACAGTAATATAATTTGTTGCAAAACAAGTTACATTTAGGTGTTAAGGTCAGCAATGTCCATTTTTACATACATTATTAATTATAATATTATTACAATGAAAAAAAGAAACTAAGCAAATATATACAAAAAGTCAAATGATTTAATTTTAAAACGATTGTCAAATTATTAATTAAACAATACTCTACTTTAAATCTATTTTTGTGTTCAAAATATATATGGTAGCAGGTAGATACATATCTGTGTATATATTTATAACTAAGTCTATAACAAAAAAATTTACGTTGCTTTTGCAGGTTGTGTTTCTCTCATAACTAGTTGTGCAATTTAGATAACATCGTCATCAAATTGAATTTATAGTATGATACATTGTAATAACTGTAAGTGAAACTAAAATAAATTGAAAAATAGAATATTTCATCGAGGGCTTTTTACATCATTGTAACACCATTGCAAACAAAAACATTGCCGAACGCTAGAAAGAAATATGCCACGTATACGAGTCAGTATGCTAGTATTTTAGGAAGAAAGAGAATTCGTTACGTGATAAGATTAAGAGATTAGTACGTTTTATCCCAAGCACCCGAGGCAAGGAAGCTCTCACTGCTACTTTTGAGCAGGATACTAAATATCATTCGACTTGTACATTAACACTTGTTAAGTAACACACGACATTAAGATTTAATGTACTTGTTCGTGTTTTCAACAATACTCTAGCTTACATTAATATAGTATTTCACCACTTAATTCATTTGTAGTTATTACTTATAAAAGTATTAAATATAATTTTACTTACAGTCTTAAGCCCTAACAGACTTGAGTATTACAACAAAAATTTTACATAATACGAAATATTTATACAAAGAGTTATGCGCGCGTTGCATTTGCCCTCTTACATGCTTTGCATTAAAACTTACAATTTGCATTTTTGGGGGTTGATGTTGCTCGCTTCCGTAGGTTTATCATCGAAACCTTACAAGTGACCCCTGTGTGGTGCTAAAGAGAAACAACTACTGGTGGTAGGCTTCGGCCGTGGCTAGTCACCACCCTCCCGACGCAGACGAGTCGCCAAATGGTCTTTACCATGTTCCGACTCGTGTTCGGGAGTTGCCATTAGGAGGTCGGGTCTGAACAGTTGTATTGCGTCTGACGACGAGTTGTTGCTGCTTGTACTGTCACACTGAGCACTCGATTCTGGAGGCTAGCGGGATCCGGAGCACGGTGCACCGCTGACCGACTGCGAGAAGTTGGGGCCCAAGTAGCAGGAAAGCCACCCGTGAAAGGCTGCCCCGCCACCCAACGAAAAATCCCGGGATGCTCCACCTTGCCGGTTGGCGACCGGAAGGTAGGATCAGGTGGCCATCTCCGGGGGGGTTCGGGCGTCCCCGCGGTGTCCAAAGCGATTGTGCCCTCTTGTGGCAGTGTGAGCTTGCTGCTTGGTTGAACACGACACTCCTGCCTATTCACTTCTCCAAAAACAAGCATGAAAAGCAAAAATGGGAAAAGTATACATAGCGGTTGCACGTCCTCCAACTAAAAGTACACCTCACTAACATCCGAGGTCTGCACTCAAATCTTTCTTCAAAACTTTCCAGGGTGAGGCGTTACTTTACACCGGAACTTTGCTTCAGCTGTACCAAGCACAAGTCCGATCGTGCATGGAGTACTGCTGCTACCTTTGGCATCCCAAAAGTCTGCTACATATCGACTGGCCACTTTGGATTCAATTAACAACCGTGCCAAGAAGCTTATAGGTGACTCGGAATTAGTGGAGGCGAAGTTGCAAAGCCTTGAACACCGCCGTAAAGTTGCCTGCTTATCGGTATTTTACAGGATATATCACGGAGTGTGCGATGGAATTACACGATTTAATTCCGCCTTCCCCTTTCCATCAACGGGGGACTAGGCGTAGGCTTGGGTTCCACGCCTATGTTGTGGATATTCCACAATATAGGCCTGCCTTTCCCTGCCTGCAGACTTGTTCCCTGAACAAGTCTGCAGGCAGGGAATGTAGTGAGAGAGAGTGAATAGGCATTATTTAGGTGTGCATGATCGATCGTCGACCTCATCGTTAATTTCCATCAGGTGAGATGGAGATCAAATGCGCACTTATGCTTTATAAAAAAAGTGACGACTTTTTTATTTTCTTCGCTATTAAAGTAACTTGGCTGTGTCAATGTGAACATGACGTTTCGGAGTTATTTCCCTTCTCTTTTTATTTCCCTCATATTCATGTCTCTCTGAGTATAAATGCATAAATATAGTAATTAAAGAATTATAAATTATTATTAAGCGGAGTTCGAAGGTATAATTATGATTGATAGTTATCACGATAATTATCTTAATTATAATACTTTGATATTTATAAAATCAATTGGAACAACAAAATGCCACAGCTAGCAATGTTGTGCCATGTGTTTGTATCAGAGACGCATCCAAACGTGTCAAACGTCAATTTAAAAAAGTCATGAATAAATCGTTTTCGTTATCCCAGTGATTTTTTTTTCGTGCTTATTTAGTCTTCTAAATGTTTATCATTTTTAAGTCAAAAATAAGGAGACAAAACTATGAATCAGCGCGAATAATTATCTAATGTATATCGGATAATTATCATGACAATTTCATCAAAACCAAAATCAAAAAATCAAATAAATTAAATATGATAATTTCAAACCCTGTAATAAAGTAAGAAATTTTAGGTAACAAAAATGCTAAACCACAAAGCAGTCAATGCTTGAAATTCGCTAACTTAAACACAACCTTAGGGTATAGCATAGTTTTTCCCCAAGTCACGAAGCGTGTGCAATTGACTTCTTGGCCAGCGGCGGACGCTCTATTCATCTCACACTATAAGAAAAGACGTAATCATGTCTAGAGAGGAATCACGTCCAACGAGCGACAACGCCGGAATTCCGTCGGACCCGGCATCCCTAGCAGTAGATATTTTCTTTTCCAAAATTACATCTTTTTGCTTGCAGAATTTCTCTAAAATTAGTACTAGATGTCAAAACATTTGACCGCTTTTACCTTTTTCTGTTCAAAAGACAATTTCAAAGTAAACATAAAAGAAATGAACGGTGCAGAGTTCGCAGCGTGCACATTGTTGCGATAGTGGCTGTTTCTGGTCCCAACCAGATACTTCAAAAAACAAATAATGATGATAAACTCTAACTTTGCACTATTAATACAACGTTCACACGTTACAACGTTTTTGAAATCAGTGGACACGTAATAAATTTTTATTAGTAATCAAACGTTAGTAACATACCTATTGATTTATGTAGGCTATCTAGCAACTATGTAAAACGATTCACACACAACACGAATTATTTAAGCGTACAAGGAAAACGAGGGCGGCGCCAGTTCGAGTGTTAAATTGATACATGCATCAAATCACGATCTTCCGGCGAACTTCAAGCCAATCCAAATATCGTATCCAAAACCTTCCTGAGCAGGAACCGTTCAAATCGTGGCTAAAACGATTATCGTTGTTCCGTATTTCGCAGTAAACCCCCGGGTTCGTGCAATGTCAACGTCAACTTGCAAAGACTTGTGTTGCCATTGTATAACTTTTTTATTTGTTTTTTGTTTCTATTTATACCTCGGAAATATGAATCATTTCTGTAAAAATAAGTTATAAAAAATGTCCAGTATCAAAGCCTCAGGCTTTTAAAATTTAATTCGTGCTCAAAATTTCTTGGGTGTAATATTCGGATTTTCGAGATACATTAAGGTGCGTACAAATCTAGCGAATGCGCCTGCTTGCGAAAGGCTCGCGAGCTGCACGTGCATTACGTAGTGTTATCTGTTCGCGTGCCGCTCGAGTGCTTTATGAGATGTCATTACAGAGGCGTACTTAATTTCACACATGTCTGTACACATCCTTAATAAAATATTTAAATTTCTATGTCCAGTAATGATTCGATTTATCATCTGCAAAATTTGATTTCAGAACTACGTACCTTGTTGTGTTTTTGTTTTGATTTCCATATGAACTATGTATATACTTAATAACATTTATTCTTTAACAAAATACCGGCCTCAAAAATATATACCAAGCATAATATAGTAAATAAAGTTTATTTTTATTTATATAACTAAAAATCCAATCTTAAAGTTTTTTTTCGATTATTAATCTTTAATTCAGACTATTTACTGACTACGCTTCGACAACATCCAAAATAAACATTAAACCGCTTTTGCCGTTTTCTGTTCAAGTCAACAATGTCAAAGTGAAGATGGAACAAGTGAATGTACGAGAATTCGCAGCGAGCGCATTATTACGATTGGTGGTATCTGGTCCAAATCAGATACTAAAAAAACAAATAGCTACTCTAATTTCGTACTACTAACACAATGTTCAATCATTTTGTCAAAATATTAACAATAATTGTTGAAATCAGTGGACAAATTATATTAAATTTAATAATAAAGAAAACAATGAAAGTACATATAGCTGGTCTATTCAGAGTATAATCGTTAAGTGTGCCCAAGAGATTATTTCGTAAATATCAGACATATCAAAAACCTTTAAACTGATATCGAAAGTACGTTACCTAAGTGTAGAACGACATCAATAACTTTCTTTAAAATAAAATTAGAAATAGCTAAAATTTTAACCTTAAATGCTCCCATTCATTTAATATGGCATTCGTAGAGTGGCTTTAGTCGACTTACTTTAAGAGAAAACAATAAGTTTACAGATAACAAAACTGCTGTAAATAAAGTATTAAACCTTCTTTTAATTAAATAAAAAATAATTAAATTTTTTAATTAATTCAAATTTTTTATTCAATGCAATTGTTTAAAACAAAAGCCTCTACGAATGCCACAAAAATGTTTGGTATCGTTTAACGTAAATTTTTTTTCAATTTTTTTCAAAAAAGTTATTCATGTTGTTCTACTCATTATGTATCGTACTTTCGATATCAGTTTAAAGGTTTTTGATATATCTTATATTTACGGCATAATCGTCTGAGCACAATTACCGATTACACCATGTATAATTTGAAGTCCATAGAGTGCGTCCGGTCTGCGCCAAGAGCAATGGCCGACTGATAGAAATCCGACGATAGCCGAAACACGAAGATTGCCGACAGATTTTAAGAACAGTTGTACTATTATCTAACACCCAACACGTCACTTGCTGTAATGGCTTTAAATCGTTACAACAGCTGACCGTAACCGAATAAAATAAAACCCAGCTCTGCTCAGCATTATCATTTACAATATTTATTTCAAATAACATAGATAGAAAGAACCTGGAAGAGCTAAACGGGTCACTACATAGTTTTGTTGTACCTTAAACATAGTATTTTGTTCGGTATTCTGCCTGTGTTATTAAATCTACCTATAGATATCGAATGCCGCGCGTAATGACTGAAACGAAACTGGCTGCATTTTGTTTTTTTTTCCATCCTCTAAGGGCTGCATGGTGTCGTCGGTGTTGACGTTAGCAGTCAGTGTCGCTTCTTTTTTCTTTATTCTCCCTCTACGCTCTTAGACTATTTTTTCCATTGACTTACAATTATATGGACGTCGGGTCCGCGCTAAAAAGTGTCCGCACTTGTAAGGCGCTAAAATCGTATACAGAGCGCCAAACTCCGCTTTAGTCTTCATTTGTTCGACTGACAGCGCGATACTGCGATGACATTACAATTTAAATTTCGAATAGGTTGGCTTGGGACATTTTTTTCGTGGTTTTTTTATTAGACCCGTCGTCCATTTATTTGTAAGTCAATGATTTTTTCCGTATTCTTTCCATCCTCTAAGGTGTCGCTGAATTCACAACGTGAAACTAAAATGAAGAATAGGCTTTATGGCATTATGCCAAAGCCGTTAAAACTCTACAAAAAAAAATCCAACTTGTGCTTGAAATGTTATAATTATTCATTTTCGTTTTCATCTCTTCGATTTCTATGACTGATCACATTATAATACAGACGAGTCAGACAATGCCATCTTCCAGCCTAGTTGAAGAAGATTCACACCCGCACCGCTGCCGTCGTAGTGAACGGGGGAACGCGTGAGTACTTCCATATCATTTTAGCCAGGATAGCACAGGCAGAGGATTTCTAGCGCCCTAAATACAGTCCGCCTGCAGCCGCGTGGCTCGGCTTTCTTACGCCACATATTTCACTAGAGTTAAATTTTGAATAGCAACTATAATCTTATTACAGCAGCGTATTACATTGCCCCTTGAATGAATTTGTGACTTTGTGAAGACGATTGTGTAGTGCAGCCAGAGTATATTATATTTCTCGTAATAACCTGTCTACAAGAATTTTTATCAAAAATTGTTATTCTTCATCTTGACGACCTCTGTGGTCGAGTGGCTTGCACATCGGTTTTCATGTTGTCGCCTTCTCTGAGGTCCGGGGTTCGATCCCCGGCCGGATCAAAGGAGAAAACTAACTTTTCTGTATTGTCTCGGGTCTGGGTGTTTGTGGTACCGTCGTTGTTTCCGATTTCCATAATACAAGTACTTTAGTAACTTACATTGGAACAGAGCACCGTATGTGATGTTGTCTATTATTTATTGTTATATATTTATTCTTAGCTTAATTAAAAATTCAAATTACTTTCATTATCATGTACGTACTGTGATACTAGTGTAAGAATATCAATAGTCCAGTCGTAAGCTAGCTGCAAAACAAAGTTCCAAATCTTTGAAACGGCTGACTCGCAAATCTATCTTTGACATTAGTAATGGTTAAATTTTGAACTGAAATTGAAGAATATCGATTACGATGAATGCATAAGAGAAGTTTATTTCATATGGGCGTTACGTTTTGGTGTTTATATTTCGCAGTTATTCTGGCTTCCAAATATCTAATAAATTAATTATTGGCATAATATAAACCGGTGCGATGAATGGTGCAGTGGTAATTGAAGTAAATTGTCTGTGACAATATATATGTACATATACATATGTATAATTATATAATTCGATCAACTGGATACTTCGAAATTCTCATATCGAAATGATGAAATTCGATAATTTAATCAAAGTTCATGTGAACTTTGATTAAATTATTATTATTAGGAACAACATAAAATAATGTATGGATAATAATTTAGAAATAACATAACTCACCATGCGCGGTGACCTCAGTAGAGTTTAGCAGGTGGGTCTCAAAATGTACATGGACAGGATGAAACTATTTCGAATGTCCATGTTATACCTACTCCTATAATAGTGGGAACCTCTACTCTCGAAGTTGTTGACGAGTATGTGTACTTCGGACAAACCATCCAATTAGGCAGAGCCAACTTCGAGAAAGAGGAAATCTGAATCTGACTCGGTTAGGCAGCATTTAGGGTGCTCTGGTACGTTTTCTCATCCACAATACTGCAGTCTTTGAATACAAAAGTCTTCGAGCATTGTGTATTGCCAACGATGGCCTACGGCTCTGAGACGTGGTCACTTACTATGGGCCTCATAAAAAAACTCACAATCACTCAACGAGCTATAGAGTACCAGTGCGCAGTGCACATAGCTCGTAGAACTGACGTCTGTTGGGGTAAAAATCGGTAGGCGTTCAGTGGGACGGCCCCCTACTAGATGGACGGATTACCTAGTAATGGCGGCGGGTAACCGATGGATGCACGTCGCATCCGACCTGCTAGTCAGGCAATCTTTGTAGGAGGCCTATGTTCTGCAGTGGACGTCTTCCGGCTGATATGATGATGATGAACATAAAATAATGTATAATCAATGAAGATAAAACTCACGGTCTAATAGCGGCAAAATTACGTGGCGTTGAATAAGTAGATATTTAAAATTACTTCTTCCTCTGTGCCTTCTGTAGATATTGAATGTTTTTTTAAATATTTTAATTGTTTTGAGTATAAGCTTGATATTTTTACTGGCAATTGGTATATTACATGGTAACCCTTTATAAAAATCCACCTTAAAAAATGGTCATATACGGACGAACGTGGAACAAAGTGAAAATGTTGGGTGAACTCTCTATTTTTCATTGTTTGCTACTGAACCCTAAAAATCAACAAGTCGAACATTTCCCGAGAGCATCTTAGAGAGCTTCAAGTTAATGCTGATCCCGACAGAGGATAAGCTTCTGGGTCGTTACTGAAGTGGACTTTTAAAGATAAAGAAAAACTTTTCGATTCGAATTTAGCAGATGTTGCAAAACGAAGTACCGAAAGTTAGTGCTCAGCCACACGAGGCAGAGAGGTACCTATGCATTGTCGACGAACTCCAAGGCATGTAAAAACTTCGTAGTATGAGTTTCCTTCTTGAAATAGACAAGCTTTTCTATTATCTTAGGCGGTCTTATGTGCCCATAAAGTTTCGTAACACAAAAGGTTTGAAAGACATGCGTTCAATTGTACAAAAGTCCATCAACTTTAACGCTCAATTAAGAGATATGAGTTTTGCTTGTTTTTTTTAATAAGAACGCTTAGTTACGACACTTCCATTTTTAAACTCTTTCCTGTAACAGCAGGCAGGATAAACATTGCAAAGTTTCCAAGGGAAACTTTATTCGGGGAATAAAAGGGGCTATGTGACACGATATGAAAATGCAAAGAGAGTTAGTCGTTGCGGCGGCAGTTGTACCGAGCGGGTCGGGAGATGGTGGCCGCTCGACAAATCCGACGATAACGCCTTCATTACCCACACGTCAACCCTCTTCTCGGCGCGTCTTCGTCACGCCTTCAATCTTTTCGCGGATATTACCCTCAAATTATGACAAAAGCGCCAGATCGGAGCTGCATAATGAAACCGGCTAGTGATGAATGGCGTGTTTCATCTTCTATTGACATTTCCATCAAATATTTTTATCTTACAATAGCGTCGCGATAAATTTATAACAATCATTATCTTGGTTTGTTAAATTTTACGATAGTTTATCAGATTATTCTTTTTATTACCTACACAATTCACATTTTAAAAAACGAATGAAAATAAATAGTGCGTATTTTTTTACAATTTATTGCCATGACTTCAATCGCCGTAATAGCCATTACGCATAATCAATCTTTCCTGTCGAGAGTGTTTTAACAATTTTACTCTAATTTCAAAAAATGATTGCCACTCGCTACTTTGACAATATTAAGTGAATTAATTACACCGTCAATTCTACACAATAATGCCTAAAAAAGCAGATCTTGTTATAAAAGGATCACCATTCCATTTGAAAACTAATGTAATGCAAAATATAATTATTAGGTAATAGGTCTTCAAAAACATTGGCGTCATACGAGGTACCTTTCAAGGTAAATTACATTGTGCGTGTTTGTGATTATTTATTGATTTTGAAATAATTCTTATATGCGTGCCATTTTTATTATTAATTATTAGGTATAAAAATATGCTTCATACTTGGTGTAACGGGCTGGTGTCCGCAACTCGACGTTAGCAAAGCCTAATGTAATTAATAGGTAAATGACAAATACACCTCTAAGTTTTGAAATTCGAAACACTCACAAAACAGAGATTCCGGTAGCTTTTCGTAAGTAATCTATAGCGCTATAGGTATATATTGTAAAAAGAAAAAAATCAATAATAGATAAGTATAATAATGACATTACAACATAAAATATAAAATTCACTTCCTTTCTACCGTGATGGTTGCAAATCCCTAAAAAGTATCAAAGTAAGGCAACGCAGTCAATATTTGAAAAAACAATAGGCTATAAAAGTTTAGGAACAGTAACAATGTTTATAACTCTAGCGGAATGGATTTCACACCGTTCCTGACTGCATCAAAACAATTCAAATATACATACAAGGAGCCAAATAACTCTCGCCTAAAAGAAAGGGTATCGTTTTATCGCTATAGCTCCCTGTTGCTCTTTTGAATACGATATCTACAAAAGCGTCCAGACGTAGGTGTGTGAAGTTAACCTTCACGTTTTCTTGTAAATAAATAATGAAAAATAAAAACAGTGACACTATTTCTACTATATATATATGCTCAGGAACAATAGATAAAATAATATATCCCACATGACAACTAACATAGTATTTATCTCAAAATGCTTTGAGTTATATTAATATTACCTATTTAATTTTAAAGCGACAGTGTTGTGCTGTCACTTTGAAATTAAATCGTATACGATTGACAAACAAATATAGCCAAAATTTTCTCTTCTCTCTCTTCTCTTAATTTTCAGCAGCTTCGATTGTAGCACTCTTTTTTGGTGACCCTTGTACAACGACGACGTGGCAGATATGCCTCCGTGACCGAACAGTTACAATGCTGGTCTGCCACGCAGAGGTCCCATATATTTGCATGGCCCGCATTTAAGTCTCTCGTAAGTTTGGGTGGGTTTGATCTGATACAGGCTGACTATTTTGTGAAGTAAATGGAATTGTCCGTTACATAAAACGAAAAATATCAAATACATTTGTTGAGTTTAGAAAGATTGTGCAGCTTTGGGAAGCACTAATTTTACAATACATTTATGTTGTTCTGTTCATATTATGTGATAAATTGTTCTATGATCACAACCCACCATCGTATCTATACTTTATTAGTTACAGAAAATGATCCTCTCTTCTTTTTGTCGTATCGATGGTATTACAGTAATTATCGCGGCCCAGAACTTCTGATCATGCCACAAGTAGCCGCCTTGCTGAACTGTGCATGGAATATGTTTGCCATCGTGGTGAAAGGATTTGGCAATTGGCGTAGACTATAAATAATATTAAACTATTTTTAGGGTAAATTACTTTTTCAAATGATATTCAATAGTCTGAAGTTAGGACTATAAAACCGTTCGTGAATTGAAGCTACTTTAGTAAGTAGCTTCAATTTACGAATGTATATTTACAAAGTTACCCAAACTCGTATACAAGTTTAGCTAAATCTGAGTTTAAGTATACACTATAACTGTAATACACATAACAAACAAGTTATGTTCGTATGCATTTCAATGTAGTAGTTATCTTTCGCAGGGTTACTTCGACTGCAACAGTTGTACCAAAGCTTGGACCCTAGGACTGCTACATTCCGTATTGCAAACGTAAAACGAGTAGGCAACGCTTCTGATGCAATCGAATATCTCAATGCCATAGAACGGCTTGATCGCTGGAGCAAAAAATTCGTAGTTCTCGACTCTACAACACAACTGGCTAAAGATACCCTAATTATGCATGTGCGTGACGTGCACCTCGGCCGCAGAAACTACCATTACTTATTGAGCGGACTGGTAAGTAATCCCTTCTCTGTTCCCTTTTAGAGATAGTGGTGGAAATTTAAAAAAGTTGCCGAGTCTGGAAAAAATCTATGTTACTTTTGAACAATGTCCTAGATTATGGAATTATTAAAACACATATTTTATCGGCATTTTGACAAAATTCGCATCCTTTTTATAATTTGTAGTTTTAAAACTTTTCCTGGTAGCTGGAGAATAACAAAAATGTTTTCAATAGAATAAAAGCAACTTGATTAATACGTGTACCTAAGGAATAGTTACCAATTATTTCTTATTTTTAGTTGAAATTTTTCTTTGCGTTGAATGTGCCTTTGCGCCACGCGTCCGTTTCGTATTCCTTCCGAAGCCGAGACTACACAAATCTAGTAAACTCGGTCTCACTTCGGATTTTGCTTGTGCACTAAGTCCGATTCGAATACGAGAAAATACGAATATCGCTTATGCACCTAGAGATAAAATGATCCCAGTGACATTTCGGACTGATATTTCTCGGACTCGGAACTGGCGGTCTACCCTCGATCTCCGTCCGACATCCGTCTGAAACAATTACTGTCAAATAAGTAATTTTTTTTAAATTGTTTTGGACGGATGTCGGACGGAGATCGAGAGTAGACCCCCTGATAAGAATCGAATGTAGTGCGCAAACGCTTTTAATAAGTATATATATTACAGCAGTTCGCAAAATGTTTGCCTTGTGACGGTGTGACCTCTTTGCATCGTCATCCCAACTTTTTATTTATTTTATTGTCACACTAGTATTTAAATTCAAATTTTGAATTGTTCCATTTTGTCTCGCATTCTGATTTTGTTTCGTTCCATCGTCACTCCCTGCCCGATTGCGGTAGCGAACACATCTCTTCTCATCTTTTTGAACCTTTTACTAGTTATATTTACACTGTTTACATTCATAATAGTATTGTCAAACCTGAATAAATACTTATAAAACTGGACTTTCAACTTTTGAACTACTGAACTTACTAAGTAAGATGTATGGAGGCTGCGGAGGCTACGGAGGCTACTGCTACTCTCCAGGCTACATTACTATTATCCCACAGAACGCCACCAGCACCAGCAGCGCTCTCACAGCCTTTTGATAGAAATGTAGATTTTATGCTAGGTTCACTTTGGTCGAACTTTTTCCCGAGTTCCAGACTAAAATCCTTAAGCAGCACAAAATATAGCATTCAGCTTCAGTGATTCGCCCATGAGTGGATTCGCCTTTTTTTATCACACATGTTTGTATACACATGCAAAACTTTAGAGTAAAAATTTCAAAAATAAATCTAAGTTCACTAAGCGTGCAACTTTGGCATCACTTTATGTAGGTACACCACACATTGTACTACCTGATCGCGAAAAAATCACCAAATGCAAGCTCAGGCAAACATCGCCGACACGCTGCAGAAGCACGACATCTCCGACAAAGCCCTAAAGATGTTATTCTATCTCACGCACAGAGCACTGTTGGTACACCTGTTATACGAAATCCACAGACTGATTGTGTAAAAAGACCGACAATGTGTCTTGAAAAGTAAAATATTCACGTCTCTAATACTGCGTGCAAACATGCGAATCAGCTTATTACCCCGTACCGCCAGCATTCTACGCTCTCTTTCGATACCACTACGTATTTACGACTACTTACTTTACTACTATAAATCACTTATTTATTTTATTCTTCAGGATGCAGGGATTTTTTTTTTTATTTAGTGTGTCTGTCTAAGTTTTTGACGATTAATCCTCAACCGAATCAGGATCAGATGTACCTAGTACCTTTTATTCTGGTGTAAATATCACTTCACTCAAATGCGCATCTCGAGATACTACGGATAACGAATGATTTTTCCTATTATTATGTTTATTACCATCTCTAAAATAAATCTCCCTGTATTTGTTACAAAATGCTCATATATTCAAAACATCAGCTTATAAAAGTTCCAATAACTTTTAGACGACCAGCATAATCGGTAGGTTTAAATCTAATTTGTTTCATGTTTGTTCAAAGCACTTTTTCAAAACTGAATTTCAGTGTCTTTAATAAATATTTTCATTTCGTATCTCTACATAACAATCCCATCGACTCAAAACCAATCCTTTATTGAATTGAAACAAAATGTGATGAACATGAAATAAAATTGTATTCATAAGCTTTTGACCTTTAAAATCCAACATGAAAGGAACCTATACCTACAAACCAAAATATTAATAAAAACCTACATTTCAATGTTTAAGAAATCCAATCTTTGGCTAACACAACACTTTTATATTCATATTTCTGCATTTTAAGAATGCAGAAATATGAATAAATAAAAATAAAGAAGATAGCTTTACTTGTCTTAACTTTATCTAACTCCATTATTGAGCTCCGTACCGTAGCTTTATCTTTGCAAATTTGTTTCCTTTTAAAATGGCTGTTAGATGATGTCTCTAGAAGCAAAATGAAATTATTATTCAATCGTGCTTTTTATCCGAATACAGTGGAGATTCGATTGATTCGAAATACATACATTTCCTTTCTACACAATATTGTTAAAATCGAACTCTTTTTAAAATAATTGCTCATAATCCATAGCCATATTTACTTCATGGGAGTTATGTGTGATATGTAATGAAAGATTTTAAAGTCGCACTTTCTTTCTAAATGTTCTTTTCATTATTATTCGTGTTCATTTATACATTTCAACATTGAAAGCAAATTTCATTATTCCTTATTCTAAAGCAAAATTTAACTTTCGACTCGTAGAAACACACGTATTTCTAACCACTCTTTACTCGTATACGTACTCGTAATATGTAAATTCTTAATTTGTGAATTGAAATCTTTCATCGTATGCGTTTCACCTCATATAGATACAAGCAGAAATTATAACCTATACGTATATACAAATAAATATTAATCTTTACCTAATAAAGTTATTGTTAATACGCCAAAGCGTAGCGTTACTAAGAATTCACCCGAGTCGTAATATCGAGACGATGCGCGGCACGCCATTCCTTGGTGCGTGACCTGTGTTAGATCTCTCAACTATATTTTTTTTTCTATACTCTTTTTTCTACTTTCATTTAGAATTCACGCGACTCCTTGTCGTCATATAAACTCTATCATTGCTATCTCGTTCCGTCTTAACTAATACCATTTTTGCCATACCACCTCAACAGCACCAACAACCTCCCGGCAGCATCCAATTTCAGTACGCCAACTTCAAAACTGAAACTTCAAACTACTTTTCACTAATTAAATAATTCATTTCCATTTTTTGGTTCAACTCTTGGCTAACAATTAAGCGGAAACACTCATTTCTTCTTCCTGCCATCAACAACTCATAGAACTAATCCTCTTCATATGAAACTCTTTATTTTTCCATGTTATTGTTTTTTATCTTTTAGTTCGGTTTTTTCGATAGGTGAGTTACCTACTGACTGCTACCGCGCTGCTACTGCCACACGAAGGCAGCGCGTTGCAGCAGGTGGATGTTGAAATAATATTTCTGTCAATGATAGCTGTTTTTATTGTATCCCTCCCTCTTAACACAACATACAATTATATAATAAATGTGTGTGTTTGTGTGTGTGTGTGCGTTGTTATGGCGCATAACTACGTCTGTTGATTGCTTAAGGAAACAAAACAGAAAAAACTTTGCAGTATCATGTCTCAATAAATGTTTAAAAGACCTTATGCGCAATATACCGAAAGCAATCATTGCCACCTAAAGCAAATTATTAATTGCCGACGTTGAAGGTAAGTTAAAGTTTGATGGAAGTCATCCTCTAAAATCATGTTGATGCTCTAAAATACTGTATGATTGTATTGCACGCGTCTTATTACAACACTTCATGTAAATATGTGTAACCACCAGTGTAGGTAAATTCATTTGACTTCCTATTTCACGGCCCAAATTCCTTACGGTTATAATGGAATAAAACATGTTATGATTCAGGTGATGGACGATCGCTGGGAGAAAGAGGTCGCCGAGTTCGGAGCTATTAACGTAACTGGATTCAGAGTGGTAGACTTTTCTAGAAAATTCGCTCGTGATTTCGAAATTTGGAAAAGGACTGGCATTTCGGTAAGTGTTTTGTAAATAAAATGTAACAAATGCATTAAAAAAAATATTCTTATAAGTATTGCGTAAATATATATAATAGGCATTTCATATTATGTATGTGTACATATACATAACATATATAGTGTCACTGGACATACAACAAGAGAAATAGAAATTGACGTCAGTGCTCGTCAAGCTGTGTGTCCGTTAGGGGAACGGGTCTTACCGGAGCCGGTCGCCATTACATATTTACGTGATAGTAATACTAAAGGCACAGACAATTTTCCAGCGCACGCCCTAGAAATTTTATGAATTCCTAATTATAATTCAAAAGGCGAACTTGTTGAAGAATCTTTTTTAGGGAGCTTCTTGTCGAGCATGGCGAGACGTTTATTAAGTCATTATTTTATTCACTGGGAAAGTATGATAACAAGTTAGTATTTATACGACATAATAAATTAAACATGCTTTACATTAACAAAATTATGCGATAGTTTTAATACATTCATTACATACCATTATCCTTAAAGAATAATCATTTTTAGGCCAAATCAGCATTGATGTTTGACGGTGTGCAAGTTCTTGTGGATTCAATAACTCGCCTCCTACGTAGGAAGCCTGAAGCTTTCCGTGCCAGTATGCGACGCAACGCTAATGCGAATACCACCAAGATCATTGATTGCAATCCCAAGGGAAAAGTCACCCCTCTGGAACACGGCGACAAGATATCCAAGATGATCAAAAAAGTGAGTGTCACAAAGTCTTGTTTTTTGTTTAATGTCACTGAACAGTAACCAAAGACCATCAAAGATGTCTTACCAACTATGCAAGCTTTTCAAACCTCTCCTTTTTGATATTCATACCAAAATATTAAAAGGCTCAGTTGGTCTTGGTCTTATGACATTTATATTATATTTACATTTATATTATAAATATATTTTTCCCCCTGTAGCGGCCCTCTATTTTCTGGAGTAATTTAATATACCCTATTGCTAAAGCGAATGATTGATGCCAATTCATACATTCAATTATGACTGCGAGCGAATACTTCGTTATTTATGCGTATTGGGATGTCAATTAAATTCACTGTGAACCATTCACCGTGATAGGTACCGTGTTCTCGTGTATGTAATTGAAACGCAGTCTATCTAATCATTTTTATATAGTCATAAAGACAGCCTATTCTGCATTGGCGGCGGCTATCGAAATTTGCCCTTAAGCGTGTCTTGTCCAAAGTGCCACTCTAATGCAAACCCGTTGCTACCGGGTTTATAACACAGCATAATTATCTTTAAATCACAGGTCATTCTTGCAATTTAAGGGGCAGCTGTATTATCGCAGGTAATTGAATAATATTGATCGTTTGAGAAACACGGCTCATTCACACCGGATCTTCTGCCGACCTTCGGCAGACTACTTCGCCTGCCGAAGGCGATGCAGTCGACTTGCTACTTACACCGAATCGTCTGTCGCCCTCGGCAGACTACTTCGTCCTGCCGAAGCCAACGCACTTAGTAGCTTCGGTCGATTTCGACTGCAAACTACAGTCGTCAGACGACTCAATATTTACACCAGGCAGCTTGCCGCCTTCGACGAGCAAGCGAAAGTCGCCGACGACTTAGTATAAATGCACCATTAGAATCAGGTTAATGTCATTAAGAAGTTCTTTATGCATCAAAACTCTTTTTTTTACTTTTGTTGCAAAAAGAGCTTGTTAACTTTAATTATTATTAACATTTTTTGTAAATCTTTACAGTCATTTAAAAGAAAGTAGGTTTCTTAGCTTCCAAATGAAAAACTTTATTTACATTCCAATATCGAGCTCCACAACATCGAAAGACAAAATACCGAATATTTTAGACCAACATTTTGAAGTTTCAGTTTAGCCAGAGTCAACGTTATAGTATATATATATAAAAGTTGATTCTTTGGCTGGCTAAATCCTGGAACAAAGCTTTGAAATGAAGAAAACTAAACGGAATTCATATCTGCTTAACCAGCTAGCGTCCTCTCCCTTTGTGAAAGTATAAATGAAAAGTTAATCTCGAGCTGCAGTGGTACGCCGTGGCGTAGGTGAAACTGCTTTATTTTTCCTCATCGACCTCCTTGACTTGAGTGTACCGAGTTTTCTATATAGTCAACTTCTGTCTATAATACTTTCTTTTTTAACAACTAAAATGTTAATCGCCATTTCTAAAATTAAGTAAGTAAAATAAAAAGATTCAAGTAAAGATAATGAAAATAGTTCTGTTGATTAATTAGTTTTCTCTATGTAAAGCCTCATTAACACGTGCAAACTGCCTCCAACTGCGCGCTGTAAATGAGACTTCCGATAAACTTTTACTCTATGCCGTACAATGCAAGCGCCATTTCGCAATGCTTTTAAATTGGGAAACAAGGTTCGTTTATATTGCTTGCTTCAGACGGAGATAGAAGGGTTGACAGGCATCATCAGATTCGACGAAGCGGGTCACCGTCGCAACTTTTCGCTACAAGTTCTTGAGATGACCTTGTCTGGAGATATGGTGAAGGTAAGTAACAACATATGTACCTCTACATTCATGTAATAATCAGCACTAAATATAATAGTACAACAACATATTTTCCGACATTGAATATTACATGTAATACGTATAGCCTGCCGGAAGATCTCCGTGTTGCCCAAATCTACCGCTAAAGTAAATGAATTTAAACCACGTCGTTACACTGTTTTGTACAATTTACACAGATTGGAACTTGGTACGACGACAAAGGCCTCCGTCCTCTTAACCCAAAGTCAAGGCCTGAAAGCGTAACGGGATGGTACGACCGAAACAAGACATACATCGTGTCGACCATAGAAGAGCCACCTTACATTATGCGCCTAAATCCCGAATACCCAGCATCCGGAACTATAGATCCATACAAAGGATTCTGCGCGGACCTAACCAAGATTTTGGCTGATAAGTTGGAAATCAAATGTAAGTTCAATGGGTTATACTTACAAATACAAAAATTAAATTAGTGAAGGCAAAAACAGCATTTTTTACTATGCTGTTGTGAGAAAGCCTTTAAGCATTCCTCAAAGCAAATTGAATCTTCACAATTCGTTGATTTCATTCAAGTTTTTTATCCAATTCAGTCGTGAAACAAAACTATTACTGTTTCTGGGAGTAACATAGAAAAAACTGATTAAAACGAAGTTTTGTGTTTGACAGACGAATTGCGCACAGTCAAAGACAGTAAATACGGAAACGAGGATCCGAAAATAGTTGGAGGTTGGGACGGAATGATCGGAGAAATATTGAGACAGGTTCGTATCTACGAATCAACTATGTACATATTTATAATTTTAAATTGACCGTTAAATAAAGCGAATCCTTTGTTTAACCGTTTAACAAGGGTCTCGAAACATCATCCTATGATGTATGTACATAGTACTTATAATAACGTGAAGGCACGTACTGTTTTAACAACTATTAGAGATTCTTAGTAGCAAATGCTTTTTTCAAAAAAATAGATAACTGTTCTAATTATAAATTTTAAATTAAAATTTCTTATTTAAATAGATAAGTAACACTACAATGCAATAACAAACTTTAGAACTTATTTTCAATTGTTTTAACAATATCGCTTACTTCCACTTTGAGAATTGGATTTCTATGCCAGAACGCAGCACTGAGGTGATTGTGAATTTCTCTTAAATTTGTATTAATTATCGGAATGTTCCACCCCGTCAATTATTTTAATACTATACTCGTTATAATAAAATGGAACTTAAAAAATACTAAGAGGTTCCTAAATATGAAGCTCGTAAATGGTTTCCCTTTTTCATAGCAACTTACGCCGCATAAATCTCAGCCGTCGTTCCCTTATCGCACGCATCTA
Source organism: Hyposmocoma kahamanoa (assembly GCF_003589595.1). Taxonomy (NCBI): domain Eukaryota; kingdom Metazoa; phylum Arthropoda; class Insecta; order Lepidoptera; family Cosmopterigidae; genus Hyposmocoma; species Hyposmocoma kahamanoa. Next base: position 8,315,907 of record NW_020653200.1, read on the forward strand.
TACGTTATGTTCCGTAATGCTTGTGAAAAAAATTATTATAAAGCAATATTTTTGCACCCTCCTGTGCTCGGCTAGAACACTATTTTTCAGTTTCGTTAGCGTATTCAAGCGTGGAAGTATTCAATATCATTAAAGTGCTTATCATCCACAGACATGTCAAACTGTCGCACAGGCGGATGCTCCTTTTAAAATTACAAGTCTCAAGTGCAACAAGCTGTAAAAAGTTAATAAAAAAGCTATTTTAATTTACGGGGTACGGTGTCTTGGTTGAGAAAGAACCAAGTGAAACTAAAGTTACACTATAGGTTCAACTCACAATGGCGCAGAGTCGAAGCTATGCGACGCGTCATGTTTTTCGCCGACAGCATATTCATCTCTACTTTCCCATTATTAAGGTACAAATTTATATTATGCAAACATGGAATTGCGTGTCGACACTTGGTTTAAGTCGAGCGGTTTCGTGCATCGCCGTGCGTTACTTGCGCGCAGTGAGGCGTCAGACGCCGACCATACAATGATCTGGGCGCACTAATGCGAGTATCGTCGCGCGCCGACGCGCATCGGTATGCGTTGTAGTTGCAAAACAGGACGCGACGCGACGCGACGGTTCGACTCTGCGCCAGTGTGAGTTGAGCCTATCTGTACTAAAGTACCCACATGCTTTACTTGCTATCAAAGTACCCACTCACTAAATTAACGTTTGTATTAATTACTAAGTTTAAATACAGATGAAAAATCAATTATGGACTTGCGCTGAACGCAAACACTTGTGTACGCGTGTACTTCATAGAACTGCTCATTCAATTTGAAAGTTGAAATGATCTTTCGGCATTGCAAATAGACCAAGCTTACATTTACATGAATTAGTTCTTGCAAAGTTGGGTTTGTGTTCTAATGGTTATCATAACGTATTGAACTTCATCTACGTCATCTCGTTTGTAATCCATTTGATTATACAAATCAAATTCATAACTCCTAACCTAATTTACGAATTTCTCTATCGAGGTTATTTTTTTTATTTCTAGGAAGCCGATATGGCGATAGCTCCACTAACAGTAACTTTAGAAAGAGAATCTGTTGTGGACTTCAGTAAGCCATTCCTATCTTTTAATATAAAGGCGTACGGCAATAAGAACTCAAGAGATAATTGGTCAATATTCAGTTTCCTGCGACCGCTCTCTAATGAGGTTTGGGTAAGTAGCTTTATTTAGATTACGATAATGCACTTAAACAATAAACTTAAATAATATTGGATTTCAGCTGTGGTCAAATTCTACATTTAAATAAACTGATAGTCATTTTTATTTATTTGTTTCCGACTTTTGTGTTTGAATGATAGCAGTGCATAAACAAATTTATTGTTTGCAGGTCTGCATAGTACTCAGCATGTTTGCTGTCGGAATTGTTTTGTACCTCGTTTCACGATTTTCACCGTACGAATGGCGAGTAGTATCAATATCCGAAACTCCAAACTCTGACAATCCTGATGTCACTGACACGAAGGTAAATTGAAAACCACATTATACTTGTTTATCATAGTTTCTTGGGTTCTTATTTATTAAATGGATAGATAGACTAACCAATCACCCACTGTTACAGACTCAAGTCATCAACGAATTCAGCTTTGGGAATTCGTTATGGTTCACATTGGGTTCTTTTATGCAGCAAGGCAGCGACATTTCGCCGAGGTCAGTGAATATTTTAATATTTGATTTTGTAAAGTAAGTTTTTAAGGTAATTTCGTCTAATACACTTAGCGTTAGATGCATTCTAAAAGACTACTACCGCCGGCAACGAGTAACGTCCTCGGAGTCCAATATTTTTAAATAGAGCGAAAATTTATTTGGTCCATCAGTAACTTTAGTGAACTTACTCTGAGCGCTCCAGATTTTATACCGCATGAGCAGAACAAATTCATGTTTTACAGCAAATAAAATATAGAGCATCTCAAAATTATAATTTTTTTCTTAGATCTGTCTCCGGGAGATTGGTGGGCTCAGTGTGGTGGTTCTTCACTCTGATCGTCATCAGTTCTTATACAGCTAATCTTACTACTTATCTCACCGTGACGCGTATGGGTGGCACTGTTTCAAAGTATGAACAAGTAGCTAATTGTCCAGAGGTAAGTGCGATCAGTTTATAGACATGATACACACACCGGCGTGGCATAATATAACATTGACGGAACAAAAATAAACGAAGATTATAAAATAGTAACGTTTATATTTAAATAAACAAGCATTAGATATTCAGTAGCAATTCAATTAATATCGTACAGCTTTAGTCAGTTATTGAAAAAAATCAACATTAATTAAAATGCATTTTTGAAGATTTTGTAACAAAGCAGAAATAGCAGAAAATTCTGAAATTGTAACAATTTAACATTGACTAAATCGAATTTGAATAAATAAATAAAAAACTTTTACAACTAAAGTTTAGAAAATTCATAGGTAAACTTACTCTTTTTCCAATGCCTGTTATTTTAAATGTCGTTATTTTTGTACTACAGTTAAGAATCAGATGGCACTACGGTTAAAAAGTCGTTGAAAACCAATACAAAGATCCGACAAAACAAGCACATAGAAAAATTCACGAGGTCTACTGGTTCGTTCCGTTGCTTAGTTGGCATAGCGTCTGACACGGTTTGCTCCGGTCGGACCGAAGGAATTTTTTTCTAAGTGTTCGACATTCGTATTAATAATTATAACAAACTAGTGGAGTGATTTCACATAAAAAATAATTGAATATCATGGTGGAGAAACATCTGTAATTCAATAAATATTTGATTACAGTTAAGAAATTTCGTTTCGTCATATTACTTTTATTTTATTAGCTATTTTTTTCTTTTTCTTTTTTTATTATATTTGGCTTTGACTTCAAATTTAGCCAATCAAAAGGTTAGAGAAACAGAGTTACAGATTATAGGAAAGGTACGGAATTTAGATGAAAAAGGATGTAGTAGATTAATAGTTAATAGGATATGTACCTACATACATATTAAAGTTTGATATTATTATTTTCAACAAATGAGGCCAAAGCATTATACATCTTCATTATATAAATACAATAAATTTATTGCGGAAGTGCGGAATGGGACATAGATTACCAGTAGTTCCGATATCAAAGGATCGTGATTAATTAAAGAACAAAAGAAAAAGATAATAATATAATTACGTACTAGTCATACAGGAGCGTCATCTACTTATACAATGATTAAATGACAATGATTAAATGAATAAATAAATGCAATTATTTTCATACTTGAAACCTAGGTCTCAAGCTTGTATTTTTTTAAAATTATTTTTTTTATAATTAAAAATAACCTACCAGACTTTTAATAAAACTTTGCATTATTTTGGAGATTTTACTCGTGTTCCGCTAAATCGGCAGGTGTGTATGTTTCCCATCTAGTCTACAGCTAGAGTTTCAACGATATTTTAGCGAATTATTGACAATAATAAAACGTCTTTGCCGTGAATAGTGCATTTTAGTGCATGTACATTTTTATTTTATGATTATTTTTCCTGTTTTTTAATGTTCTTTTCGCTGATAGAAATCATTTTTAGGATACTGTGGTAGAAGAGCCTGGGTGGATATCCTATTTCTTATATCATGCGGCTGGCATCATCACTGGAAATGTCCCTTGTGAGATGCTGGTGACGAATGACGGAGTCAAGGATTTTGCAGTTGCTTTGCCAAAAGGATCGAAATTGCGGTGAGCATCTTGATCACGTTAATTTGTTTGAGCTTATGCGAAATTTGCCAAGCGAAAATGCAATAAGTGGACCGAATACTTTGCGAATAACTTTTTTGTAGATTTTATTCGACATCTATATTGCGAAGTTTTTTTCCAGGGAAGGCATCAATTTAGCTTTGCAGGGTATGAAAAACGATGGGCTACTGCAAAAACTCACACGAACTTGGTTCTATAAGACAGAATGTGATGTGGTCGATGCTGTAAGTGTTTATTAGGAACAAAATGTTTTATTATGAAAACTAACACGGTTATCACACATTATAATATAAAAGTAACGGGACTTACTCGCGTAGTATTTTAGTCGGAAGCAGTCCGACTAGTTTCGACCATAATCGATGGTCTTCTTCAGGGGTTGAGTGCAACGTTCGCGACCGCGTCACGTCTAGCAATGCGCGCTGTGACTGCGCGTGCCGATGACGCAGTCCGCAGTGGGGAACTCGGGACGGTGATGCATTGCGGCAGCGCGTCCTGGAACTCTTCTTCGCTACTGCTGTCCGTAGGATTGTTGTCGGGAACAGTCCAGCACACAAAGCTCACCACGTCGTTACCACTAATATCTGCAGCTGCATACCGAGCGCCATGAAGACACGGCTTCCAGGTCGGTGGCAAGCTCCAGCCTCCGTCTCTATTAAAATTTGGTCGCCTACTTATTTCAATAGCCTCTCGGATTTTGCGGGGCACAAAATACTTGTCCCGCGCTAAAACCTTAGGTTTATCAAACCTAATGTACTGACCAGCACTGGAGCTCAGAAAGTGGTCTGCCACCGCAGATCCATTGACATCTTGGTTCTTCATGGATCGGATATGCTCAGCTAGCCTAGTAGCCACTATCCATCTCAACGTTGCACTCAACCCCTGAAGAAGACCATCGATTATAGCCGAAACTAGTCGGACCGCTTCCGACTAAAATACTAAGCGAGTAAGTCCCGTTACTTTTTTATTATAAGGAACAAAATGCTTTATTACATTTAAATGCTTTATAACAGAATTAGTGGACAAGCTAATTAATTATTATTTTTTTATTTAATTTTAATAGCAAAGATACGAAGCTGAGCTTACCTTAAGCCAAGTTGCTGGACTATTTTATGTGCTGATTGGAGGACTGACTTTGGCCATGATCGTCGCTCTGATAGAGTTCTGCCAGTACGGTCGTCAAGAGGCTGCTCGTGCCAATATATCGCTGAGAGAGGCATTGACGGCTAAGACGCGTCTAATCACATATATCGAGCGCAAACCACTAGCACAACGCTTACAACAACGCGAACAAGAACGTGTACCTTGGAACGGCGGCGTTTTTACTGGGGTAAGTGATCCACTTTCACTTAAATTAAATTAAATCGTTTATATAAGTAAAACTGATAGAGACTGCTAATTTCTAGACCCGAAAGGCAAAAGATCGTATTTTCGCTACTTTTTTCCTCGTGCGGAGACTGTATAAGGACATACATAGCTCTACCCGACTCTTTCTATTTAATAAATGTACATTTGATAGACCTTCCTTTCTTCAGCTGACCACGATGTAGCCGCCAGACCCAAAATAGTTGACGATCAGGAGCTCGACGAC